>NC_064638.1:1063343154-1063667877 GCF_023864345.2 Schistocerca serialis cubense | reverse complement strand
GCACAAGTATGTATACAACAATATTACTTTTGCATAGGCTGAGCAATGTTTGAATACAAAAGACCATTGAGGTATCATAATTTCTGTTCTTATGGAAGTATATTGTTACAATATGTAGTATACTCATGAAAAGCTTTCAGTGACTTACTGATTTGCTAATGACACCATTTTATCTGTGTAACCTGTGCACACAACTTCTGTTGACTGATATGAATACACATTAAAAGTAGCATGAATAGGATGTGCTGTATGCTGTAAAGGAATTTTAATATTTTTATTGTTGTTTATCTAGTAATGAGACAGTTTTGGTTTCTGTGTATGTTCACTGTACGCTTGTCATGTACGTAAAAAATGTAAAGAATTGTTGAGACAAGAGAGTTTGAAGTGTGTATGAAATTGCTGTTGTATTACAGTGTAATAACTCAGGAAGGAACCATTCATGGGTTGTTCATCAGTCACTTGTTTTTGCAGGGATTTTGTTGCTGGGTCAAACTTTCTTTGGGGTTTCTGTTGGCTTTAAAAAATATTCTTTCTTCCAATTTTGAAAACAATCTATTTGTGGTACGGAAGGAGTCTTTGATGTCAAAATGTATCAATATTGTATTTCTTACTTATTTCAGGATTCTGGAACTTTCAGAGTCAAGCATGTCTTTTCTTTGTGGGAGTATTGGCCTATTGTGTAATGCCAATAATGAGCCAGCAGTAGTGATCATGCACCCTCTTGGTGTGCACAGAAAAATCAATGTCGAGCTACTGCTTGCAGTGGTCATGTGCCGCCCCATTGAGGATAATTAGTGAGAAGAATTTGGTAGAAAGTGGAATTAATAGTTGAAAATGTTATCTTGATTTGTAGAAGAAAAGTATTTGTTATTTTGCAAGAAGGCACGCAGGATTAAGTATGAGATTTCTGGCAGAAATGGTGTCATGTTATTGAAACAGTAACTGTCAAGGAGAAATGTATTCATAGTTGAACGTAAATGGAAAGGGAACTTTGATCAGTGATTACCTATTTAATTAATGTAGAACCCCAATGAAGCAATAGTTCCTTCAGTGTGAACGTGAGACATACATAATGGTTAATATGAGGCTAGATGGACATAGACATCGTTAGGGAGGTGTGTTATAAGTCAAGGGGGCTATAAAACAAAGTAATTTGACTTATACTGTTATTATTCTTTAATTAGGTAACTTAAATATTTGAAAAGACATGCATGCTCATATTATGCACATGGTCAGGTTTATTTTGTACAAAGTGTGTTCTCCAAATAGTTCGAATAATCCAATAGTTGGTAGCTGCAAAAATAAACAGAAAAAGACAGTTAATAATGAGAGAGGAGCTTTACAGGCAGTTTAGCTTGATATGAACATCATATCTTTCAATCGTTATATGAATTGCAGGTAAAAGTAATTTTTGCGACATATTCTCAATAAAGTTTTATAGCATTTTAAGTTACTTATGGCGGAGTTACCTACAAAATGAACTTTTCATTTGTGCTTTTCCAACCATTGGAAAGTTTACTTTCTGTGTACTTTCTGTGTTTATGCAGTTACCATATGTATTGAGTAATTCAGTGAGGTTTCTTCAAGTGATTAATAAACAGAATTAATCATTACAACAAAAGTTGTAAGTAACTAGCGATTATTAAGTGGAAGTATCAGTGGGAGAGATGCCTTCAGCATAGACTACCACACTATGAACAGTTTGAAGTGCAGTGTTATGTGCAGTGTAATGCTATGTGCATGTGATTGCCATTTATAATTATTATCTTTAGCACAGTCTCTGACCTGTGTTTTCTTTTTGATGGATGTTCTTTGGTGTTATTTTGGTAGTAAAACAGTTGTATGAGTTGCGGTGTGTTTTTATGTTGCAATTAAGTCTTGCAACATTGGTGACCCCAACGTGATCACTGAAGGTCACTAACATGAAATTCAATGATCACTAATGCTCCGTATCATGTCGCGTCGCGTTAGATACGGGCATTTGAGTCAGCCGGGTCGCGCATGTTCCGTGTTCCATTTCGCCGTAACTCACGACGGCAGACCCACCACCAACTGCAGGAGTGCTTACTGGTACAGTAATTAATCGTGTGACAGTAAAACTGCCACCGTTTTGGCAACAGAATCCCATGCTTTGGTTTGCTCAATTAGGAAGTCAATTTTTGCTAGCAAACATAACCTCAGATGAAACAAAGTACAGTTAATTAGTTGCTGCCCTCAATGAAGATATGACCACAGAAGGACAAGATATTGTGGCGTCACCACTGAATACTGATCGTTACACAACCTTCAAGAACGCTCTGATAACCCGGCTCTTGCAGTCCGAGACGAAAAGGTTGGATAAGCTACTCCACACAGAAGAGCTAGGCAATCGCACACCATCGCAGCTACTATGCCAAATGCGTACATTAGCGAGCAACAAGGTCAGTGATTACATTTTGTGGAATATTTGGCTATCACGCCTGCCACCCAACTCACAGAAAATATTGACAGCATGTGTCAGCGATCTGGTTGCACTCGCAGAAAATGCAGATCACATAACGGAAATGTATCCATCCGCATGCATCACAGCAGTTCGCTCACGGCCTCAGGCAGATAACACTCTCGCCGCGCTACAAACACAGGTTGCCGAGCTCACTGCGCAAGTAGCTGCATTATGGACCCAGGCTACCAGCTGCCGACCTCGTCGCCACCGCTCACCAGGTAAGCGCAGCCACTCACCTTCGTCAGCAAGAATCTGTTGGTATCACTGACAGTATGGTTGTGAGGCGCGCAAGTGTAAACTGCCGTGTGAACAGGGACACTTAGTAGGAAGTCAGTGATAATGGCCATTGGCTCTCCAGACGGCAGCTGTCCACTGTTTGTAACGGAACATAGCACAAAGTTACAGTATTTGGTAGACACGGGTGCTGACATGTCAGTCTATCCATCTGCCTGTCTGCCAAGTTGCAAATGTGATGACTGCCACCTTTTTGCAGCCAATGGTTCCACAATAACAATGTATGGTCGTGTCACATTAATTATGAACTTGGGCCAGCGGCGCAAATAAATGGCAATTTGTCGTACCACGTGTGATGCATCCCATACTTGGAGCGGATTTTTTATCATTTTATGGACTTCTGCCTGACCTCCATCACCGATGCCTTCTTGACACTACTACCAGCCTATCAAGCCAAGGTCTAGTGTGTCGTGTGGAAGACACTGCAGTACGAGTAGCTACTGGTGATACTCTATTTATAGAACTCCTCAGACAGTTCCCAGAAATTACACACCAGACTACCACACTAGCGTCTGTGCAGCACTCGACAGTGCACTATATTTTGACTACACCTGGGCCACCACTACATGCTCAACTGCGCCCCTCGACACCCCAGAAACTGAAGATAGTTAAGCAAGAATTCTCGTACATGCTAGCACAAGGAATCTGCCGCCCATCGAGCAGTAGTTGGTCACCTCCTCTACACATGGTGTCAAAGAAGAATAATGGATGGCGTCCATGTGGCGACTACAGACAGCTCAACGCCAGAACCATTCCAGATCGTTATCCAGTCCCGCATATCGAAGATTTTACTTTCAGAGTCCACAGTAAGCGAATCTTTTATACATCGGACATTGGACATTGCTAAGACTGCCGTCTTCACGCCCTTCGGACACTTTGAATTTACCCGAATGCCTTTTGAGCGCTTTGTAATGCTGCCCAAACGTTTCAACGGTTCATGGGGTGAAGTGACACGTGACTTAGACTTCTGTTATGTGTATAGTGACGACGTTTTGGTCATGTCAAATTCAAAGGCAGAACACCTATCACACGTACGACAGATCTTCACTCGTATACGTGCACATGGCCTGCTCATCAACCCGTCGAAGTGCATTTTTGGAGCAGCTGAAGTACACTTTCTAGGCTACACTATCAACGCTCAAGGCATGCGGTCACCACAGGAGAAAGTAGACGCTGTAATGAATTTTCCCCAGCCTACGATGATTAACGAATTACGTAGATTTCTTGGCACAACCAGTTCTTACCATCGATTCGTTCACGATCATGCCTTCCTAGCTGCACCACTGAATAAGTTCTTGCAAGGTTCACCGAAGCCGAAAGACAGACTCCAGTGGGACAGTGAGGCTGAGTTGGCATTTAACAAGCTGACGACTGCCATCGCACTTAGTTCCGCAGGCGCCTCTCGCCCTGATGGTGGATGCATCTGCAACTGGAATTGGTGCTGCAATGCAACAGCAAATAGATGGCCACTGGCACCCTTAGCCGTTTTCAGTAAACAACTATCGCCATCTCAGCAGAACTGGTTCACATATGATCGCAAACTGTATGCTGCATATGCTGCTATTAAGAAATTTCGTCACATGTGTCAGTCCACTCTCATCACAGACCATAAACAACTACCATATGCTTTCCGCCAGCGTCCTGAGAAGGCATCACCACGTCAGCTGTGACAACTTGACTACATCGGACAGTTCACCACCAATGTTGTCCACGTTGAAGGAGGTCTAAATGTGTCAGCTGATGCACTCTCCAGGATTGAAGCAATCACTGAAGCAGTTGATTTTGAAGCTCTCGCCATAGCGCAACTATCTGATAGTGAGCTCCGAGATTTGTTGGCGCAACCAATGGGCCTACAACTTACTGTCAACTGTGCTGCTGTATTGTGATGTCGCCACCAACAAATCGAGACACTTTGTGACTACTTACTTTCGCCAACAGGCAACCACTTCTTTAAATAACTTGTCGTATCCTGGAATACGGGCCACTACCAACATGGTGAAGCGAGCTTTTGCCTGGCCACACATGGACAAAGATTGCAAGCAGTGTGTGCGACAATGTGTGGCCTGTCAACGGAATAAAGTTAGCCGGCATGGTAGGTCACCTCTTGGCACATTTCTTCCTCCAAATCAGAGATTTGATCATGTCCACCTAGACCTAGTAGGACCTCTCCCACCATCAGAAGAATACATGTACTGCCTTACAGCCATCGATCGTTTTACGCGTTGGCCCGAGGTGTTCCCAATCGCCATCACCACCGAAACTGCCGCGACTGCATTCTTCAGGGGATAGATCACTCGTTTCGGAGTGCCATTACTAATCACAACAGACTAAGGAAGACAGTTGGGGTCGTATTTGTTCAAAGCACTCTCTATCCTACTGGGTACAGGGCACATTAGAACTATAGCTTACCACCCATCAGCAAATGGTTAATTGAGCGCATGCACCACCAACTGGAAGTGTCGCTTTTATGTCACGACTCACAGCGGTGGACAGAGACGTTGCCCATTGTCCTCCTGGGTCTCCATGCATCGCTGAAAGAAGACCTGAACGCCATGACTGCAGAAATTGTTTATGACCAACCGATACGACTTCCTGGCGAGTTCTTTGCTAATGTGTCAGACAACGGCATTGACATTTCTGATTTTGTACAAACGCTGCGTACCCAAACCCAGCAACTACGCCCCGTTGCTCCAAGGGATGAGCGGACTCGTTGCCCAAAGCATTACGCAAGCTGCTGCAGCCACCTTACGATGGACCTTATCATGTCATCAGTAGGGAGGACAAGACAGTCAATGCCGACGTGATGGGTACACCAACCACCGTCTCCATCGACTGGCTCAAACCAGCTTTCCACACTCCCTACACTGGTGTGGACGCATATACACACACTATGGACATGACAGAAGATCCAGCCACTCCACTGCACATCACAGGTCACCATCAACAGACATCTGAGGCTACCTCTAATGCACCATCAGCAGTCTGTGCACGATCTGTTGTAACCCGGTCCAGACGACGTGTCCGTTACAACACAAGTACCATTGACACTAATGGGGAGTAGTGAAGTGCAGTGTTATGTGCAGTGTAATGCTATGTGCGAGTGATTGCCATTTGTAGTTGTTATCTTTGGCGCATCTGACCTATGTTTTCTCTTCTATGTTTTCTTTTTGATGGATGTTCTTTGGTGTTGTTTTGGTAGTAAAGCAGTTGTATGAGTTGTGATGTGGCCGGCCGTAGTGACCGAGCGGCAGTATCTCTGCTTAGCAACGTAAACAGAGATCGCAGTTTGGTTCGCATTGTGAAATAATTTAAAAATATAGTTGTATTACAGACAGTTATACTTTGAGCGCTGTCCATTATCGTTCATAGCCTCCTGACAAGCAATTACACAAAAGTTTCGTTTATCTGGGACCATAATATCGGCTTTTCCGGCCGTCCTGAGCGGACGCGCTGTGGCGCTTCTGTTAGGATTTTATGACTCTACGTAACAGTGTTGTGTAAAATTGTGATTGTAATCCCAAGACGAAGAAGCGGAGTTTTACAGCAATAACACACAAACAGTAACCGAAAGTGTTCATAGAAGTGATGGGGCATTGGAAGAATGTTTGCAAACTGCTTCTGCGCCGCCTTTGGCAGACGAGATGGTGGCACGCGACTGCCCCTCAGATCCACCGACACCGCTCTCGGTGGAAAACTGCTCAGGGGGTGGGCGGAGCATACATTCGGTGAAGGCCAGTGTCAATGCAAACCACAAGAAAAGTAAAAAGAAAGGTTCTAATGCAAACCGTGACGGTGGTCTCCAGTCAGATTCTCAGGAAGTATCCGGCATGGAGTGGCATGAAATGATAGACTAGCGGGAAAAAGGTCACTCCCCTATGTTACAGTCAGTCATATACGATTACCACGTTAAACATTAATAGGATACAGTCGGATGTTAAAATAGCTGCTCTGAAACAGTTTCTGTATGAGTCAGCGACGGATATTGCTCTCCTACAGGAAGTGGTATTCCCACAATTAAATTTTTCCAATTACGTTGATTTTTACAATATTTCCACTGAAACGAATGTTGGCACGGCCATTTTAGTTAGAGAAGGCATCCCCGTACATGACGTTGATAAATTTGAATCGGGGCGAGGTATTGGAATAAATGTAGCAGGAGTTACTATAGTCAATTTATATGCTCCTTCTGGCAGCAATAATAGAGCTGCAAGAGCCACATTCTTTAATGAAAACGTAATTTATTTACTGAGGAAAAACCCCCTCCAACTTATAATAGGGGGAAATTTTAATTGTGTATTGAGTCGAAAGGATCAAATCCCCAACTTCAATTACTCAACTGACTTGAGACGTCTTGTTGATTTAAAATTAAAAGATGCGTGGGAAATAAATACCCAACAATGGTGAACTTCACTCATATTGTTGCGAATTCCTGAAGTAGAATTGACAGAATTTACGTATCGGAAAATTTAGCAGATAAAGTACTGAAAACAGAAACTGTTCCCGTTAGTTTTTCCGATCACAGTGCGTTGTTGACCTGCGTAAATTTAACACCACAACCTACCCGAAGAGTAAGAAGCCAGTGGAATCTAAATATATCGTTATTATCAGAAGAAGACTTAGAAGATGCCCTAACCAGAGCTTGGGAAATGTGTCTCCGTTCACTGAATAACTTTCCAAGTGTGATAGAATGGTGGACCCAACGAGCGAAACCGAAGCTAAGGAAAGTTTTAATATCTTTTAGTATAGATATGGCCAGAGAAAGGAAACAGACTGTAGAATTCTACTACAGCGTGCTCAGGGACCTCTACGATCAGACAGATGCAATTCCTACAAGATTAAAAGACATCAAGAAAATAAAAGCAAAGTTAATAAGTCTGAAACGTAAGGAACTGGGGGGACTTAAAATAAAATTCAAAGCAAAGTCAGTCACTGAAGATGAGACTGCTGCATTTTACCACCTTGTCAGACACGCCAAGAATAGAAGAAGAAGTTTCATGGATGAACTTCTAATAGATGATGGTACCATAATCACCACCCAGAAGGAAATAATCAAAGAGTTCTCAGCGTACTGAACGTATGTATGCGTCAGGGGAAACAAACGAAGAAGAATACGATGAGCTGTTTGGTACATATCTTCCACGAATATCGCGAGATGATGATGAGAACATTTCTTCGGACATCACCAAGGAAGATATATTAGAAATCGTGTGCAGCTCCCCTGCTAGAAAATCTCCAGGACCTGACGGACTGCCCATTGAATTCTATAAACGATTTTGGACCCTAATAGGAGAAAAGTTCACCGAAATTGTCAATGAAGTCTTACAAGGAAAGCCAGTGCCTGCAGAGTTCAAACAATGCAAAATCGTGTTGATCCCGAAGAACAGAGGCTGCAAAAAAATAAACAACCTACGGCCGATTTCGCTTTTAAATTCAGATTATAAAATTATAGCTCGAGTAATTAACAAGCGCTTTACACCATGCACTGCTGACATCATAGGCCAACAGCAGACTTGTGCTTTTAGAAGAACGATTTTACAAACTGCGGCCTTGTATCGCGATGTCATTGCGCTAGCGCAGGCAAGTAACATAAAATGTGGACTGCTTTTCATAGACTTCCATAAGGCATTTGATCAAATTAATCACAAATACCTGATAGAGATAATGCGCCGAATGGACTTTCTGCCAAAAACCATCGACATCATCAAGAACATGGCAATGGGTGTTACTGCACAAATCTCCGTTAACTGTCAACTGACAAAAAAAAAAAATGAAATAAAAAGGGGTGTTACCCAATGAAGCCCCTTATCCATGCTCCTGTTCGTTATATCGCTGGAACCTTTCTTGAGACAGCTACAGCACAGGATGACAGGCATTACCATTCAAGGAACAAAGACTGTGGTAGGTGCTTACGAGGACGATGTAGGCGTAATCATCAGAGACCAAACAGATGTGACACAACTAGAGATGATACTTGCAGAATACTGTTCCGCATCAGGTGCGAGGGTAAATGAAAATAAAAGTAAATTTATAAATATAAAGCGGCTTGCTAACTTACGCATTGAGTGGGCGAACCATGTTAATGAACACAAAGCTCTTGGAATGGCATTGAAAACGTCCCTTTTAAAAATGATAGCAATAAATTGGCGGGAGGTGGCAAGAAAAATCAAGGGAGCTTTGATTGAAAACTGTCAACGTAGCATAGACCAGTTCCAGAGAATACTGTTTATCAACACGTATATTTTATCCAAGGCCTACTACATAGCACAGGTTCTCCCCATTCCATCAATGGTGGCGAAGACGATCATGTCCACCTTAGCAAAGTTCTTGTGGAAAGGGGAATTGTTTCGAGTGCCGGTGAAGACAGCAGTTTTGGATCTAACCGACATCAAGTCTAAAGCGATGGCATTGTATGTCAAACGAACATGGAGCATAATGTGTAATGATCCAGGGTGCATTACAGCAAAACTATACGATATTGTCAGGCCAGAAAGTGTAGAGCCGCCGATAAATATACAAAAAATAAGTTTTAAGCTGAAACACATTAGGGAGTATTATCTTGAACTAAGTTATCTCAGCAAAAAGATTTTAAACTCCAAAAACGTTACAGCAAAGGCGATTTTAGCTGAAAGACGGAAACATGAAAGGAAAAATAGCATAGAAACGCAACATGCTGGAATAGCATGGAATGTGGTCTGGAAAAACATCAGTAGTGATGTTATTTCGTCTGACGTGCGAACAGCGTGGTACAAGGCAGTCAATAACATCATCAGCACTAATGAGCATCTCTTTGCCATCGGTTTAAGTGACACAAACCTCTGCAGCAAATGCAACCTCGTTGATAGTGTGCCTCATCGTTACACTTGTGGAGATCGGATTATCAACTGGAGGTGGACCAGGGAGAAAATTGCTCAAATAACAAGAATTTCAGCAAACAATGTACCGACTAACATTTTCTTCAGACCTGAGAAAAGTTACTAACCTCAGGCAAAAAATAACGCAGTGATTTGGTTAGTGGGCAAATATACAAGTTATGTTTTTAACAATATTGGGAGCGATGAACATATTGAATACAAGATGTACATGGAAAATGAATTCGAGAAAATACTCAAATATCAGAATCACAATAAGAAATATGATCTCCGAATTGTCTTCAACCGAATGGGTATAGGTTAGGAACTGGATTCCTAGTAGAGAGGGAATGGATTGGGTCACGTTCCCGACCCTAACCTCACCTGCAAGTCACACATGAAAAATAAATCAGTAGTACAGCAGATACAAGAATATGGCGAGAAACATCTGGTGTCTGATATAAAGGAAGATCTTGAACTCCCTATAGATGCGTTTAGAAGGCTGGAACTGACAAAAATAACAAGGCAGTGAAATATTTTGTGATGTCGCTGTTCGGGACTTCTCTTCTGTCCATGTAATTTACCCTGGAAGGAACACTCATCAAGGATTTACTGAATGATTAATTTGGGTCTGGGAAATGATGATGAGGAACCGGCTGCAGTAGAAGAAAATGTGCATGCTGATCTGCCACCAGTTGAAGGTGACAGTGAAGGTGCTAAATTGTGCGAGTGCTAGAGACTCATTTTTTGAATGCTGTAATTTATGACTGCAATTATCTGTCACCTTATTTATGTCATTTCATTGTAGCCATTTTTGTTACTGTTTTTGGTGAATAAAAAAAAAGAAAAAAGAAAAAAAAAAGCGGTTCTAGGCGCTACAGTCTGGAACCGCGCGACCGCTACGGTCACAGGTTCGAATCCTGCCTCGGGCATGGATGTGTGTGATGTCCTTAGGTTAGTTAGGTTTAAGTAGTTCTTAGTTCTAGTGGACTGATGACCTCAGACTTTAAGTCCCATAGTGCTCAAAGCCATTTGAACCATTTTTTTTTGAGTTGTGGTGTGTATTTATGTTGCAATTAAGTGAGTACAACCAGTTCCGCAACGTTATCGTGGAAAGCAGGGAAGCGAGCTCAAGTTTATGTTCTGTAGACATTGTTTGCATTAGAGAAGGAGCGCTTGCTTGGAAAGGAAGAGACGTCACAAGATGCACCTGAAGTGATCAAAGCAGGATGGCCAGGACTCAAATTCGAACCTTGCTTCTCTCGTATATGAGTCCAGTTCCTTAATTAATGTGTCACGTCAAGCTGTAACAGTTATATGTTGCTTTCTTCTTCTGCAACATTCCATCAGATCAAGAAGAAAAGATTATGAATTGCAGCTTCCAGGGACGAAGAGTGCTTGTAGGATGAAACAAACTTACATATTTGGCTGAATATATACATACTATATTTCAGACAACTACACGTAATTATATGTATGGATAGTATTTATTTTCCTAAATAACACATTTACACTTTCGCTTTACATTCATCAGTTCAAGACATGATATCAACAACATATTTTAAGCACAAAACAAACTTTTATCATGATATAAACACCAAATAAATACCATTGAAGATATTCGTATGTAAGTCGTGAAAAGTTCGTCGCTCTTCGTATTTTTAGGAAGGGAATATAGTGGATCTGTCTGATAAACATCAAATAAGGACTAATATAAAAACTGTGTGGCACCATGGATATATCACATCGTTTTAAAGTGAAACTGATCACTCATGATTTGCTCATAAAATCATTATCTCATCTTAATTGACTACCAGGTCCAAAAACTCGTAAAAAATATATTAACAAAGAGACTAGACTCCATCAACTTAAAAAAAAGAAAAAGAGACCATCATTATTCGACGCACTTGAAGATATATTTCAAATACTAAGGTCCTTAAAAAAATATGCTCGTTCTCAGGTTACTGTAAATTCCAAGATATTCATATTTTTTTTTCTTGCCTTCACTCGTGTCATTGAAAATACGTGAGCGGCGCCTAGAATTTATTAAACTTATGTATGATGGATATTAATCATAGTTCTTGGCAGAAATTAAAAAAAAAGATGGATGGAATTTTTTTAAAAAATAACTGCCCTTCATCTTTGTTCATAGCTTCCATTGTGACTGAAGTTATTTTTTCAGTACATTTACCAGAGAACAGATAAACATAGGTTTTCAAATGAAGCATGGCTGCTAATGCTACATTAGCACCTTTATTATTACAGGTTCGATGTGCCTTCTTCGATGTAGTGCTGAGTGCCTGGAGGGGCTCTGTAGCCAGGATATGTCGGATTCAAGGCATTCTGGGCAAAGAAAGCGGTGTAATCTTTCTTTACTCGGCGAGGCCTGAAAGCGGGGCCGCGAGCGAGCGCGAGGCGGGCTTCATTTTCCGCCTGTGCCTGCACCTTGTAAGGCTCTGGGGGCCACTTCTCGTCTCCACGCATTCTTCCCGATACTCCCTTCGTGGCTGCTGGCTGTGATGTGAAGACGGGTGGGGGTGGTTGGCTGATCGGAGCCTCTGGTCTCAGCACCACAGTCGCTGGCGGTGGCTCGAAATGTGCCGGTTGGTACACCTGCGCCTGGACCGGAGTCTGCTTTTGGGGGCTCGGCTGGTAGTTGTGCGGTGTTGCTGCAGCAGGAGGGGACCAAGCGCTCTGAGGCTGGCCGGGGTTCCCTGGACTGATTCCTTCTGGGCCCTGAAACATAATAACATTGTCAACAACAGCCATTTTCGAATGAGATGAAATGATTTCATTTTTAAGATGAGTAATACAGTGCTGTCAATCGTCTGTACTGAAATTTTTAAATTACGTCAACGCATGTACACTACTGGCCACTAAAATTGCTACACCAAGAAGAAATGCAGATGATTAACAGGTATTCATTGGACAAATATATTATACTACAACTGACATATGATTACATTTTCACGCAATTTGGGTGCATAGATACTGAGAAATCAGTACCCAGAACAACAACCTCTGGCCGTAATAACGGCCTTGATACGCCTGGGCATTGAGTCAAACAGAGCTTGGATGGCGTGTACAGGTACAGCTGCCCATGCAGCTTCAACACGATACCACAGTTCTTCAAGAGTAGTAACTGGCGTATTGCGACGAGCCAGTTGCTCGGCCACCATTGACCAGACGTTTTCAATTGGTGCGAGATCTGGACAATGTGCTGGCCAGAGCAGCAGTCGAACATTTTCTGTATCCAGAAAGGCCAGTACAGGACCTGCAACATGCGGTCGTGCATTATCCTGCTGAAATGTAGGGTTTCGCAGGGATCGAATAAAGAGCAGAGCCACGGGTCGTAACACTTCTGAAATGTAACGTCCACTGTTCAAAGTGCCGTCAATGTGAACAAGGGGTGACCAATACGTGTAACCAATGGCACCCCATACCATCAAGCCGGGTGATGCGCCAGTGTGGCGATGACGAATACACGCTTACAATGTGCGTTCACCGCGATGTCGCCAAACACGGATGCGACCATCATGATGCTGTAAACAGAACCTGGATTCATCCGAAAAAATGACGTTTTGCCATTCGTGCACCCAGGTCCGTCGTTGAGTACACCATCGCAGGCGCCCCTGTCTGTGATGCAGCGTCAAGGGGAACCGCAGCCATGGTCTCCGAGCTGATAGTCCATTCTGTTGCAAACGTCGGCGAACTGTTTGTGCAGATGGTTGTCGTCTTGCAAACGTCCGCATCTGTTGACTCAGGGATCGAGACGTGGCTGCACGATCTTTTACAGCCATGCGGATTAGATGCCTGTCATCTTGACTGCTAGTGATACGAGGCCGTTGGGATCCAGCACGGCGCTCCGTATTACCCTCCTGAACCGACCGATTCCATATTCTGCTAACAGTCATTGGATCTCGACCAACGCGAGCAGCAATGTCGCGATACGATAAACGGCAATCGCAATAGGCTACAGTCTGACCTTTATCAAAGTCAGAAACGTGATGGTACGCATTTCTCCTCCTTACACGAGGCATCACAACAACGTTTCACCAGGCAACGCCGGTCAACTGCAGTTTGTGTATGAGAAATAGGTTGGAAACTTTCCTCGTGTCTTCACGTTGTAGGTGTCGTCACCGGCGCCAACCTTGTGTGAAAGCTCTGAAAAGCTAATCATTTGCATATCACAGCATCTTCTTCCTGTCGGTTAAATTTCGAGTCTGTGGCACGTCATCTTCGTGTAGCAATTTTAATGGCCGTTAGTGTAATATCTTGCACGAGTTCAATAAATACAATGAGTCGCGCCACATAGTGGGCATATATATAAAGTGAGCATAGAAACTGCGCATGGCTTCAGGATGAAACCCAAAGTCACATGACATTAGTATAGTACTGTCGTTTACATTTTGCACTAAGGCTGATACATGGTCCAGGCCACACACTGCCTATGTTTGATGTCAACATGCAATAACCACTCACAGACAGCAGGTGCCAGCACTAGCAATTGAGGGTACATGAGGCACGTCGGGGGTGGGGGCGATGCGGGAAACAGCACAGTTGTTATCATAATGCGGAAATGGAGCGTTTTATCTGACAACGAAGAGGGCATGATCATTGGCTTTAGGGCTAGGTGTGGTTTGTATACTATGGAATACTTCTAGATAAGCTCAAGTACTGGGGTATGAATGGGACAGTGCTCAAATGGTTTAAAATTTACCTAACTGGAAGAATGCAGGAAGTTGAAATAAACAGTTCACATAATATGCAAAAAACTGATGATTTCTCAAACTGGGGAACAATCAAGAATGGGGTGCCACAAGGTTTGGTCTTGGTTCCTCTGCTGTTCTTAATATATATTAATGACATGCCATTCTACATTGACCAAGATGCATAGCTGGTACTTTTTGCCGATGATACAATAAAGCTATCACCTCCGACAGACACGAATTAACTGGTGAAATTGTAAACGATGTTTTTCAGAAAATCATTAAGTGGTTCTCTGAAATGGGCTCTCATTAAACTTTGACAAAACACAGTATATTCAGTTCCACACAGTAAGTGGAATGACACCATTAATAAATATAGACTTCGGTCAGAAATCGGTAGCTAAGGTAGAATATTCAAAATTTCTAGGTGTATGCATTGATGAGGGGTTGAACTGGAAAAAACACACTGAGGATCTGCTGAAACGTTTGAGTTCAGTTACTTACCCTATTAGGGTCATTGTAAATTTTGGCGATAGACATCTGAGTAAATTAGCTTATCACGCCTATTTTCATTCTCTGCTTTCGTATGGCATCATATTCTGGGGTAACTCATCATTGAGTAAAAGAGTGTTCACTGCACAAAAGCGTGTAATCAGAATAATTGCTGGAGCTCATCCAAGATCATCCTGCAGACACTCATTTAAAGAGCTAGAAATCTTCGCTGTAGCCTCACAATATATATATTCACTTATGAAATTTGTTATTAACAATCCGAACGAATTCAAAAGTAATAGCAGTGTACATGGCTACAACATTAGGAGAAAGGATGATCTTCACTACTCAATGTTAAATCTAATTTTGGCGCAGAAGGGGGTAAATTATGCTGCCACAAAAGTCTTTGGTCACTTACCTAATAGCATAAAATGTGTGACAAATAGCCATACAGCATTTAAAAGGAAATTAAAAGAATTTCTTAATGGCAACTCCTTCTACTCATTAGATGAATTTTTGGATATAGTAAGTGGGTAATTTCCCAACCCCCACAAAAAATAATTAAAAAAATAATAAAAATTAAAAATATTGAGTGTCATGTAATATTTTGTCTAATCTAATATCTTGTATAGACACCTTTTATTAACCTGACATGTTCCACATCATTACGAAGTGTCGTATTCATGATCTGTGGAACAAGTACTAATCTAATCTAATCTAATCTATTCACGTGCTCTGCCATTAAGTATACTGTGTGTCGCAAAACGGCGCTAACCAAAATTGGCACTGAGACAACTGTGGTGCACCAAGGACCACAGACGACAGTCGTGAACGGCGCCTACTGATATGTGAACGCACAATTAGACGCGCAACTGTTGAGCAACTGATCGCCCAGATGAACTAAGAGACAACCAAGAGTGTCTCCTCTACGACCGTTCAGCGAAAGCTGCTGCACAAGGGCCTGCACAGCAGGTGCCTGTTTCATTCATATAAGCTGATTGCTGTTCACTGGCGGCGAATGCTGCTATCTGCACGGCAGTAGCGCAACTGGACGTCAACCGAGTGGCGACAAGTGGTCTTTTTAGATAATCACGTTTTATACCCCATTGGTCAGCTGGCCGTTGGAGTGCATGGCATGAAACGTCTGAATGCAAACAAGGCAGCCGAGATTAGAACAAATAGCAACAATTTTAACAGAGACTTGGAGTACACGCGTAGTAGTGAGTGGACGTGGGCTTTGGATATCGAAAGAAAGCAAAGACGGACCCTTGGTGCTTGTAGGGATGCGGAAGCGACAGTTTTAAACGCGGCACCAGGCTCCCCTCCCCGATCTAAATGACATTATTCGTCCCCCGGCGGTCCGGAGCTGCTGCTACCCTATGGTGAAATCGTGAGTATATAATCGGAAAACCATGCTAGCCTCGGCGGTCAGTGCCTTTTTTTTCTGACGACGATGGCGGAGATTGCCACTGAAAGCTCGAGTGTTCTGTTCAAAATGACGTGGCTTTGAAAATCGAGAAGATTTGATTCGGACGTATCGCAATTATCACCGATCGTTACTCTAGAACCGCTCTGGTAATGATAGAAACTTCGCTTTTTGCCCTCCGTCACGTGACTTAGGTGTTGGTTTTTTAAGTCAAGGTCACTGCAGATATCAAATGCAAATTCTTAAATGGCTATGAAACGCATGTACAAAACGTACGGCACTTTCGAAAGGAATATCTCTGTATTAGTGATGTAGTGGCATTCAAAAGATGCAGAGCGTGTACAGAGAAACGTGATGCCGCACTACAATCACGTGATTTTACTGTCAGTGTATCTTAGAGACTAAAATCTTACTCTGCGCATCCCAGTGCTCAGTCCATAGACATTCCTCCTGGAGCCACAAAGATTAACAGGGTAACAATTCTTTTCCAGCACCGCTATTGCAATGTGGATTTTTATGTTAGAACGTGTAGTAAACGGAGAACTCCTATATTCTAAAAATTCTTACAATATTTGATTGCACGTTGTACATTAAATTGCGTTACAGAGTAAAACTATAATTTGTGTTAATAAAAAATGACGTTTCATAAATTAAAATGGCAGACTGCGCTTAAGAAACACTGAAGAAGATTAACTTTCAACTAACAAAGAAACTGAAGACGTAATAAAAACCTAAAGAAAAACAGTAAAGCTACTGGAGAAACTCTACAGAGCGGAACTTTTGTAATGGTCTCTATCAAAAATAAAAAAGTTAGCTAGAATTAATATTTGAAGAAATATGGAAAATAGCAAAAATTACATGAGAGTGAAAGGCAGCCTTGACACATCTATTACATAAGAACAGCAATAAACGCTGCGTTAACAACTACAGAAGAATTCCTTTGCTACCTATTGCATAACGTATTTTCCTAAGATTTTGCCAGACAGAGTAGAAACATCACTGGACAGTTATTTAAGGGAATAACAGGGTGGTTGTAGGAAGGGCAGATCATGCTCTGAACAAATATTTAATCCGAAGTCAGTCATTCACCACGGATTTCTAAATTCAAAAAATATTGTAGTAATGTTTGATGATTTCAAAAAGGCCTTTGGTTCCGTTGACAGACGAAGTATAGATAAAATAATACGAGAAGTTGGTGCAAAGTCTAAATTAGTAAATGTAGTTCGTGAAACACTCACAGACATAGCATCTCACATGAAATTTATAGGAGAAATATCTCAGTCCTTCAAAATAAACACAGTGCTACGGCAAGGTAATGGTCTACCACGGATTCTGTTCTAGAAAAAAAAAAAAAAATAGAACTTCAAATGAAAAATTAAATTAATAAAAGACTTCAGCAAGAAAGCTGTGAAGAGGAAACGAAAATATTTGAATAAACTGTCTCGCATTTGTAGATGACTTTGTTGTATAAGGGTCGTTCAAAAAGAAACGAGCCGAAGGCATAATTACAGAAGAAACCAGTACCTGTATGCTAGAAGTATTGACCGTGGCTGTTGAGACACTTGTACCACTGTAACGCAAGCCGGTGAATGACTGTCTCATAAAATTCCCGGGGCTGCGATGTTAACCAGTTCCATACGTATAGCTGGACATAGTCGTCCGAGGTGAATCGTTTGCCCCACAGAGCAGTTTTAAGCGGACCAAAAACGGCGTAATCACAGGGAGAGAGGTCCGGACAGCATGGGGGGTGGCCGAGAACCTCCCATTTGAATCTCTGCAGGAGTGCCGCGACCGTGTTGGCCGTATGAGCCTTTGTATTGTCGTGGAGCAGAATCACCCCACGGGTGAGATTGCCTGGTCGTTTTGATTTGATCGCTTGGCGAAGAGTGGTCAAGATTTGCTAGTAACGCTGGGCATTCACTGTTGTCCCGTGCTGCAGGAAGTGAATCGGAAGCGGCCCATCTTTGTCAAAGAAGAACGTCAGCATAGGGGCAAACGATCCACTTCGGATGACGACGTCCAGCTGTACGTGCGGAACTGGTTAACATCGCAGCACAGGAACTTTATGAGACAACCATTCACCGCCTTGTGTCACAGTGGGGTAAGTGTCGCAACAACCAGGGTCAATACTTCTAACATACAGGTACTGGTTTCTGTAATTATGCCTTCAGCTCGTTTCTTTTTGAAAGCCCCTTATACTTTTGGAAGAAATAGCGAGTAAGAACGTTTTAAGAAATTATGCAGGAAGAAAAACAAATTTTTTACAAACCGAAATATCTGAAAACAGTAATTGGCCAAATTGAAAAGTTCAAAAAATTTAAATATCTTGGGAAGATAAACCAGGAATTTTTTTTGGAAAAAGCTGCTATATAGAGTAAAGGATAACTGGAATCGGAAGGGCCTATGGCGTAACTAAAGATCTTTACAACAAAAAAAGACTGTTTGAAAATAGACATTACAATAAAGTAGTGAGGTCAGGATGTTTAAATGCAAGAGAATGTCTAGCATTGAACTTTAATTTAGCTAAGTTAGAACTTTTAGAAAGGCGAATCATTAAGAAAATATTAAGTCAACGAGCCGGCCGCGGTGGTCTCGCGGTTAAGGTGCTCAGTCCGGAACCGCGAGACTGCTACGGTCGCAGGTTCGAATCCTGCCTCGGGCATGGATGTGTGTGATGTCCTTAGGTTAGTTAGGTTTAAGTAGTTCTAAGTTCTAGGGGACTGATGACCACAGATGTTAAGTCCCATAGTGCTCAGAGCCATTTGAACCATTTGAACCATTAAGTCAACGAAAATATATTCGAAAGTTGGAAATTACGTAGTAATGATGGCATCGATCGAAACATAGAAAACATATAAGAAGTAATAAGGAAAAGAATATTGGTATTCTTTGGACCGAATGCAGAAAAATATTTGAGAGATAAGACGCTGCAAACAAGTTGGACCCATTAATTTAAAAAAGCATTTAGAGAAAAAAAATATAAAATCTGAAGAAACGAATGACAGAGAAGTGTTTAGGTGAAAAGTATTGAATACGGAAGGATTCCACGTAACAGGAGCGAAAAAGAACTGGTCTATGGTGGTTAGAAGATACGAAGGAAAAAAAACAATGGTGAACAAGTGAAAGAGTACTGGAAGGCAATAAGAGAATAACGAATATGGAATTGAAACTAGCACGACGGGAAGACGTATACTGTCATACCAGCCCACAGCTAGCAATCTTCATGAACTGACACAGCAAGTATATCAGGAATGACAAAAGATTCCCCAAGAAGACATTCGGGGGCTGTTTGAAACTATGCCACAACGAACACAGAGGTCTATTTGTCACCCTGAGGGTCACCCATCATACTGATGTTGATGGTCCACATCAGTACCGAACTGAATGAATGTTTAAATATTTAATAGCCAAATATTGATAAATATAGGACTGATGCTTCGTGGATTAACGCTTTCCATTTCCGTCACTGTATGAGGCAGGAGCTGTCACTGAATGTTAGCAGTTGCCTTACTTGAACCGTTTCCGGATGAGTTATATGCATCACATAAACACCTGAACTAGGGCAGGCAAGAAATCCCTGTTTGCTAATACAAACGAAGTTTCACGATTGCAGTCGGCGGAGACACAAGATTGGAAGTGAGTCACCCGATTAGGCAAACCACGTTCCTGCCAGAATAGCAATGATAGGCGAAGTCGCGTTCACCATATAGCTCAGGAAGACTTCCAGAAGAATGGGCAACTGTGAGATGTTTTCATTGGGTGGAAGCTATCGAGTTGATAAGTTCCTCGAATGAGAGTCGGTGCGTACGGAGGTGAGCCAGTTTCTAACCTTTGCCATCATCTCAACAAATACACTGTCTTTGAAGATGACAGTTTACGTGTTTATCGAGTTAAAAAGGCAACACGTTGGATCTAGGAACATTATGGGTTATCGCAATTCTAAACTTCCTAAAGCAAAAGCTTTAGGAGTAGGAATGGACGGACATTGATCTGTCCTTCATCTAGAACTTTTCCAGTCCAATGCCACAACTGATACCAAGGCTAGTGCAGATGTTAACTCGATTAGGGCGAAGATATGTACTCTTTTCATTTCAGTGAGCCTACTTATGCACGATGGCACAGGAACCAAAATTTGACGAAATGTGTCAAAAGCAACACTAAAGAATTTCAGAAAGTGTAACTAAGAAGTACACTACTGGCCATTAAAATTGCTACACCACGAAGATGACGTGCTACAGGCGCGAAATTTAGCCGACAGGAAGAAGATGCTGTGATATGCAAATGATTAGCTTTACAGAGTATTCACACAAGGTTGGCTCCGGTGGCGACACCTACAACGTGCTGACATGAGGAAAGTTTCCAACCGATTTCTCATACACAAACAGCAGTTGACCGGCGTTGCCTGGTGAAACGTTGTTGTGACGCCTCGTATAAGGAGGAGAAATGCGTACCATCACGTTTCCGACTTTGATAAAGGTCGGATTGTAGCCTGTCGCGATTGCGGTTTATCGTATCACGACATTGCTGCTCGCGTTGGTCGAGATCCAATGACTGTTAGCAGAATATGGAATCGGTGGGTTCAGGAGGGTAATACGGAACGCCGTGCTGGATCCCAACGGCCTCGTATCACTAGCAGTCGAGATGACAGGCATCTTACACGCATGGCTGTAACGGATCGTGCAGCCGCGTCTCGATCCCTTCGATCCCTGAGTCGAGAGATTGGGGACGTTTGCAAGACAACAACCATCTGCACGAACAGTTCGACGACGTTTGCAGCAGCATGGACAATCAGCTCGGAGACCATGGCTGCTGTTACCCTTGACGCTGCATCACAGACAGGAATCCAGGTTCTGTTTACAGCATCATGATGGTCGCATCCGTGTTTGGCGAAAACACGGTGAACGCACATTGGAAGCGTGTATTCGTCATCGCCATACTGGCGTATCACAAGGCGTAATGGTATGGGGTGCCATTGGTTACACGTCTCGGTCACTCCTTGTTCGCATTGACGGCACTTTGAACAGTGGACGTTACATTTCACATGTTTTACGACCCGTGGCTCTACCCTTCATTCGATCCCTGCGAAACCCTACATTTCAGCAGGATAATGCACGACCGCATGTTGCAGGTCCTGTACGGGCCTTTCTGGATACAGAAAATGTTCGACTGCTGCCCTGGCCAGCACATTCTCCAGATCTCTCACCAATTGAAAACGTCTGGTCAATGGTGGCCGAGCAACTGGCTCATCACAATACGCCAGTCACTACTCTTGATAAACTGTGATATCGTGTTGAAGCTGCATGGGCAGCTTTACCTGTACACGCCATCCAAGCTCTGTTTGACTCAATGCCCAGGCGTATCAAGGCCGTTATTACGGCCAGAGGTGGTTGTTCTGGGTACTGATTTCTCAGGATCTATGCGCCCAAATTTCGTGAAAATGTAATCACATGTCAGTTGTAGTGTAACATATTTGTCCAATGAATACCCGTTTAACATCTGCATTTCTTCTTGGCGTAGCAATTTTAATTGCCAGTAGTGTAGATATGATTCAGTGTGAACAAAAAGACAGCAACAAATAATAAAATGAGATTACTGTTATTTCATTTATGACGGTTTGTCAGCCGTTTGAATGCCGTGAAAGCTTCCTCTCCTAACACAAAATTTAAATTAATTCTAAAAGTGCTTTAAAGATAACAGCTAGGCGACTAACGATACAACTTATTTTAATTATGGCTACCTAGAATCAGCTTCACAATATTTTTATGTTCAGTTTCTTTCGATTACTGTTTAGTAAAAATTTGGTGGATGTGTTTATTATACTTTCTTCCCCGCTATATCCAAGCAAGTCATTAAACGCTGACATTTGTTTTCCATATTTTAAATGTAATACTTCCACTAATACTGTTCACAGCTTGAAGTCTGAAATTATTACAACACAAAGGACTTCGTTTAATAACCTCAATCACGCAACAATTTTTCTTATATAAATTCACCATCAACATTTAAAATGATTAATAGAAAACCTCAAAAGTGCTACATTGTTGAAGCAAAGTAATATTCTCTGTTCCTATTTTCCTCAAGTATACTGTAACTGGGTAAGATTTAATAAGAAAGTAATACTTTTTGGTACATTTCGTGGAAGATAGAAGAAACGTTTAATTGAGAGAAAAGACGAAGAATCTGTGAAAAGCTGAAGACTATCCCTCTGCCTACAGTTAGGATTATTTAAAGATATGTTACTAACATAAATACCGATCTTACGCCAAAAAGAAATAACGTAAATTAAATTCTAATAAATATGACGGCTATTCGCAAGGAAGAGGGGGCTACCTTTGAGTAGACGGGCTGTTCGTTGAAGATCAGTTCCTGCTCTTCTGGCGGAGGTGGCCAGGTGACACGTTTTAGTCCTGAAAGGGAAAAACAAATCAGTACAAGTAGAGCAAAGATAAGAAATTTGAGAAAACGCACAGAAAAATTATTTCAGTGGAAGCAATGGTAAACATGGGGTGAAAAGCATTAATGATAACCAAATATAGCAGTATATAAGGTTCAGACTAAAGGAAATAATTTTAGGCCATGAAGTCAGTGTTACAGACAGCGGGAAAAACGGGAGTTTGCTTTTACAGTAAGCAATTTTTGACTGCAAATCACAGACCTTATGTTCATTGTGTTACTTGTGATACTATAAGCCTTAATATGTAAATATGAGATATTGAAATATTTCGATGTTGAGACAACCTTACTATCGTTTATTATGCAGGAATCCCAACAAAAAGCACAGACATGCACATAATAATATGGTAAGTTTACTTTATTAGAGCTGAAATACAAATTTGTCTTCCATGTTATACTGTTCTGCTGATCATACTGCAGATTTAATATAGTCTGCCGTCAACCAAAATAAATTATAAAATAAATGGAAAGACTGGTGAAAAATTGCTTGATCGCATGTATGGTACATGAAGGGAATTTTAGAAATCAGTTGCTCAGATATGTTCCTGCATATCGATATCAGCAGCTATAGGCCACTTGTTTTAGTAACTGGTTTTTGCCAATAACATAATACAGACGGCTGATAGAGAGCGAATAATTTATAAAGTCACATTCTTGTCTCATTCGTTTGAAATTGGTGTAACAGAACGAAGTGGGTTGTGAGATGGCTTGACACATCAGAAAAGAGAAAACATGAACTCAAAGAGAACCTGAACTCGTTCTTAGTAATACTATATATACTAAAAAGAAAAAAAACATAGCATTTATATGGGCAAATCCTTACTTCTGCACAGATAACATGAATCGGGAACAAAGCGGGGACAATGTTCGAAAGAAGAAAGCATTTGACCCGATTCATTACGGACTCCACACACGAGAGACGAATCGCAGCGATCCGACGCATGGGTACGCGACCGCTTCGTTTATCCCACATGTCTGGGCAAATCGCAGAGTTATTGGTCGCTGATCGCCTGAAAATTCCGGGCAATCTAGTGAATCGCATGTGATGCGTGGCAATATGACCGCCTGGCTGAGACCAGTTTGTCTATTTATTAAACATGGTTGTGTAGTTTTGTTTCGTTTTGTCCGCTGGTGACCGAGCGGTTCTAGGCGCTTCAGTCTGGAACCGCGTGACCGCTACGGTCGCAGGTTCGAATCCTGCCTCGGGCATGTATGTGTGTGATGTCCTTAGATTAGTTAGGTTCAAGTAGTTCTAAGTTCTAGGGGACTGATGACCTGAGATGTTAAGTCCCATAGTGCTCAGAGCTATTTGAACCATTTTTGAGTTAAGAATGTTTACTTTGGAATTAACAATTATTCATGGACCACGAACCACTCTGAGAAGTGGTAGCTGAGGGTGGACTTGCCATTTATATTAAGAAGTAATACAAAATCTACCCTCCGATTTCGAAGTGATTGGTACTCTGAAGCCTGTGCTGTAGCACTAGAAATGATGGGCAGTTCATAATAATATTCACCATACAATGGGCTCCATTTGATGATGTATGTGTGAAGCAATGTTATTATGACGTTCTGTATGAAACAACTAACGATACACGCATTGCCGGCCGCGGTGGCCGAGCAGTTCTAGGCGCTTCAGTTCGGAAACACGCGGCTGCTACTGTCGCAGGTTCGAATCCTGCCTCGGGCATGGATGTGTGTGATGTCCTTTGGTTAGTTAGGTTTAAGTAGTTCGAACTTTAGCGGACTGATGACCTCAGCTGTTAAGTCCCATTGTGCTTAAAGCCATTTGAACCATTTGATACAAGCATTATTGAAGTTTTTAACCTCTAAAGAGAAAGACGTACCACAACAATAACTGGACACACAAATTTAAATATACAGGGTAACTCTGTTATACAGCTATGTTTAAGTCCCTTGTTATTTCAAATAATCTAACTCTCCTTCATACAGTTAATAAGTCGAGTTACTGTAATCAACACTGCTGATACTGATCACATTTCTACAGACACATAGAGTTGGTAAAACAGTTGGTGCAAATATTAACAGTTAAACTATAAGACTAATGAATGAAAAAGGAATTAGGGACTGATAAATTGTATTGGCACACTGAAAAGATGTACACAGTCCCCTTGGCGTCAGTGAAAAATTTAATATGTGTAACCTATAGTTTCCAAGAAAAGCGTTTCAAAACAAGTTTTAATAAATTACAATTCCCTTTTTTTAAATTTATCTTTTGGAGGAATTTGTGGGGTCACGGAGATCATCTGCCACTGCTGCTACACACAGGAGATCATTCCCCATAGCAGAGCCTCTCGACACAGCGGCCTTCGTAATACTCGTGTGCGGCAGGGTTTGCGAGCGACCGATTACAACGATACTGCTTGCGACGGATAGCTGCGATCCGTTGCTCATGTGTATGGCCCGTTACAGTTACTGGACTTGCAAAAGTACTGCCAGTATGACAGACGTAAAACCTGGCGGTAACTACCGGCATGTAATCACTTTTTGTTTTCAACCGACAGTTAAATAGCTTTTGTACGATTGCAGCTCACAGTGTGTCTGTTCCAAAGCGCGTGAAAGACCTCAGTAACGGCCTGAATACATCGCTCATTACCAAACATTCCTTCACGATGACGATGGAAAACGAAAAACTTGCGATCAGAAAGGTTGCCGGTATAGGAAGGAACGCTGATATCCAGCAGCGTGGATTGTTATAACAGTGCTTGAGACACGTCTATAAGTACAAAAACATAGACAACATATAATTTAGACGTTTTCGGAAATAACGGTTGAACTTTCACACTACGTTTCTTTTCTTGTTTTATTTACATTCCGACATGGTTCGAAGGTCATTAGTAATTTCAAAAACGCTTATGAATGTAATATTGTCTAATGGAGAAAGTCTTTTAACTGAACTTCTCAAATCCACGAATTTGTTGAAATGACATTATCTAGATCATTACTGACGTTAAACCCTTCGGTGGGCGCGCCTGCGGCAGATAGCCGCAAGATTTAGTTTTCTGTTAGTAACACAGATAGCGTTACAGTTGCGTCCACTTAGAGGTACATATTTGTTGTTCTCAACGGATGTCACCACTTACTACATTTGTGCTATTCATGCTTTCAGCAGTTTGGTCACTATTGTTGTTTGAAAGGTGAGTGTTGTGTTTGCGGTGTGTTTGCCGCTACGCGCCTTGTGATGTAAGTATTTTCTATATTTGTGTTTTTCTTTCGCCTCAAGGCACTCTTTCTTTTATATTAATATATAATGAATGTTCGAATCGAATCAGAGTTTGCATATGCAGTTTTCATTACTTTTTACAGTCTTGGATATTGATCTGCTACAATATATTACTTTTACAAAAACATGTATTTCATTAGGTCTCATAAAAGCGTGGAAATGGAGCAAATAAAGGTATTTCACAGGCACCGTCTAACTGTACGTCCTGAAAACTATGAGAAAGTACTGTGAGAATTGTCAGAAGAAGAATTACAAGAATTGTCAGATTCATGTGAATCTGAGTCGGAAGAGGAGGTTATTGAAGAAGAAAACCACAGCAGTGATTCTGAACAATCAACAGAGGAAACAGATGACCACCTGGTTGAAGAGGGGACACAACAAACAGAGGGTTAGCGATCGATTTTACGTAGGAAAAGATTAAACTATTTCGATACGTGAACCGCTTCCTTCTTCTCCTAAAACCAAGGCCAAGAACATCCTGAAAGTTTTGCCAGGGCTAAAAGCAAGTGCTGAAATCATGGAAAAAGAAATAGATGCATTTTACCTATTTATTACTGATGGGATGGTTATTTTCCTTAGGTTAAAAATGTAAAACTAATTGCGGTGCAAAAGCCGTAACGCGCCCACTCATGGAAGTATGAAAGGCGCGCCCACTGAAGGGTTAAAGTCAAAGAATTAGGCCAGTAAACTGTTCCGCCTTGCCGACTGGTTTTGAACACACCTTGTTGGCGATACGTGGTCAGTGCATTGCTTTCTCGTAACCAAAGGAAGAAGTACTGTTATTGTCCACTATTATTGTTGGTTCAGCGTTAGGCTGATACACAGTTGTCCATTGATCGATACTGTTCTCCAGCAAGAACCACACAACTGACAAATCTGCTGTTTTATTGACGTTACGTAGGACTGACCTTTTTTAAACTTCTGAAAGTGTGTTACGTAGCAAGTGTAATAACCCTCGACTTTTCTGTGCTTCGTCTTCTTCCATAATCATTACTGTAAAGAGGCAAAGGAGTAAACGTATCTGGCTGCTCGTCCTTTTTGTGATTTTTACCCGCGAACAGCAGCGAATTGTACACCCATCCCTGAAAAAGTCAACTACATACAGGATGTCGATTCTGTGTTCTCCTCAAATAAAAGGTGACCGCTTTGTGCGGATATGATCTCAGCTGTAACATGTTTATATTATGTGGATGTGTTGCAGATGCAGCAGGTGTCTGTGGAACACTTCGGTGACAGTAATTTAAATAACGTTACGCTTCCTTGCACCAGGTTCAATCCCGCGTCCGGCCATCATGATTTAGGTTTTCCGTGTTTCCCTACATCGCTCCAGGCAAATGCCGGGATG
This sequence comes from Schistocerca serialis cubense, assembly GCF_023864345.2. Lineage (NCBI taxonomy): Eukaryota > Metazoa > Arthropoda > Insecta > Orthoptera > Acrididae > Schistocerca > Schistocerca serialis. The sequence goes on along the minus strand of NC_064638.1, from coordinate 1,063,640,584 downwards.
GTTCCTTTGAAAGGGCACGGCCGACTTCCTTTCCCATCCTTCCCTAATCCGATGAGACCGATGACCTCGCTGTTTGGTATCTTCCACCCAAGCAATCCAACCCCAACCCTTGCACCAGGTTTCCTGTGAGGCTATCAAGAGCTTCACATTCCAATACCCTGATACTTTGCAACATCGTTTCCCCGTGAATAGCTTGATGATCTCGAATGCTGGCAAATCATTTAACCACCGACTCACTTCCTAATTATTTTCTACTGACACTCTTACAATCATATGATAACGTATTGAAATCTCACGATACGTTACTAGAACGAGCTTACGAGTATTTTGAAGTGGAAAGAGTACATTGAAGACCTTTATGAGATGGAAGACTTGTCTGATCCCGTGATCGAAGGAAAAACAAGAGTCGATATAGAAGAGATAGGGTATCCAGTATTAGAATCAGAATGCAAAAGAGCTTTACAAGAATTAAGATGAATAAGGCAGAAGGGATAGATAACAGTCCATCAGCATTTCTAAAATCATTGGGGGAAATGGCAACAAAACGACTATTAATGTTGGTGTGTAGTATGTGTGAGTTTGACGATATACCATCTGAGTCTTGGAAACACATCATCCATACAATTCCGAAGATTCCGAGAGCCGACGAGTGTGAGAATTATCGCACAGTCAGCTTAACAGTTCACGCATCCAAGTTGCTGACAAGAATAATCTACAGAAGAATAGAAAAGGGAATTGAGGATCTGTTAGATGACGATCAGTTTGCCTTTAGGAAAGGTAAAGACACCAGAGAGGTAATCCTGACGTTGCGGTTGATAGTGGAAGCAAGACTAAAGAAAAATAATCACAAGTTGATAGCTTTAGTCGACCTGAAAATTCTGAGAGAAATGAGGGTGAACTGTAGGTAATGACGGGTAATACACAATATGTGCAGGAACCAAGAGGGAACAATAAGACTGGAAGACCAAGAAAGAAATGCACGGAGCGCGTAAGACAAGAATGTGATCTTACGCCCCTATCGTTCACTCCATACATCGACGATAAAATGACGGAAATAAAAGAAAAGTTCAAGAGTGGAATTAAAATTCAGGGTGAAAGGGTATCAATGATAAGATTCGCTGATGACATTGCTATCCTGAGTGAAAGTGAAGACGAATTAAGGGGTACGTTGAATGGAAAGAACAGCCTAATGACTACAGAATATGGATTGAGAGTAAACCGAAGAAACACGAAAGTAATGAGAAGTAACAGAAATGAGAACAGCGAGAAACTTAAGATCAGGAATGGTGATCACGAAGTAAATGAGCTTAAGGGATTCTGATACCTAGTCAGCAAAATAAATCATAACGGATGGCGCATAGAGGACATTAAAAGCAGAATAGAGCTGGCAAAAGATCTTCCTGACCAAGGGAAGTCTACTAGTACCAAACATAGGTCTGAATTTAGGGAAGTAGTTTGTGAAACTATTACCTTTTGAGCACAGCATTGATGGGAGTGAAACATAGATTGTGGGAAAACCGGAAAAGAAGGGAATCTAGCATTTGAGACGTGGTGCCACAGAAGAATGTTGAAAACTAGGTGGGCTGATAGGGTAAGGAATGAGGTGCTCTGCAGAATCGGCAAGGAAAGGAATATATAGAAAGCACGAACAATAAGAAGGGGCAGGCTGGTAGGACTACGGAGGAAGCCGAAGAGGGTAAAATCTGTAGGGATAAAAAAATTCGTGGAGGGCCGCTTCAAACCAGTCAGAAATGCTGCAAAAATAAAAAAATGGCTCTGAGCACTATGGGACTTAACTTCTAAGGTCATCAGTTCCCTAGAACTTAGTTAGAACTACTTAAACCTAACTAACCTAAGGACATCACACATATCCATGCCCGAGGCAGGATTCGAACCTGCGAACGTAGCGCCTAGAACCGCTCGGCCACCACGGTCGGCCAGAATTGCTGCACAAACTAGGGTAAGAGAGTGGGGTTTCATATAGTCCGTCTTTAATATTAATGCTTCCTCTCGCAATTGGTCTTTGTCTATTTATGTTGACTGTGAGACTTTTCTCTTATACTACCATTTTTCTTTCCTCATTTACCGAATATTTGCCAAGTTGGTTGCATTTCAGTTGTTGAGCTTAGCGTTTAGTTTCTAATGAAAATATATTCCTCATTCTTAGTTTTCCGTCATTCAATGCATATCTTTCACAGTGCTGGTTTCCTTATAAATTTATGTTCGTAACAAAATCTGACTAGATATTTTCCAGGGACATCTTGTATCGAAAAATAAAGTATGCCGATGCAGTCACGGCAATATGGAAGTCCATGGAATATTGCGAGAAACACAGACATTATCGTTGTCAGAAATTCGCTTCAGAAGATAAAATTTTAACAGTATGTTTACTTCGACGTTGAAACACTTCTCATGTATTTGAAATCACCATACACGCCAATCAGCGTAAATTATGTTGGTTTCAGCTCCCTTGTGAAAGAAGGTGGCGATTAGTCACACCAGACTGTGGTCATGGTGCTTGATCACATATGATGAATCTCCGACGTAGTACCGTTCGTCGTAGAGCATCCTAGTGCAGAGTTTATGCAAAACAGGCAGATCGCGAAAACGGAGAATGAGAAGAGAAATGGAGTCAACAAAGAACTGCATCTTAATGAATGCTCCGTAGCAAAGATGATGAGAATGTCACAGTCATGCTACCCGAGAAGAGGAAGTATTGCCGTCGTTCAACACACGACGGTAAGGAGAGTGCTTTAAAGTAGTAATTGCTTAATTATAAGTAAAATGTTTGTTGTGTAAGTATCGGATGTATTCATTCATAAAAGAACTTATTACTTCTTTCGGTATGACATTTAATGTGATTATTTTCACAAACAGATTTGAGCTTTAATTAATTTTATAGTTCTACACAAGCTCCCTGAAGAAAGTTGTGGTGCCACGGCTATCGAAGTATTATACTTTTTCCACTGAATAACTGAATTACAAGCAGAGAACTTTTAGAGCTAGTTCTTTCTTTTTTTATGAGGTAAGCCTCTTATATTAATTATTCGTAAGCATCGTTAGAGTGAGTTTCGGTAGAGTGGAGATGATTCTGAAGATCTCTTAGTAAATAAAACATAGAAATGTGGCCTCTATTACACATTTTAGTGTCTTTTCGAGCTACAGATGTTACACTCGTTTGAATTTCATATTTTTGCTCTTTAGAGCAGTAGATGATGAAATGAACATTTTGAAAGAAATTAAAACCGTGTTTGGTATCACGACTCGAATACGGCGTTCATTCTAAATACATATGCGAAAATCCTAGAAAAGCTATATCAGTACGGCATTTATTGTGTCAACGCGATATGGATCTCACTCACATACGCGACCAGCGTTCCAGCAAAGGCTACGCAAGAATTCTTATCACCAGTTTCGTAGACTAATTGCAGTTCCTCTGTATCCTGTCAATAAATCGAAAGCAGTGGTTTTATTTTCCTTACATTTCATCCCTAGCTCAGTTTTAGTGCCTGATATTTGTATGACAGACTATAGCTCCAGTTTTGTCCCATTAATCGTGCAGGCAGTGACTACCGCGTTTTTTCGCTTCATGAAGAGCTCAACTTCACTTTTCTCTTCAGTAATCTTTGCACTGGGCATACGTTTCGCCAGAATTCGATGGGATATTGCTCCAGCTGTACCCGAATAACACATAGGTAGCAGCAATAATTGCAGAGGTATGAGATGACAACTAACATTTTTTGCTAAGTCTCTAACACATTAAGTGGAGGCGGAATTTTTCCTTTAGATTGTATTTACTTAAACATCATCTTTGTTCCAAAATTATTTTCGACTTTTTAAGCCGTATCAAGTGTAAGTATATGGTTTCATCTTCATACAGGAGACAAGTGAGGTGACGGTCATAGAAAAAAACTCGGGCAGCCAATAGGACATGTTGAAATGTAGAGGAAAGAGCTGCAGATGACCTATCATTTAAAATATCAGAGAAAACACTCTGATGCTGGTTCTAGAGACAGAGAAGTCACTCACAGAACTCAAGCAGGAAGTAATTTCGATAAAGCAAAGAACTAGTACGGAGCAAGAATGTACTATTAAAGTACAAGGGAGTCATCTTTGAAACGTATTGCGTGCCGATTTTAAGATATGGTCGTGAAACACTGACCGTGAGAAGTAAAGACGTTAGATAAGTTGAGGCATGTTCGTTCGTAGCATGGATAGAACCCATAATGGCGAAAACCGAAAACAGGCTCAAGTACTAAGACTGTAAGAAAAAGTAACCTAGCAGCTACTGAGATGATATGGACATATGCAACGCATGGACGCATGGATGCTAACAGGCTTCGAAGACTAATGTATGATTTGAAACTCAAGAGACAAAAGACCACGAGGAATACCAAGTACATGCTGAAACCTGATATCGAACAGAGAGGATATACCTTGGACAGCATGGAAGAGAGAGAGAGAGAGAGAGAGAAATTTAAGGATCGTAACTGATCGAGTGGCCTTGTTTACCGAGCCGTCGAATGAGACGGAACGACGTGTGACATGAGGATGATTGGCTCGTTAGCTGTATAACAAAGCGCACCACAACACCGGTGCGAAACAATGGATTACAAAGGCGGGAACTCGCGGAATGAAGTAGTAGTCTATAGATAACTACGGCATAAGTGGAAAAATGCCTCCTCCATTTAATAAATGTATGGCTGTGATGACAGCTTTCAAGTTGTTAACAAATAGTGATTCTATCATACTTCCCTTGGATGCACCTGAAACTACCTATACAACTGCAGATTGCACTCTACATTTGCTTTCCGCATTCTATCGTTAAGATGTGTGGCAAAGTGTAAATAGTGCACTAGAACCGCTCGCCCCCTCCCTTCTTCTGTTCCATAGACAGAAAAGTGAGAAGAAAGATTGTCAGTACTCCTCTTAGTAAGCTCCAGCTCCTTTAATTTTACCATAGTGATCATTACGAAAAGTAAATGATGGGGTGAAGTAACATGTTTCTTGAAATACGAGCAGCCGGCCGGGGTGGCCGAGCGGTTCTAGGCGCTACAGCCTGGAACCGCTCGACCGCTACGGTCGCAGGCTCGAATCCTGCCTCGGGCATGAATGTGTGTGATGTCCTTAGGTCAGTTAGGTTTAAGCAGTTCTAAGTTCTAGGGGACTGATGACCTCCGAAGTTAAGTCCCATAGTGCTCAGAGCCATTTGAACCACTTTGAAATACGAGCTTTCAGAATTAAGTGAGTACTCAACAACAGACTGAACGAATGATGTGGTGGCAATCGCCTTTCCGGTTGAGTTCCACTGCCGTAAGACCCTTCTGATTAATCTCGCTCTTGCCTCAGCCTTCCGCAAAATTTTGTATGATGACTCCATCGTAAACGGCTTCGTACAGATATCCTAGATACGTGGCAGTTGTGTCTGATTCCAGTGCCGATCGCGTAGTCAATATCTGCCCTTTGCGTTTATTTATGCGCAATTGATTGTATTTATTTACATTTTGGGCCTTGGTACCAAGCGCTGATCAGATCTGGTTCAATGGCTCTGAGCACTATGCGACTTAACTTCTGAGGTCATCAGTCGCCTAGAACTTAGAACTAATTAAACCTAACTAACCTAAGGACATCACACACATCCATCCCCGAGGCAGGATTCGAACCTGCGACCGTAGGGGGTGCTCGGCTCCAGGCTGTAGCGCCTAGAACCCCACGGCCACGCGGCCGGCTGATCAGATCTGCCTGTATTTGGTAACATTTTTAACGATTTCAACACCCTGCGTAGAACTGCGTCGTCGGCGAACAGGTTCAGAAAACGATAAAAATTTTTTGCCAAGATATATTGCTGCGAACTTTTGTTCGGCGTGCTGCGAGTCACCAGTTCAAACCCGACCTCCAGCAATTGTTTGTTATTTAGAAACTATCATTTCGGGAATGTTCTCGAAATGTATTTGCATTGCTTGTATATTATGGAATATTCGATGTTTGTATAAATAGCTGCACACTCCATTCGGAGGTTTGTTCTGCTGTGCCTGTACGTTGGTGTCAGTAATAAATGTGGTTTCAAGTAGGAAGAGTTGAACTTCGGATCTGGAGTTGAGTGTAATTTAGAAGTGGCAATATCATCACGCCGTCGACAGTAAATGCGCTGTCACCGGGATATATCTGCTAGGAAGTCGTCTGTGGAATGCTGCGTGTGTTTCGACAATTCGTAAGCACGTATTTTACAGACGACTGTACGGAACTGTATCGAATGCTTTCGCTAAGTCACGAATCACAGTACTAACCTGGGCTCCGCTTTCAGCAGCCTTGTAGATCTCATGAACGGAGAAACTGAATTAGTTCCCACAACACACCACTGGAGCCTAGAATCCATGCTGATTTCTAAAGCCGTGCAGGATTAACCGAGCGGTCTAGGGCGCTGCAGTCATGGACTGTGCGGCTGGTCCCAGAGGAGGCTCGAGTCCTCCCTCGGGCATGGGCGTGCGTGTTTGTCCTTAGGATAATTTAGGTTAAGTAGTGTGTAAACTTAGGGACTGATGACCTTAGCAGTTAAGTCCCATAAGATCTGACACACATTTGGACGTTTTTTTGATTTCTGAAGACAGGCTTTTTATGTCATTAGTAAATAAAGGTCTTACAGGCAGTGTTATTATATTGATAATTAATAACGCATGCAATAAAATAAACGGTTTGAATTACTAACAAGTCACTATTAAAAGTAGCTTTTCAACTTTACTAAAACATTGCAGTGTTAACGAGAACTCTTACAGCAATCTTTGGGGGATGGTAGTATGGACAAAGCAAGAAAAAAAAAGTCGAGTAATCATGGGGTCTAAAATGCATACCTTAAGATCTATATGAGCAACTTGTTCACCTTCTACACTGTGAAACACATTTCTTCCACTTCCATCTTTTTGCTCTCCATACTTTGCGATAAAGCAGTATAGACCAGAAGCGAACATTAACCTCATCATACTTCTTAAGGCAAGCGTTTTAGCGCCCATGTTTACTAGACTTTTTTTTCTTGTTTCCTTGCTTACTACCACCTCCTGAAGTTTGTCGATGGAGTTACTTTTCACCCTGTACAAAGGACTATAGACCTTGCACTTCTTCTCCAATAGCAACGACATTATTCAAGTCGGCATGGGACAGTTCAGTTTGATCAGATGTCTCAATAGAACATTTGGTGAATCACACTGTTGCAACCGATAAAACGGAGTTATCCAGTGTCCGAAACAGCCGTCATACGTGGACACATATCATGTCTATAATTCTACGGCAACCTGTTGGCATCTTCTTGACCCTAGATTGCTAAACCTACCTAAAGTTGACGATTGCAGTTGGTATCAATGCGAGGTTCCCGCCAATCTGGCATTGCCAATACAGAGTGTAAAACAGGACGTTTTGTACTTATTTTATATCTAACATACGATTGGAGGCCTTGTAATTGTAATTAACTAGTGCATAAACTATAAATTATGGCTTTCTTTGAATAAAATATGGAGTTCTATTATTTAAGATGGTTTAGTAATAATTTTGCTTCCTTTAGCGTTCTAGGGTTAATGACCAGAATGACTTGTCCCAATTTAGTTCCCTATAAACAAACAAACAATGACTTGTTCCTTTTTGCAATCGCTCGGACGGTTCGTTGTGCTAGTTTCCTACGATAGACTGTACCAATTCTAGAAGAGAGGGCAGCTGTTCCACACATTCAATATATCGTCAAAGTCATCAGTTCGTATAGCCTTTTCTCTATCGAGGAAATACAGTTGTTTTTATGTATATCTGCAGCCGTACGACGATCGAAAGTAGTAACTTTGTTGTGAGCTTCCTTTTCATTTTATTATTAAACTGCTGATAAAAATGTTACAGCCAGCGTTACTACATTGATAACTGATCATGCAATGCAATAAAACAAACTTTTGTTTTCGACCAGCATTTCTCTCGCTCCTAAGGGTAATCATTACTAGGGAAAGTGAATGCAAGGTTTCGATTTGTTCGAAGGGTTTTGGGAAAATGTAAAGAATCTGTAAAGGAAGTCGCTTATAAGGGGTTAACGCGACGAATTCTGAAGTATTGTTCCAGTAATATGGGAGTTATGGTACCTTTTTCTGCGGTACCTAGATTTCATGGATCTGAATAAGACAAGATACAGTCGTAAAAGACAGCGTATACCCATATTACTTTTAAAACAGCGGCCATGGAAGACAGACTCCAGTGTTTGGAGTCCTAACCAGACACACGTGACAACAGACATCGAATAACACACTAGGGAACCTCCCCATCGCACCTCCCTCAGATTTAGTTATAAGTTGGCACAATGGACAGGCCTTGAAAAACTGAACACAGATCAATCGAAAAAACAGGAAGAAGTTATGTGGAACTATCAAAAAAATAAGCAAAATATACAAACTGAGTAGTGCATGCGCAAGATAAGCAACATCAAGGATAGTCTGAGTTTAGGAGCGCCGTGGTCCCGTGGTTAGCCTGAGCAGCTGCGAAACGTGAGGTCCTTGGTACAAGTCTTCTCTCGAGTGAAAATTTTACTATCTTAATTTTCGCAAAGTTATGATCTATCCGTACGTTCATTGACGTCTCTGTTCACTGTAATAAGTTTAGTGTCTGTGTTTTGCGAACGCACCGCAAAACCGTGCGATTAGTAGACGAAAGGACGTGCCTCTCCAATGGGAACCGAAAACATTTGATCGCAAGGTCATAGATCAACTGATTCCTCCACAGGAAAACACGTCTGATATATTCTATACGACACTGGTGACGGCATGTGCGTCACATGACAGGAATATGTTATGACCCATCTAACTTGTACACTTGGAGAATGGGTAAAAAGATTCTTCTACCTTGCCCGATTTAGGTTTTCTTGTGGATGTGATAATCACTCCCAAAATAGTGATGACAACATAAGAGTTTGTCACATAAAATGCAACAAATGAATGCAACAGTTTCACAGTCGCACAGTTTTGTCTATGCTCTGTCGAAACATATGTTTTTAAAGTTTTCAAGTTTTTCCGTTTAGGTATAGCGTCCCCATACTACGGCGCAGTTACTTCGCATCGGACGGACGGACGGACCGACAGATAATAATTGTCTGAAAATAGATAATTAAAGTTTTCACTCAAGGGAAGACTTGAACCAAGGACCTCTCGTACCACAGCTGCTCACGCTAACCACGGGACCACGGCGCTCCGAAGCTCGCACTGTCCTTGATATTGCCTATCTTGCGCATGGGCTACTCAGTTTTTGTATTTTGCTTATTTTTTTCATAGTTCCACATAACTTCTTCCTGTTTTCTCGATTGATCTGTGTTCAGTTTTTCAAGGCCTATCCACTGTGCCAACTTATAACTAAATCTGAGGGGGGTGCGATGGGGAGGTTCCCTTGTCAGAGACGCGCTGCTAGGGATAAAAGGTCGGTATAGCCACACGAAAATTCAGCAGCAATACTAGGTCAACTCACGTGGTAATCCTTCGAAGAAAGAGGACGCATATCTGGAGGCACCCTGTTGGATAAATTAGGATAACCTATACTTGAAGAAGTCTGTGCAGCCGTTTTGCTGCCTCCAAAAGACGTGTACAGCGACACACGGTCAGTGATTTTTCTCTCGCACAGTAAACGATTGTAATCGGACAGACAATCGGTAATATTCGCACGGTGTACCCTCTGCCATTGGCTTATAATACACTCCTGGAAATTGAAATAAGAACACCGTCAATTCATCGTCCCAGGAAGGGGAAACTTTATTGACACATTCCTGGGGTCAGATACATCACATGATCACACTGACAGAACCACAGGCACATACACACAGGCAACAGAGCATGCACAATGTCGGCACTAGTACAGTGTATATCCACCTTTCGCAGCAATGCAGGCTGCTATTCTCCCATGGAGACGATCGTAGAGATGCTGGATGTAGTCCTGTGGAACGGCTTGCCATGCCATTTCCACCTGGCGCCTCAGTTGGACCAGCGTTCGTGCTGGACGTGCAGACCGCGTGAGACGACGCTTCATCCAGTCCCAAACATGCTCAATGGGGGACAGATCCGGAGATCTTGCTGGCCAGGATAGTTGACTTACACCTTCTAGAGCACGTTGGGTGGCACGGGATACATGCGGACGTGCATTGTCCTGTTGGAACAGCAAGTTACCTTGCCGGTCTAGAAATGGTAGAACGATGGGTTCGATGACGGGTTGGATGTACCGTGCACTATTCAGTGTCCCCTCGACGATCACCAGTGGTGTACGGCCAGTGTAGTAGATCGCTCCCCACACCATGATGCCGGGTGTTGGCCCTGTGTGCCTCGGTCGTATGCAGTCCTGATTGTGGCGCTCACCTGCACGGCGCCAAACACGCATACGACCATCATTGGCACCAAGGCAGAAGCGACTCTCATCGCTGAAGACGACACGTCTCCATTCGTCCCTCCATTCACGCCTGTCGCGACACCACTGGAGGCGGGCTGCACGATGTTGGGGCGTGAGCGGAAGACGGCCTAACGGTGTGCGGGACCGTAGCCCAGCTTCATGGAGACGGTTGCGAATGATCCTCGCCGATACCCCAGGAGCAACAGTGTCCCTAATTTGCTGGGAAGTGGCGGTGCGGTCCCCTACGGCACTGCGTAGGATCCTACGGTCTTGGCGTGCATCCGTGCGTCGCTGCGGTCCGGTCCCAGGTCGACGGGCACGTGCACCTTCCGCCGACCACTGGCGACAACATCGATGTACTGTGGAGACCTCACGCCCCACGTGTTGAGCAATTCGGCGGTACGTCCACCCGGCCTCCCGCATGCCCACTATACGCCCTCGCTCAAAGTCCGTCAACCGCACATACGGTTCACGTCCACGCTGTCGCGGCATGCTACCAGTGTTAAAGACTGCGATGGAGCTCCGTATGCCACGGCAAACTGGCTGACACTGACGGCGGCGGTGCACAAATGCTGCGCAGCTAGCGCCATTCGACGGCCAACACCGCGGTTCCTGGTGTGTCCGCTGTGCCGTGCGTGTGATCATTGCTTGTACAGCCCTCTCGCAGTGTCCGGAGCAAGTATGGTGGGTCTGACACACCGGTGTCAATGTGTTCTTTTTTCCATTTCCAGGAGTGTATATACGTGTAGGTGTAGAAAGAAATGATTTCCGCCTGTTCGTATATGTTGTACGTTTTATGTGAGTGCTGTATTGAGGCTGAAGAAAGGAAATCTAGCTCAGCACTTTTCAAGTATTAGTCGACCACACAGTTAGTGCACCGGGGAGAGAGGGCACTTCGACCGGATTATCGTGAGTTCTTATCGTGACGTTTCTCAAGGGAACGCTGCACCATTTGACAGTATGCACACAGCTGTCTTGAAATCATTCACAGTGCGATGCGGATTCCTTAGTCACTGTTTCCTGTAAAACGGCCTCGTGAGGCCAAGTGTAATATTATTGTGGACAGATAGTAGAAAGAGCCTAACAACCACGGAGCCAAACAGCGCGCAAGACTCGACAATTGTATGTCGAATATGCCTCGACTCGCTCCGCTTCACGCATATTGCTACCGTAGCAGTTCTGGCAACCCTACCGTTGCTTCGCCAGGTTTCGAGTGCAGAGCTTTGTGTAGGGATGGGGGCCAACAGCTCGGCAGACACAAAGAGTCGTGTTGGCTATTTTGGCCATCCGCGACCGCCTCTGGCGTGGAGTCGCGTCGTTGAGGTAGCGCGGCACGCCGTTTAAATGCGGCATTCGCTTTGTGCGCAGTACATAAATTTTAGTCGGCTCGTTGCGTCTCGGAATAGTTCGCGAAACGGGACCAGCCAACGGCGTGCCGCGCCGCAGAACGTGCGCCAGGTCCGTCGGGAGGGGCCTCACCTCGTTTCGAGCACCACTTTTCGCATCCAACGGCCCCACGCGCGGTACCGATTCGAAAAGCGGATGTTGCTACTCTGTGACATTTGTGACCTGATGTGAGAATACAGCTCTAGGTCTCATTAAAGGGAATTAAAAATCCCTCTGAGGAATTTCTTTTTCTCTTTGACGGTTGCTATTATTTTCTGCACATCGACAGTGCTGGCTCCGGAATGTCAATGCCGGCAGAGATGCACGGACCTTAGTTACTAATACAAAAGTCTGTGGATTTTCAGATAGTTTTAGGAATGGAGATCCTCTGGAACAGGGGACTTCCATCCTTCAAAATGTCGTCACTGCGACCAGAGTCGAGCAAGATTAACACTTCATGGCTGTCTTAGGTTGGATGTGCTGACTTTAGTCGACGTGACTTCAAGTAAGGATACTATGTCTGTCATCCATCATCGTGTTTTCATGGGGTATGTGTGAATAAAGTTACTGAATAACAGATTTCGGCTAACAACTTCTGACGCTCTGGGTCCACAGTCAAAAAAGTTTTTCGATGGGCATCATCGTTTCGCTGTTGACTGTACTGTTCTATTTTTCAATAAACGATTGTAATTCCGCCATTTAGGCTGTTGTCTAGGACTTGAAACAGTGTCTTAGAATAAGGCAATATTTTTTTTTATAAAAACGCTCAAATGTTTTGTCAAATGATTTCTCTAAAAGTAAGAAATAAAACAGATTAGAGAAAAATATGACATGCCTTAGAATAATGCTTGAAATCATGTGCAGCAAATGAGACTGCAGTGTAGATAACCCATGAGACAAGCATCCTCTAGCACTCTGTAAAATTCTAAGACTCTAAGTTGAACATTGAGTTTAAATTCCCTGCCCACACCTCATTTGATGTACAAAATTTCGAGCGCCATTCAAGAGCGCATCAAGTGTTTCCCTAATCTACTTTATTTCTTATGTTTAGACAAATCATTTCACAAAACATTTAACTGTTTTTTTCAATATTTTTTCCAAACTTTTCTTGAGAGATAAATATCACACCAACGCTATGCGCAATATAGCTTGTGCTTGAAAAGATGGAACATTTGGAAACTTCACTTACGTAGCTACCTGCAGGTATTCATGAAATATTTCATTTTCCCTGAAATAAGTAATTGTTTCTTAATTTCTCTGATTAATTTCAAGCAATTCACAATTTTTTGCAAAACTAGACCTAACAGTGGACAATTTGATACCCCATTTGTCCATTTTCCACTCTTTGTTTGGCTATGAAAATTCGGACAAAAATCCACTGTTGCGTAATTTTCCCTCAAATCACAAAGTATTTCTTAATTACACTGATTACTGTCGAGCAATTAAATCTTTCTTTGCAAAACTATGCTTCGCACAGCTTAATTTGATTCTCCATTTGCCCACTTCTCACTATTTGTTTAGCTACGAAAATTCGAACAAGAATCTACAGTGTAATTTCTAGGGAGTCTTGTTTTCGCTCCGCTCAAGCATTTGACCAAAATTATCTGGTTATTATAGAAACTTCAGGATATTCGATTCCGGCCGGATGTATTTGACTTGCGCTGCTGCACATTTTTAAGCACTAGACAACGGCCTACGTACCGAAATTGCAAGCGTGTTATTCAAAAATACAACTTAACAGATAGTGGCGGAGAGATGTCGTCCTTCATAAGGTTAAAAGCTAGCTGAAACAACTAACCAACTTCTTTGGAATATCTTGTCTTTCTCTTCATTTGGGTTCCGGACAGAACACTGTGCTGCGACAAATTATCATCTCCCTGGTGAACAGCTACTTCAGTTTGCGAGCATACGGCGTGCCACGGTGCAGCACATTTTGATGTGTTGTGGTTTGTGCGCAGATGCAAAGAAGATCACTGTTTGGTCGGCGACCTGCCCTATTGGTCAATGTACACAGGACTGATGCAAATCTGAAATTCCGCATTGAGTCAGGAAAATTTATTTCCTTAATGAATAAAGTTTTTTATAGAACTTTTGCTAGTAATCCTTCAGTATGGTGCAATTTGTTTATCATACGCTTGCGAAACCTCCTAAAACTATATTAATTCGTGTTATGTTCAACATCTACATCATATTTTAGGTTTGTAATGCGCCTGTATCTGTGTGAATTGGTGTGCGGATGCATTTACGATTAGTATGTGTGACATTACAATCATTTGAGTTCCCAGAAACTTAAAACTTCACATCCATTAACTCTGTAGGTCAAAATTAGAGACCTGTAGGGAGTCGCAATCTGAGTACTTTGAGACAGGAAAAGAAAGATCGAAGGCGTCTGACTGTGGTGTAGTGTAGTTAGGAATGGGGAGCAGTCAGTAAGATTTCTTTAACTTTGATGGAATGGCATATCATGTCGATAAAACCAATGCTTAATTTATGTTACAGTCATGAGCACAGTGTCACAATATACGACCTTCAACTCGCAGAGCTATTCAACAGAAGTGCTGCCAAGGATCTTAATACCAACAAACGACTTAGAGCTCAATGTTCAATGTGATGATAACCAAACTTTATTTCTTCCTTAACAATGTTGGTTTTTTTTCTTACACCTTTACAAAAGTGCTTGAATTTTGACCGTTTCTCTCGAATGTACGTAATTGATTCAGCATAAACAATCAGAAACTTAATACACTGTAAGGTACATGGAAGACAAATGTAGAATTTATACAAAAATCTCTGCAGGAAGCATGTACCTGCAATTGGGCATGCATCAAATATTCATCTGCATGAAAAATGTGAAGGTACAGGAACAATATTGGAATGTGCTAGGAAAACGTGAATTTGTAAAAAACAGAACTTTTTAACTGATTCGTGAAAGAATAAGAAACATGGAATTTGAAGAAATGGGGACATACCATTTGGAAGAGTCAGCATATATACGTAGTAATGGCATTGGCAATTGCTATACAAATCAGAAACTTCTACTAAGTAATGATGTAATCATTCTTCGATGATTTCTCTACCCAAAGAGATCTAGCTCAGGCAGACTGCGATATTATGGGAAAATGATAATAGAATGTATTAGTAAAACGTTAGAAAACTAAATCAGAGAGGCTGAGAAAAGGATCTGATGTGTGATTATCCAGATTCTGACTTTAGTTTACTGGTGTACTATATCCCATCAGCTCGCGTTGTGACATCAACATTAGATCAGTAATAGCCACCAGATAGCTGTCAGTGATGATGCCAGATACACTAAAATGGTGAGCCATATTCAAAATCAGTCCTGTTTTAAGAGACAGCCTTCCATCCAAGCCTCAACTCGCTTTGCACTATTTGTGAGCAGTCATCATTAAGCAAATTTACAACTTGTCTTCTAGCATACACCCTGTAATTTTTCAATGAGCATAAAATCTATTTCTTCTATCCCACAGATAAAGTTAAGCCCTGTTGATTTAATGATATGAAAATGTTCTCTGAGTTTGTAACTGACATTTCTGTAGAACTGGGTTAAAGGAACTCAAGACGATACATGTAGATACTATTTTTGTAAAATTAGTGTAGTAATTGAAGGAACCCTGTTCATATTTCATTTAGAGCTGCTTTTACTTGCAGTGACTGTAAGGGGCATAAAAAGCCAGTACATGCCCAGACAGACGTCTGCAAAGGTTACGAGGAACTTATTTTCTTGCTTAGTGCTTTCTAATCCTGTTAATATATGAGTTTCTCTGATTATTTGCTATCATTTAATGTCACCGTAAGTTAATGGCGAAGTTTAACATCATGAATTAAAATCAAAGAATGTCTTTTTGGCAAGACATCCACCTTTTCATATTGCTAAATTCTGCATTTGTTTATTGCACATGAAGCGTCAGCAGAAAATTCACAACCAAACAACTTTGTCACCTAGTATCTAACCTCCTAACTTCACACTGGTACCAGTTGCAAGGTCCTTGAAGATTTCTTCTCTACATGTTTGAAATACACTATCATTTATGTCTTTCAAAGCATTTCACTAATGACTCAGATGTGAGTTTGAGAAAGTGATTTATCTATATTCTTTTCTCATAAAACGTCTTCGAGACACTACTCAGTAGTTAAGCAATACACGAGAGTTTGGTGAAATGGAACATAACGTTCAGTGACTGTTCAAATTTTTTCTATGTGTATGTCACATTCTACCAAGGAACATAATATTTTAAATGTTTTCACCTCTTCTAAAACTGGCCGGAGTGGCCGAGCAGTTCTAGGTGCTACAGTCTGAAACTGCGCCACCACTACGGTTGCAGGTTTGAATCCTGCCTCGGGCATGGATGTGTGTGATGTCCTTAGGTTAGTTAGGTTTAAGTAGTTCTAAGTTCTAGGGGACTGATGACCTCAGAAGTTAAGTTGCATAGTGCTCAGAGCCATTTGAATTTGAACCTCTTCTAAATATTCTGACATATCTGTAGTGCCATCACAAACTCAATTCCTTTGTCTGAAGTTGGCTTCCTTAAACATTGACATTTCTTAGAATATAAATTAGTTATATATATATCTATATGTGAAAATTTAATGCTTTCATGTGCTGTAGAATCTAGCTTGTGCGAAGTTAATAGGAAACATCACATTACAAGATAATAACACATAATGAAGATCCATGATGGTTTTAGTACCAAGCACTGTTAACTGTGGCTGATCATTGGATGTGGGATAGTGGTAAAACACAGCTTCACGTCTTGTCCATATGATAAAGATCTTTATTTATAGTGTGACTTACAAAATATGGTAACCATGAATTTCATGGTGAGCGAAATTTTACAACTGCCACATTAGCGTCTGAAGGTAAAGTGTGGGGAACAATTTTCTCATCAATGAGAACAGGTCTTCAAAAATGAAAAGAAAAAAAAACCCTATTAAATTACAGCAACAGAAGTCACAATTAGGCAATTTCACAGGTCATACAAAGTGCATTATTGTGCTTCTCAGTTCCCTAACGTTAACTGAGAGAAGTGGAATGTATTTAAGGAGCTTAGATATTGAAATGTGCCTAAAATCTGTTCTGAGACTTGCTATTACATGTATAACAAATCTACTTCATTTAGTGGAATTGCATCTATCCTGAGTCAGTTTTGTCTTACTGAATGTTTGTTAGTAAAGAAACGATTTCTTATATTTCACAAGGACAAATATTGCCCAGTAAAACTATTGTATTTTAATACTATAGAATGAGACATGAGATAGGTAAACAATTAAACGAACTTGATGACTAACTTACTAAGCAAATTTATTCACATAAAGAAGAAGAAGAAAGACATTTGTGCAACAGTTCAGTTTTTCATTTTTTCTTAAAGCGATATAAAATTGAACACAAATCTGACATTAACTGCATCTGATGCACATCTTACTAGAAACAAGCTGTACTTTATTTCTGTTAACAGTCTGTAATGCGTTAGTGAAAGCCAAAGCTGGATAAAACGTTATGGCTAACAAAAACAAAAAGTGGCTACAAATATTCCAGAAGCACCAGTCTTACATTCGCATCACAGTCAACAAACAAGACTATCACAGAGCATTCACACTTCCACAATCACGCAATGCATGAAGCAGATAATGCATGTGTCCGTTAGCGGCTAAAATTGGATATCCGGTAAAGAAGTGCAATCAGTGCACGGTACCCACGCATTGCATGCAACAAAGAAGCAGGTCACACGGAAGCTAACAAGCCACTCTACGTGAGGTGCACCACGTTACCAACACTAGGACAGCGGACTACTACACACCACGACTACCACTTGAGAACTCCAACAAAATTCACTCACTGCTTGCAGCTAAATTCCCCGCGTGCTGAGACACGTTTATAGCTCAGAAGATCTAAAACGAACCAACAAACATATTGCAAGTCACTGCGGCTGAGTAGCTCTGGTGGGGAGGGGGAGGGGGTGGGGGGAGACTTCTACTCTGACGCATGCGCAAGACGTGCGTGCAGGGTGTTTTCGTCTCCGCCTTCTCCCTCTTCTTTTCTCAGTTCTATGTGTCACCGTGTTCTTTTTTACCTGGCGTGATCGCGAAGCCGCAGAAAGCACCGCGAACGCTGCTGTTTTGACTTTTCGGCGGCCATTCAAAGTGATGTCTGCCTCTGAGCGGTCTGCAGCCGGGCAGCTCTGTGCCAAAAAGACAAAATATATGCTTTTTAAAATTTGATACTCAAGTTCTGAGCGCATTTGACTTGCCGTCTCGTTGAATATGTCACCGCTTTCTCCGCTGTCTAGGATGGTCTTTCCTCTGAGGTAGTGAGAGTATACACCTTGCTCTGCTGTACACCTGGTAAATTAATACTTATTTCTGAGAAAAGAACAAAAATATTAAATAGTATTTAGATCTAAAAAACGTTGTAACGTGTCGGACAATATGACGCCACACTGAGGCGATTACCTTAGGTGTAGGCAACACGTTTCTGTATTAGATTTCTATTCCAACATCACTGAATGGTAGGCGTCTGGCTTTGTTGTAACTCAAATTTTCGCCGTCTGCAAATCCAAGCTCAGAGTAAAATCGACAGTTGTAATGTTAGATTCTGTAATGCACCACTGGAGTCCACGTTCTTCTCCATTCTTGTTGGATTAGTAGGCATAATTCAGCTAGAGCGCATGCAGTATTTAGATATGAAATTTAATATTAGCTTAGAACACATTCACTCTTGTATCAATTAATATTGTTCTACTGCCTCTGCAGTGTTAAATAAGCGATTAAATAAAGCATTAGAATACTTAAATACAACAAACAATCTTAGTTAGCATGTTTTGTTACACTTACTTTATGCAAAAGCCAGCGTTACAAAGTATATATGACAAGCAAAACTCATGTACAACAAATTAAAACACTGTGCAAAAAGCTACCAATGCTTTTGATAAACAAAGCAGATGTTAAGCATATTTTTAAATTTCAGTGTCCACGAAAGTTATCATTGTTTTGCTATAAATTATCACTGAAGATTTACTGCCCAGAGACGCGTCTGGCTTAAGCGCAGCAGAGTCACTACAGACCAGTGAATATTTGATTGTGGTGGGATTTTGAATAGGGCACTGGTCACGCACTCGGCAAGAATCCCCAGCGAGTGTTTCCCGTGGTTTCCGCAAAATGAATGAATACCTAGAGACTTCTTTTGAAAACCAGTTTGTAATTCGACTCTAGAGACCTCAAGACCTCATCGTCGATTGGGGAGGGAGGGGCGTAGTCTTCTTTCCTTCTTGTTACCAAGAAATGACAAGTACTAAGGGAAACGGACGTCTGGAAATTAGTTTAGTGTCTTGTCCGCACCATCATTACGAAGGAGGCACTATCTCAAGCAGAGAAGAACGAGAAAAGTAATTAACATTGGACTGTTACAAGAACCATCTCAGTATTTGCATAAAGAGATTAAGGAAAATGGCAGTATGCCGTAGGATCAGTGTTACTCAACCTGTCTGGACAAGAGTTAAAAAAAAAAAATGCCTGTCGACATGTTTACATCGCTCCAAAGATAGTATCCCACACATCAATCAAGCAAAATCTGAGATCGCACACGTAGACTGTAAATCATCCTTGGCCCTTTTACCTCCACGTAAATATTTCTGTAACGGTACCGTATTTCCAGAGTCGAAATCTTTTTACAGCTGTAACATAAATTAGCACTACTCACTGACTGTGGTGCGTGTCATGTTTTCCGAAGAGTAAATGACGTCATATATAGATCTGCAGGTAAAGTAGAAGTATCTAAGATCCTGACGGTGAACGAAAAATCGTAACAGGTGAACATACAGGCTGAGCGAGAACTCCACCGACACAATTTCGAAGGATGTTGATGGATATTTTCAGAGTATTTTAGCATAACGAAGCCGTGGTCTCCCGTGGCTCCTTAATCATATTTCGTTTACCTTCTTGCTACTTGTATCGCAATTACATTAAAAATAATCTGCACAACGGTGAAAATATCGACGATATGTGCTGTGTGTCTTGTTTGGCAGCAACAGTAACATCGTCTAGCTTGCGTTCAGTAGCATACGGTTCTGGATCGGGTTTATTTTTCCGGCAGTGATGATTATACGTTGACAGTGAAGTTGGTTGAAATAATAGCGGATCTCTGCTGTGACGAATTTGGCTTTAGTCCAAATTTACCGTGGAGAACTAAGTCGGATTTCTTCCTAAGCCGCCTTTTGTCTATATGAAACTCTTGCTACTTGTATCGCCATTACATTAAAAATAATCTGCACAACGGTGAAAATATCGACGATATGTGCTGTGTGTCTTGTTTGGCAGCTACAGTAACATCGTCCAGCTTGCGTTCAGTAGCACACGGTTCTGGATCGGGTTTATTTTTCCGGCAGTGATGATTATACGTTGACAGTGAAGTTGGTTGAAATAATAGCGGATCTCTGCTGTGACGAATTTGACTTTAGTCCAAATTTACCGTGGAGAACTAAGTCGGATTTCTTCCTAAGCCGCCTTTAGTCTATATGAAACTTTGTTCATTGCATAACTATGGTTTATCATTTGAAACTGTTCTTGTTTTAGATGTTAATGAATCGATACGTCAATACCCCACGCCCTGTTCGTGCCCAACACGCTTCTCTCTGCTAGCTGCCATGTTGCATACACGACAGGCGTTATCGCAGATCCAGAATGACTTGATCCGCTTAATGAGAAGGGACAGCTATGGAAACCAATCGCCCAACAGCTATGAGTCGGTGCTTTTAACACAGCCCAAAAAAGTTTTTTTTCCTTCACATCACATGGAAACAAAGTTACAAAATCATCGCCAGGTATCTTTACACCGCGCTGTTTGGTCAGTATCTAACATTTTCAGTCTGTTATACAACCCAAAATATACGTTTTGGTTCTTTATGCTGTGCTATGAGTCTGAGATTAGTAGCCTGGCAATCAAAAGAATTTGTCAGTAAAGAAAAAGTTGAAGTATATGAGATATCGACTAAGGCAGATATTAATGTTTCAGTACCACGTTGGCCTTCCATCACGAAAAAAGGAAAGATTCCTCTTCAAACTTCTTCTAAATTAATTGCGGAGAAATAGAATATTTTTAAAGATACGAAACCAAGATGACAGAATGTATAATTATTCGTTTCACACGGAACTATTTGGCACCCATCATGAAGTCACTATATTAACATAAAGTGACGCTTTTAATGCTGTGGTAATGTCCACAACCAATGAAGGCCAATTCTGAATGAAAAAAGGAAACAAATTTATTTCCTTAAGAAAATGTGGATATAATCCAGATTATATACGTAGTAGTCTCTCTCTCTGGTTACGAAACTTTGCATCATTACCATGCAGGTATTATAGGTGAGAGTTTTCTTCATAGCCGCCAAGTTGCAACCATCCATTTAGTAGAAAAGAAAAAAAGCCCCTTTTCTAGCTATATAATTATCTCTTAGGTCTAAAAGTAAGGCCATAAACTGTTCGAATACTAAAAGACTACTTGTCATGATGTATTCGTGAGCTACCGTTTGACCTTGAACTGTGTCATTACTCTCTGACAAGATTAATCAAAACTGACCTTCTCCTTGGCATTGGACAGGCAGTTTACTGCAGACGTGTTGTTCAGCTCTGCCTGAAAAAATCGTGTACGAGATCTGACAAAAAAGAGCGAATGATGCTGTAAATTAGTGTATCTGCCAAGTATATACAACTCCTACTGCACGCCTTCAGAGCAGGATTAGACCCTTTTGAGTTCACACACGTCTGAAGTCGTTTCTGCTACATGCTCATAACATTTCTGTGTCTTCTTTTCTGCATAGGTGCGTGGAAAGTCCTATGTCACTGTCTCTCGGAGGAATGCATGTCTGCAATAAACATATTGTTTATTGCTACTGAGTTCACAGAGAGCTTAAGGACAGTTAAAGGTCGAAAAGCAATCTCGCACGAACAGGTGACGACAAAAAGTTGCTTAGAAATAGGAACACATAATCTGGATTATATGTAGCTTTATATAATGAATAAATTTGTTTTTTTTTTTTTTTTTTTTACTAAAACTAGAAAGCCTTCTTTTATAGGTTTGTTCTTACCACAGGATTGAAGGCATGAATTTTTTGAATTTGTCAGTGATTCTTTTAATAACAGTTGTATAGTTTCAAGTATTGGGAGGGGAACCTAGAATGGTCACAGGTTTCGGAGAAAAAAAAAAAAAAAAAAAGAAAGAAAGAAAACGACATTCCGTTTGTAGAGACGGTGACTGACTTACTGAAAGTACTATTTCTTGAATTTGTGACACAGTCACTTTTTCTGATGTAATCGTAACAGGTTTCGGCCATTGAAGGTCGCTTCAGATGCTACAGTAGAGATCAGAAAAGCTTAAACTGGGACATGAAATAAATGCAACTATTTTCACTAGGTCTACTTGTATGTTTAGCAAACTACTACTAACATCCATATGTTTCATTGCTATGGGCAGCATTTGAGGAACAAGGATAAGTACACTTGGTTGTTTGCATATAATTTCCTGATTCCTGATTTTAAGTTTAGCTGACAAGGCATGAACACTTGTTCATTAAATGTGCTCGTTGATAGCACATTTTACTAAGCTCACAAGTCGACATAGTGAAAATAATTGCACTCGCTTCAGGTGTTCGCTTAAGCTATAATGTTCTCTGTTGTAGCATCTGAAGATGGCCTTTGAAGGGCAAAAACGGCCTTAGGTTTCTTTGGCACACAGAGTGTGTCACGAAGATGCTGAAGAAAGTGAACGGGTAAACGCTTGAAGATAGACGCACAATTCCGCGATAAACCCTAATTACAAAGAGGCAACAAGCTGAATCTAGGAATATACTACAATTCCTTAAGTACTTTTCCCGTAATGACCACGAGGACAAGATTATAATAATTGCAGCGCGCCCAGAGGCATTTAACAGTCATTCATTCCGCTCTTCATACGTGAATGGAACGGAAAGAAGCCCCAATAACTGGTACAGTGCGACATACACTCTACCGTGCACTTAACAGCGATATTGCAGAGTATGGATGTTGATGTATATATATGACCAGTTGACGGGGACAACAAGATGCTTGTGTAAATAATGTGCGGGAAAGAACTACAACATGGGCTGGGAAAACTTAGTGTTAAGCTATCTATCTATGTAGGTGTGCTAACCTTTTCATTCAATCATTCGTTACCATGTAATGTGACGCAGTATTTGACATTAGACTCACATTCGGAAGGGGTGAAGTTTAAATCCCCCGCCGATCATTTCATTTAATGTTTTTCGTGGATTTCGTAAACCACTCCAGGAAAACGCCTAGACCATTTGTTCACCAATGCCACGGCCAAAACCTCGTACTACTTTTGTCCAACTCAGCTAATATTTCACCTCTAATGGCCATTGGCACTGGTGGGACGTTTACCACCCTTCAGTGATATGAGTGCTCCCACGCAGATTGCCGGCCGGAGTGGCCGTGCGGTTCTAGGCGCTACAGTCTGGAGCCGAGCGACCGCTACGGTCACAGGTTCGAATCCTGCCTCGGGCATGGATGTGTGTGATGTCCTTAGGTTAGTTAGGTTTAATTAGTTCTAAGTTCTAGGCGACTGATGACCTCAGAAGTTAAGTCGCATAGTGCTCAGAGCCATTTGAACCATTTTGAACCCAAGCAGATTGGGAATTTGAAACTGGCTAGATTAGAGAACTTTTGGAACCTGGGCATCCGTTTCAAGAACCACAACAATTTGGTCCTGAAACAAGAAACTGTTAATGTATTTAAAACTAACTTCAGTGTGAAAAATATTATGACTTTACGCAACACAGCCAGAAAAATAGTAGTAATGGCGCAGGGTTTCACTGGTATTACAGCGAAATGAGATACTGAGCACCGAAAAGGAAGATGGTGGGAAAAAATGACTTTGGAAAGTATTGAGGAACTTCTTTGACGTCTACAACTTCGAAGTTTAGTTCTTCTGGTGGGAAGGCACGAGAGAGCACGCCCAGATGACAAAACTCCGGAATCGCATTTGGTTGCAGTTTTGAAAGACCTATGAAATAGCGCGTCGAAGATACTATTGACAGGGGATTTCAAATTGATTCCGTATTTCTGGGTTTTTGGAAGGCTTTAGACACTGTACTAGACAAGCGGCTTGTAGTGAAATTGCGTGCCTATGGAATATCGTCTCAATTACATGTTTGGATTCCTGATTTCCTGTCAGAGAGGTCACAGTTCGTAGTAACTGACGGAAAGTCATCGAATAAAACAGAAGCGATTTCTGGAGTTCCCCAAGATAGTGTTATAGGACCTTTGCTGTTCCTTATCTGTATAAACGATTTAGGAGACAATCTGAGGAGCCATCTTAGGCTGCTTGCAAATGATGCTCCCGTTTACCGACTAGTAAAGTCGTCAGAAGATCAAAATAAATTGCAAAACTATTTAGAAATGATATCTGTATGGTGCAAAAATTGTCAACTGACCATAAATAACGAGAAGTGAGAGGTGATCCACATGAGTGCTAAAATAAATCCGTTAAACTTGGTTACACGATGAATCAGTCAAATCTAAAGGACTTAAATTCGACTAAATACATAAGAATTACAATTACGAACAACGTAAATTGGAAAGCACACATAGAAAATGGTGTGGGGAAAACTATCCGAAGACTATGTTTTATTGGCAGGACACTTAGAAAATAGAACACATCTACTAGAGAGATTGCCTACAGTACGCTTGTCCGTCCTCTATTAGAATACTGCTGCGCGATATGGGATCCCTACCAGATAGTATTGACGGGGTACATCGAAAAAGTTCAAAGAAGGACAGCACGTTTTGTATCATCGCGAAATAAGGGAGACAGTGTAACTGAAATGATACAGGATTTGGGGTGGACATCATTAAAATAAAAGCGTTTTTCGTTGCGGCGGAATCTTCTCACGAAATTTGAGTCACCAACTTTCTTCTCCGAATGCAAAAATATTTTGATGACGGCGACCTACGTAGGGAGAAACGATCACCACAATAAAATAAGGGAAATCAGAGCTCGCATGGAAAGATATAAGTGCCCTTTTTTCCCGCGCGCTATACGAGATTAGAATAATAGAGAATTGTGAAGGTAGTTCGATGAACCCTCTGCCAGGCACTTAAATGTGATTTGCAGAGTATTCACGTAGATGTAGATGTAGAATACGGCCAGCAAAACAGTAGTAATGGCTCAGAGTTTAATTGGTATTACGTGAAATGAAATACTGAGAACTGAAAAAGAAGATGCTGAGAAAAAATTACTTTGAAAAGTCTTGAGGAACTTCTTTGACGGTGAGGCATGTTGCTCTCACACGTCTACAACTTCGAAGTTTAACTCGTCTGGTGGGAAGGCAAGACCCAGTCCCAGTTCACATGGTTCAAATGGTTCTGAGTACTATGAGACTTAACTTCTGAGGTCATCAGTCCCCTAGAACTTAGAACTACTTAAACCTAACTAACCTAAGGACATCACACACATCCATGCCCGAGGCAGGATTCGAACCTGCGACTATAGGGGTCGCGCGGTTCCAAACTGTAGCGCCTAGAACCGCTCGCCCACCCCGGTCGGCCCACTCCCACTTGACAAAACTCAGGAGTCGATGTTTGGATGAAGTTTTGAAAGACCTTCGACAGCGGGCGTCGATGATAACTGAACGGCAAACGTCCAAGGAAGTGTTTACTGTAGCCTGATTCGGAAATCGGCCCGCGGTCTGCGAGATGGATAAATGATAGAAAGAAAGAAAACCTGTCCACCAACTTATTTACTTTACTTTATTAGGCTTCTTTCACGTTACAGATCATTAACCTTATAATTCCACACTGAGAGGCTATATTACTTCATCGCCGTGCAAGACGAGAAGCACAGTATCGTGTTGCGGTCCGCCACTGGACTTGACGCCTGGGGGTATTTTCGCTGACGTCAGAGAGGTGGTTACTCTAAGTTTAGAGCGGGCAAATATTTGGTAGGCGTGTTGTGCCGGCTGCCAGTCGCTCCCACGCCACCTGAGTCAGAGCCCGCTGGCCGAGCCCCGCCCCCCCCCGCTCCCAGGATTCTACCAAGAATAATACGCACTTGCCATCCATCACACGCCGCGGCAGCCACCGCGCTCCGAATAGAACCCGCCGAGGTTGCGCGGCGACACGACTCGTCACGAAAGAAGGCTCCCATAGAAATGGAAAGGCACGGCGCGCCTCATTACGTGTATTTATACGTTGCTACTCATGTCAGCTCAAGAGTTGAGTCTCCAGTGACACAGCAGGACAACTCATTACGAGACTAACTATTCTGTGAATGTAAATGTCCTATGATATCTTGTTAGATGGGAAATCCAAGGGGTTGAGTTCAGCTGCCTGTCTTAGAGGGTGTTGTTCTTCCGCTCATACTGGCGCCTTTCCTTGCGGATATGCGAGAGTTTTGTCGTACTCGTATTTGCAGAATGTAGGTGAATGAAATGGACGCGTGTATACACGGTGTTTCATGGGGAATGTTAAATATTTTGGGATGTGTTTTAGGAGGTGTTGAAGAGGATTGGGGAGAAGAGAAGTTTGTGGCCAACTTGACTAGAAGAAGGGATCGGTTGGTAGGACATGTTCTGAGGCATTAAGGGATCACCAATTTAGTATTGGAGGGCAGCGTGGAGGGTAAAAATCGTATAGCGAGACCAAGAGATGAATACACCAAGCAGATTCAGAAGGATGTAGGTTGCAGTAGGTACTGGGAGATGAAGAAGCCTGCACAGGATAGAGTAGCATGGAGAGCTGCATCAAACCAGTCTCTGGACAGAAGATCACAACAACAACAGCATAGACGAACTGCGATAAAAATGTCGTATAACACGTGTCCAGTTTTTATTGAGTACAGAGATACAGCTGTTAAAGCAAAGACAAATGAGGACGTTCGCAGTTGATTTTAAAAAATCCAACCGCCAACTTCAATGTACTTCCGACTTTTCTTGATAACCCCACGTGTAGCTCTTCTGAGATCGTCTTTGGATTCTTTTATAAGAACTGCGCTACTCATTATCGGAACGATCAAATCGGCTCTTGTGGTTACGTTTTCCTTGCAGGCTTCGCTTTTCAAGCATTCCCACAGGCAAAAATCCGAAGGGGTAAGATCCGGGGACCTTGGTGGCCAAGAAACGTGTCCATATCTACCGATCCATTTTCCGGGAAATGTTAGATTTATATGATGTGTCACCTGACGACTCTAACGTGCAGTAGCCCTATCATGCTGGATGAATATACGCATCCTTGTAGCCCAAGGAATCTCTTTCAATAATGCTGGAAGCTCATTTTCAAGGAAGTGCAGGTAACGGGGTCCTGTAAGACGGTGCGGTAACACAATAGGCCCAATCAACTGACTGTCTATCAAACCACACCACACATTTGCAGAGAAGCGTTCTTGGAAATGAGCCTCCACAATGGCATGTTGGCCTACGAGTGTTATTGATACCGCCACGAGTGAAAGTGGCTTCATCTGTGAAAAGTGAAAATGGGATTACCTTGCGATTTTGAAGTATCCAATAAAATTCCAATCGTCTATCTTCATCTCCTGCTGTAAATGATACGGATGGAATCCTTTCATACGTAATGCCCACCATACTCTTCTATGTGGAACACCGATACGTGCAGAAATTCTACGTGTGCTTGTTGAAGGACTACTCTCTACCGACTGAATAATGTCTTCTATTTCATCCACTCTCTGTTTATTTACACGTTCAGGTGCAGTATGACTGCTGGGCACTGTATCAGTGTCACACAGTGTATTGAACACACGAGTAAACACTCTTGAATCTGGTAGCCCGCGGTTAGGAAATCTACAAGCATCAGCTGGCCATTACAAAACCCATACACAAATACCATATCAGCATACTCAGAATGTGTAAATACGTGCGGCATGTTTACACGCTACAGTAAAGCAGACTTGGCCAGCAAATCAGAATGAAAACCTCAATGTAAACTAAAGCACAACTTCACAACGTGAACAACACTCTACTGCTGACAGTCGATAAATACGCCCACAGCAACCCATAGCACCCGGTGTGCCAACACATGAAATGAAATTGCATTGAACTCAGCTGTATCTCTGTACTCAGTAAAAATCGGTCACATGTTATATGGCAGTTTTAATTGCAATTCGTCTATACTACCACTTCCGAAAATATTTACCATTCCTCCTGCAACACACTGCAGAGTAGTGCTCTGTTTATGTTGTATGATGGTGGTGATGATGCTGAGAGAAGGCATAGGATGAAACAGGATGGAACCCAATGCCAGTACATAGCCAGCTCCTCTCGAACGGCACCAAGGAGGATGCCGTGCTTAACGTCCCCATTAAACAGACGGACCAGTATCAACAGTGTCAGATGCCTTCACTACACCGCGAAGAGGGCTGAAATCTCGTCCAGGACACTGGCGAAAAGACTGGTCTAGGAACTTTACGCCACCAAGTACTGGCAGCGAAAATATCATCCAGCACCGCCAACTGGTAAAACAGTCTACAGTGGAATAGCAGGACAACATATACCTTTCGGGTTTTAGTCTATTTTATCTGTTGACGGTTAAGTGGATGTACAGTTTAAGAAGACACAGCTGGAAGGAAGTGGCCACTTTATTTTATTATTTTTATTGTTCTTGTTTATATTATATATTGATCGCTTTTAGATGTTCTTGTGCAGAAATTCTGATGATAAATGCTTGACCTTTGAAACTTGTCATTTCTAGTTTTTATTTGCACTGTAAATAGGTGGTTGAGCTGGCATTTTAACGTTTAGTGCTTACAACCACGACCTCATACCCATAACGGATAAAATCAAATTTCGATGTTTTTTTCTGTGTATACTAGTAACAACACAAATTTTGGCAGTGATTATTCTGAAGACAAAAAAAAAGCTTCTCGATTTTTTTTAACTTTCTCGGAAAGAGCTACTGAATTTACTTTGACAGCTGGTACACTAGTCCATATTTGTTTGGTAAACTAACGACTTAGACAAAATGTTTCAAATGGCTCTGAGCACTATGGAACTCAACATCTTAGGTCATAAGTCCCCTAGAACTTAGAACTACTTAAACCTAACTAACCTAAGGACATCACACACATCCATGCCCGAGGCAGGATTCGAACCTGCGGCCGTAGCAGTCCCGCGGTTCCGGACTGCAGCGCCAGAACCGCACGGTCACCGCGGCCGGCCGACTTAGACAACGACGTTGTCAGCACAATGCGGCAAAACGGAAAGGAGTTCCCCGATTTCATGAAAAATGAAAATCTAAAGAGGGGCGAATAAGTAACGGCGTGCTGAAACAAGCACGTGTGAAATGGAAGGCACGAGAGACGGCGCACTTCCAACATGACAGATTTCAAGAAGTAAATTCAAAGAATGGCACTATCCAAAATCCATGTGTTATCATGGATTACAACAAGATTATGGAACTTATTTCATTCCTTGATGGGCTGTTTGATGCAGCAACCGCTTTCCATAATAATATAAAGAGACAGTCTCGGTTGCATGCTTCCTCTTGTCATCCGTTCCGTTATAAACTTGCTTTCTTCACGACCATGATTCATCGGGTTTGTGAACTGCCATTATCTACAGCCCCATAAAAATGAGCTGTCTAATCTTAGGCACATTGCCGCTCGTAACGGCTGTAACTCGGTGGTAGTCGACAATTTGTACAGAAAGAAGAATACGCCAGCTGAGAACATCCGCCTTTCATCCCCAACGGATATCTACATTTTCGTGAGACTCTTTCTATAGGAAATCCTTCGTGCGACAACAAACTCTTTCAAAAGTACGATATTAATATTTTGTATTCATCGGCTAATAACTTGCAAAATCGTTTTGTTCATAATGAACAACCGTATAGAGACAAATTTGACGGTTCCGGGATATACATGATTAACTGCAGTGAGTTTTATGCATCATACATTGTGCAAACAGGTAGGATGTTGAAGACGAGATTCTGCGAACATTTATTGAACAGAAAAGGTCAGGTGGTATACCACCCGGCATTTTCCGAACGCTTGAAAGCTAGCCGCCGCTTTACTCCGACCTTAAAAAATTTAAGTGTACTTCATTTTGAAAAGAAAAAAGAGCGAAAAACTGAACTTATTCGAAGAGATGGAAATTTCTCTACATTCCAGTGGTACCACTGATGAGATTCTTAAGGATCATTTGGTCAGTACGAACCAGACTTTGTACGACCTTATGATACATGTTATGGAATCTATCCAATTTTATCCCAGTTTTTTCCTAATTTTGTACAGTGTACTATTACGATTTTAGTACTCTGGTTACTTTGATGCTTTTATTCTGGTCATATTTTAGACTTAATATTTTATGTACACCCATTTGTGACCTCTTGGAGACCCTTGTTGTTATGGTAACATTTCCTTTTTTTATATTTCTTAGTTTCTCTCAATTTTCAAGAATTTTGAATTTTTGTCTTATGCACTATCATATATTTTAGTTAAATGGGGTATCTAATCGATTTACGTATTGCTTGTAGCCGTTTCTTCTTATACTGTTACGCCTAGATGAGTTTAAGTTTTACCAACAGTACTACCTTCTGTTGGGGTACTGCTCCACTGTCGCGGACTGGAGTCTAGTTTCAACGTGGCCGTCTATTAGAACATTTACTCACTTGCACCCCAGGTTCCTTCGATGTGCGTGTGTCCCTTCGCTGCGATTCACCTGGCGGCTCTGACTTTTTTCAAGTGTTTGCCGTTACTTTACTTGTCTGGACTCCTTGCTCCCCTTTTGTTTGCCTGCATACATTTATGCCCGGTTTTTATCCTTTTAAGTTTATACACTTGCTTTTGTTCCAGTGTATAGTGTTCGACGATTCTTCCTTCAGATGGTTTACCATTATTCTGCCTAACCGTCATACAAGCCAGCGATATGTAACGCTTTGATAGCACTTCGTGAGTGTTAGTTTGTTTTTCTTTTTAAATTTTTAAAATAATTTTTAAAAGGTTAGCGCAACTTAGAACCATGTCCGTTAACTTATAATTTTGTATAATTACATCCTTACTTTTCTTTTTGTTTTAGGAAGCTAAGGAAGCCTTAATCAGGCGAAATGCGTTATTTGTAATAAAAATAAACTTTGCTACCGGGCCTATCACTTTACATAAGAATACGGAAGGCGTGGATAGAAACGGCTCCCAGATGCAAAGCACCAGATGGCCAGGACCAGAGTGTAAAAATATTATCAGAAAATATTTCGCCATTTATTGGACAATGCCTGCTTCAAGGTATACTTTCCAGAAAAAGTGGCGGCGAAAATAGCTGATTAGCATTATTAATTAGTTCAAATGGTTCTGAGGACTACGGGACTTAACATCTGAGGTCATCAGTCCCCTAGAACTTAGAACTACTTAAACCTAGCTAACCTAAGGACATCACACACATCCATGCCCAAGGTAGGATTCGAACCTGCGACCGTAGCGGTCGCGTGGTTCCACACTGAAGCGCCTAGAACCGCTCGGCCACGCCGGCTGGCTATTCATTAGTCTCAGGGGGCAGTTGGCCATGGACGGATATATCTATCAAGCTCTCTTAAAATGTTATAGAATCTCTTCATTTGTCTTCACGAAGCTAATTTCATCCCTGCCATCTACCTCCGTCCAAAAACCCATGGTTTGCTAAACCTCATAGGTCGCTGCATCAGCGTCAAGGGTAGCCATTTACAGTATCTTCTGTAATGTTCATTAACGAGAGTCAGTCCAGCGACAGTGTAAATATTTTCTATGCAATTTTATTTTTCCGGCCCCTATAACTATGGATGAATCACCTCTCGGTTCCACAGTGTCAAAGGAGGTATTTACACAGTTTGAATGCGTATCATATTACTACTGTCTGGGTGTTGCGCTTCTGGCGAAGATGGATAAATTATACGGTAAAGAAATGAGCGGCACAACTTGACTAAAAGGGAGGATTGGTTGATAAGACACATCCAGAGGCATCAAGGAATAGTTAGCTCGATAATGGAGGGAAGTGTGACGGGTACGAATTGTAGAGAGAGTCCAAGGCTTAACTACAGCAAGTATGTTCAGACGGATGCAAATTGTATTAGTTATGCGGAGATGAAAGCACCTGCACAAGATAGACTAGCGTGCACAAACCCAATCTCCGGGCTGAAGATCACAAGATTTGTTTAAACGGGTATAGGAGAAACACTCCCAGGATGGTTCGATTAATGCGGTGGATGAAATTCATCTGGGCCTGACTAATCTCCCTGTCTCGTAAGGCCGATTGCTATACGTTGTAGTAGACGAATTTTTTGATATTTTAATGTGTACAACAACGAATCATTTGGGGAGTCCTCCCGATTTTCATTGTGGTATTTCTACCGCTCCGCGCTCCTCTCTCTCTCCCAGCGTCAAGAGGATGAATAACCACGGTATTTTAAAGCAGAATCAGTTATGAAAACTACGGACAAGGCGAGTCAGGGTTTGATGAACCAGACAGAAAATTTTCTTCGTGGTCCCGAAGGAAGAGATACGTAGGGGGCGTAGCATCCTCACTTAATGCTAGCTCTAGAAATTTTGTATCAAGAAAACATTTTGATTCACCGCCAGAAGATGTTCGCTTACTCGTAAACCACATCAAATACTGACGAATCGATTCCACAGACCGAACGTGAGGAGAGGGGCTAGTGGAATTGGTTACTACAAACCATAAAAAATGCACGGAAGTATGTTTTTTAACCCAAACCTACGTTTTTTTAAATGGAACCCCGTTAGTTTTGTTAGCACATCTGAACATATAAACAAATACGTAATCAGTGCCGTTTGTTGCATTGTAAAATGTTAACTACATCCGGAGATATTGTAACCTAAAGTTGACGCTTGAGTACCACTCCTCCGCTGTTCGATCGTGTGTATCGGAGAGCACCGAATTACGTAGGGATCCAAAGGGAACGGTGATGGACATTAGGTACAGAAGAGACTGGAACAGCACATTACGTCCACATGCTAACACCTTTTTATTGGTCTTTTTCACTTACACACATGTACATTACCATGAGGGGTGAAGTACACGTACACACGTGGTTTCCGTTTTCAATTACGGAGTGGAATAGAGTGTGTCCCGACATGTCAGGCCAATAGATGTCCAATGTGGTGGCCATCATTTGCTGCACACAATTGCAATCTCTGGCGTAATGAATGTCGTACACGCCGCAGTACATCTGGTGTAATGTCGCCGCAGGCTGCCACAATACGTTGTTTCATATCCTCTGGGGTTGTAGGCAAATCACGGCACACATTCTCAACATCCTGTCAAGGGTGAGCCTAGTGTTAATTGCGGAATGTGCAGGTGCACCATCATGCTGATACCACATACGTAGACGCGTTTCCAGTGGGACATTTTCGAGCAACGTTAGCAGATCATTCTGTAGAAACGCGATGTATGTTGCAGCTGTTTGGGCCCGTGCAATGAAGTGAGGACCAATGAGATGGTCGCCAATGATTCCGCACCATACATTTACAGTCCACGGTCGCTGTCGCTCTACCTGTCTGAACCAGCAAGGAATGTCCACGGACCAGTAATGCATGTTCCGTAGATTCACTGCCCCGTGGCTTGTGAAACCCGCTTCATCGGTAAACAGGTAGAACTGCAACGCATTCTCTGTTAATGCCCATTGACAGAATTGCACTCGATAATTAAAGTCATCACCATGTAATTGCTGATTTAGCGACACATGAAACGGGTGAAAGCGGTGACGATGCAGTATGCGCATGACACTACTTTGACTCAGTCCACCGGCTCTCGCAATGTCCCGTGTACTCATGTGTGGGTTCATGGCAACAGCAGCTAACACACCAACTGCACCCGCTTCTCCTGTGACGGGCCTGTTACGGACCCGTATGCGTGCTACGACCATACCTGTTGCATACAGTTGACGGTAGATGTTTTGCAATGTGCGGCACGTTGGATGCTCTCTCTCCGGGTACCGTTCTGCATACACCCTGCAGGCTTCAGCTGCATTTCGTCGACACTCGCCATACATGAGTATCATCTCCGCCTTTTCAAAGTTCGAATACACCATGGTCACAGTTCCTACAATACTACACTATCACAGACGTCTGGTAACACGGTGTACTACAGTTGGTCTGCGTGCGGAGACGAGTGCAGAATAACAATAGCAGCAAGCGCTACATGCGGACATTGCGACAGCTAGCCGGCCGCGGTGGTCTCGCGGTTCTAGGCGCTCAGTCCGGAACCGCACGCCTGCTACGGTCGCAGGTTCGAATCCAGCCTCGGGCATGGATGTGTGTGATGTCCTTAGGTTAGTTAGGTTTAAGTAGTTCTAAGTTCTAGGGGACTGATGACCACAGATGTTAAGTCCCATAGTGCTCAGAGCCATTTGAACCATTTTGCGACAGCTAGACCAAACCACAACAATGCACTACAGCCACACTCGTAAACACGGTCGTCATCGTAAACATGTCCCTGCAGATGCTGCTCGCCGACCGTGGCTCGTGTTTGTTACAACACGCAACTGAACGTCGGAGGTTTCAAGCGTCAACTTTAGGTTACAATATCTCCGGATGTAATTAACATTTTACAATGCAACAAACGACACTTATTACGTATTTGTTTATATGTTCAGATGTGCTAACAAAACTAATGTGGTTCCATTTAAAAAAACGTAGGTTTGTGTTAAAAAACATACTTCCGTGCATTTTTGTATGGTTTGTATTAAACAATTACACTAGCCCCTCTCCTCACGTTCGGTCTGTGGAATCGGTTCGTCAGTATTTGATGTGGTTTACGAAATATATCCAACGGTAACGTTAGGTGACTCACCCTGTATATATAGGGTGTTACAAAAAGGTACGGCCAAACTTTCAGGAAACATTCCTCACACACAAATAAAGAAAAGATGTTATGTGGACCTGTGTCCGGAAACACTTAATTTCCATGTTAGAGCTCATTTTAGTTTCGTCA
Source organism: Schistocerca serialis cubense (assembly GCF_023864345.2). Taxonomy (NCBI): domain Eukaryota; kingdom Metazoa; phylum Arthropoda; class Insecta; order Orthoptera; family Acrididae; genus Schistocerca; species Schistocerca serialis. The sequence continues at coordinate 1,063,605,836 of NC_064638.1, read as the reverse complement.
GTATGTACTCTACTTCCTCGATTCACCGCCAGTTGGCCCAATTGACGGAAGTTAATGTTGACTTCGGTGCTTGTGTTGACATGCGACTCATTGCTCTACAGTACTAGCATCAAGCACATCAGTACGTAGCATCAACAGGTTGGTGTTCATCACGAACGTGGTTTTGCAGTCAGTGCAATGTTTACAAATTCGGAGTTGGCAGGTGCCCATTTGATGTATGGATTAGCACGGGGCAATAGCCATGGCGCGGTACGTTTGTATCGAGACAGATTTCCAGAACGAAGGTGTCCCGACAGGAAGACGATCGAAGCAATTGATCGGCGTCTTAGGGAGCACGGAACATTCCAGCCTATGACTCGCGACTGGGGAAGACCTAGAACGACGAGAACACCTGCAATGGACGAGGCAATTCTTCGTGCAGTTGACGATAACCCTAATGTCAGCGTCAGAGAAGTTGCTGCTGTACAAGGTAACGTTGACCCCGTCACTGTATGGAGAGTGCTACGGGAGAACCAGTTGTTTCCGTACCATGTACAGCGTGTGCAGGCACTATCAGCAGCTGATTGGCCTCCACGGGTACACTTCTGCGAATCGTTCATCCAACAATGTGTCAATCCTCATTTCAGTGCAAATGTTCTCTTTACAGATGAGGCTTCATTCCAACGTGATCAGGATGTGTGGGCTGACGAGAATCCGCACGCAATTGTGCAATCACGTCAACAACACAGATTTTCTGTGAACGTTTGGGGGGGCATTGTTGGTGATGTCTTGATTGGGCCCCATGTTCTTCCACCAGCACTCAATGGAGCACGTTGATTTCATACGGGATACTCTACCTGTGCTGCTAGAACATGTGCCTTTACAAGTACGACACAACATGTGGTTCATGCACGATGGAGCTCTTGCACATTTCAGTCGAAGTGTTCGTACGCTTCTCAACAACAGATTCGGTGACCGATTGATTGGTAGAGGCGGACCAATTCCATGGCCTCCATGCTCTCCTGACCTCAACCCTCTTGACTTTCATTTATGGGGGCATTTGAAAGCTCTTGTCTACGCAACCCCGGTACCAAATGTAGAGACTCTTCGTGCTCGTATTGTGGACGGCTGTGATACAATACGCCATTCTCCAGGGCTGCATCAGCGCATCAGGGATTTCATGCGACGGAGGGTGGATGCATGTACCCTCGCTAATGGAGGACATTTTGAACATTTCCTGTAACAAAGTGTTTGAAGTCACGTTGGTACGTTGTGTTGCTGTGTGTTTCCATTCCATGCTTAATGTGATTTGAAGAGAAGTAATAAAATGAGCTCTAACATGGAAAGTAAGCGTTTTCGGACACATGTCCACATAACATATTTTCTTTCTGTGTGTGTGAGGAATGTTTCCTGAAAATTTGGCTGTACCTTTTTGTAACACCCTATATATATATATATATATATATAACCACTTTCGGTCCAAAGACAATCATAAAATATATGTGACAGCTCAGCTAACGAGGCCATAAAATAATGTCGACAAAAGCATACAATTCATGATGCATCACTATTTAACGGCATTGATTTGACATCTCCTCATAGTGTGTCGTAACTATTTTATGATACCTGATGGTGGTTCAAATGGTTCAACTGACTCTGAGCACTATGGGACTTAACATCTATGGTCATCAGTCCCCTAGAACTTAGAACTACTTAAACCTAACTAACCTAAGGACATCACACAACACCCAGTCATCACGAGCCAGGGAAAATCCCTGACCCATACCTGATGGTGGTTTGTGGACCAAAACTGACTGTATAATAAAGTAATTTTTATCAGTTGCTCTTGGCGGGGAATCAGGAAGTTTTTCAAATATTTACGATCTGTGGGGTACCACCTTCTTACAATTGTCTAATTAGACTCTCGCAAGATTAATGGCGTCATTATATGTCTGCCAGTTCCGGTTATCCAGCATTTCCATGAAGTTGCAAAACACATCGAGAAATCGCTATTGCGATTTCCGTCTCGTTATCCCCCCCCCCCCTCCTTGTAACAAATCTGCGTAAACCAACCTCGCAATCCGCCCCGGCAGCCACCCAGACGCATCATTTCAGTACCAGATTAGAGAAAGCCAGAACATGTCATGGATATTGACTAACAGCGAGTGTATCCAGAACTATTCGTCCTGAAATCTCAACTATTTCGCTATTCACGGAGAAACAAACTTGGATTTTGTCGCCCCCCCCCCCCCCCCCGCCTACTCCACCACCCACCACCCCCACACCCACGCTCAACTCTTTCTTCCTCCAACCCATAGATCAGATTGTTGGTACGCCCTTGTTTTTTAGTATGATGTATAGAAAAGAACTTAAGACGTATTATTACATGGCCGTTATCAGTGTACTGAATAGCCTCGATTGAGACCACTTTTTTCTTAATTAAAAGTTACCATGTGTGTGTCTAGTGTAGATGGTTTGGTAGGGATAGGTTTCACAAAGTAGAAACATTAAAACATTATGAGACGCGCTCCCTTTTGAGCTACTGACTTAAGTTTTGAGAAGGCTTATTTAGTTGGAGGTGCTAATCTCCTCGCATTTAATACCAATTGGAAAACCGTGTGCTCGACTACCTACTCGACTGTTGATTGGTTAATGCCGGGGAAAAAAATGAAACACCATCAAGGACAAGGTCATTTTAAAGAAAAGGTTCAGATGGCTCTAAGCAATATGGGATTTAACATCTGAAGTCGTCAGTCCTTTAGACTTAGAACTGCTTAAACCTAACTAACCTAAGGAAATCACACACATCCATGCCCGAGGCAGGATTCGAACCTGCGACCGTAGGAGCAGCGCGGTTCCGGACTGCAGCGCCTAGAACCGCTTGGTCACATCGGTCGGCCAAGGTCATTTATTGACAAGTTAGATAACAGTAGTTCCTCATTGTAGGAGCATACTATAACAAGGGATGTTTACGGGCGCTCAACGGCGATGTTATCGTCGGATATATGATCACAGAGTCAGATGAAATGAAATACACACATCACAGTAAAGGCTACTCGAACAAGTTTCATCAGTACACAGTGTACTCCCTGTGGTGGCAACTCGGGCGTGTATTCTCGCATGCAAACGATCCTAAACATGCCGAATGGCATCGTGTAGTAGATTGTCCCAAACATCTTGCGCCTTTTGTTGCAATTGGGTAATGATTTTTGCAGGCCCTGGAGAACGAGTAAGTCCCCGCTTGTTCATGCCCTATACGTGTTCAGTTCGCGAGAGATGTAGTGATCTTTCTGGCCTAGGCAGCTGTACACCACGAAGAGAATATTGCGTTACAGCAGCCATATCTGGACGTGCATTGGTCTGGTCAAAAAGCACATCATGTTCCTGTTCAAATCAAATGACTCTGAGCACTATGGGACTTAACATCTAGGGTCATCAGTCCCCTAGAACTTAAAACTACTGAAACTTAACTAACCTAAGGACATCACACATCCATGCCCGAGGCAGGATTCGAACCTGCGACCGTAGCGGTGGCGGGGTTCCAGACTGAAGCGCCTAGAACCGCTCGGCCACAGCGGCCGGCCATGTTCCTGTCGAAGAAATGGTAGTAGCAAGGGGATAATAGCCTGTGCAATGCTTTTTATTTTTTTTTATTGTTTCATTCTCCAAGCAGTGGAACGAGCTGTTCGAGAGCGGGTCCATTAGTGACTCGAGGTTCTATTCGGCCAATCAATTATTAGGCGAGCTGACTGTGGGGCAGATGGGGGATCCCAATTGGGAATAAATGGGAGGGGCTTACCAGTTCTGGCATCCGACTTACAACCAAGAGAAACCTGCAGAAAACCTGGGTCGGAACTGGCGGATTAGAACCATCTTAATTTATTTGTAGGACATCGCCCTACAAATCCAAAAATTAAAATGTTTTTTATGCATAAAGCGCATATATTTTGTAAGTGCCGATATGTTTTACTGAACGGAATGAGGTGTGTGTGTGTGTGTGTGTGTGTGTGTGTGTGTGTGTGTGTGTGTGTGCGCGTTTGTGTGTGTGTGTGTGCGTCCGCGCGTAATCATGTATCGAGTAGCGCTGATATCGATTATGATGACAGCGCTATGGCCGTTTCTTTGTTTTTTCGCGCCAAAACGAGCGAAGGAGTCACGTGGAGGTGTTTAACTATGTGCGTGGTGTGAAGATGTTAAGGAATCAGTCTAAGAGAACAAGTAAATTTTGTGACTATAAACGTGTTTGATGCTTTGTAATCATTCGTGTACCTCACGTAATCCGCGGTTCACAAAGTCAAAAACCACGAGATCAACCGCGAGAACATGGTTAGATGCCCGCGAGCATCTCATCCGCGCCGGTAAATGAATTTGGATTACCTATATTACGTCGCATCTGGATTGCAGTGTGGGATGATGTATTGTGGTGTACTGTTACTGTATGTATCAGTGTATCAACATATTTGTTATTTTGTGAAACGTGTAACAGTGAAGCCCTGTGTAGTGCAAGTGTTAAAAAATACATAAATGGATTATACAAGGCTGAAACTTAAATTTTGGTAATTGGCACTCCTTTATTGCTCTTGTTAGTTATCATTTATTACAGCAATACTCAAGCTGCTGCTCCTAGACTGCAAGGGAAGTAGCGAATGACGATTGGATTTACGAGGTGAGTGGGTACAATTAGCAAACACAGACGAACCTATAACCCCACCCTCCACCATTCGCTTACATGTGTGTGTGCGTATATTGATTCTGGCGCGGGTTACTTCTCCAAATATAACGGCGAGTTGTAACTCATGGCTCCCCATACGATGAAGGTTGGGTGAGACCTGCATGTCGTGGGCGAATGGGCTGTGAAATACACAGCTCACCAGGTCTACGCCATACTCGTGTACGCCTATCACTCGCATACCGACAGAAGCTACCTTTGTCACCGAAGGCAAAGGAGGGCCATTCTAATCTCCAGTCAACTCTTTCACGAAACCAAAGTAGCCTTGTTTGGCGGTGTCGTAGTGAAAGCCTGACAAGAGGCAAACGCGTTCTTAATCGTGCTACAAGCAGACAGCTTGCAATGGTTCCTTATGACACAGCAAATGTATCATGTGTCCGGGTTTCTTCCCTAGATAATTTTCGGTCGGCCACAGCTGCTCCCAAATTGCACTGATCATGACATGCGTCTGTACTACGTGGACGTCCAGAACCTCCAAATACATCTTCGCTGCTTTTCGGGGTTCAGTTCAAAGCGGGAGTCATCACTGAAGACAACTCTACCCTAGTCAATGAGATTCCAGATCGAAGACGTGTCTGGAGGCGCCCCAGACAGTGATAAAGTACCAGTCGTAAGGCCCGGGAACTAGAAGTGATGGTGTGGGCTAGACATTTTATAGCAGGATCCTTTTGGTTGTCATCCGCGGCACCGTTACAGCACAACAGTATGTCGACGATATTCTACGCCCTGTTCTGTTGCCCTTTATGGCAAGCTATCCTGGGCTTACGTTTCAGCAAGATAACACACTTCAGAACACGGCGAGAATTTCTACTGCTTATTTTCTTGCTTGCCAAATCCTACCTTGGCCGGCAGGGTCGCCGGATCTCTCTCTATTTGAGAACGTGTGGAGCATTATGGGCAGTGCCCTCCAAACAGCTCCGCATTTTGACGATCTAACGCACCAATTGGACAGAACGAAATTAGAATTGTATTAATTCCTTCAGCTGCTGAAGGACGTTGATGTATATCAACGGGGACAGGTGAAAATGTGTGACCCGCCCGGAATTCGAACCCGGGATCTCCTGCTTATGGCAGACGCTCTATCCATCTGAGCCACCGAGGGCACAGAGGATAAGGTCATGGCCGGTATTGCCAGAACTATATACTTATATGGATATGGTGTCTGTTCTTTCGGACATGTCCGAAAGGACAGACACCATATCCATATAAGTATAAAAATTGGACAGAATGTGGAACGATATCCCTCAGGAGGACACCCAGGAACTTCATCAATGCCAAACCGACTAACTGCTTGCATAAGGACCAGAGGTGGGCCAACGCGTTATTGACCTGCTCTTTCTCTTGACTAAATCATCTAAGTTACCTAATATTGCAATCAGCTTGTTTGTCTGCTTATGTATATCACATCTACCGATAGCAAGCACACTCGGGTGCATCCATCTTTGTTTTAGATTATAGTTTCGGGATTCACTTATCCGAGTAAAAAGATACGTGAAAACAGCCAAGTTATACCGTGAATAGGATTCGACGTTAAACGTATTTCGAAGGACATGAAGCGTTGGCAACATTTCTGTTTCAGATCGTGGTCAGTAAAAACTTTTATCCAACCAGGAAGTTTGAAATACAGTCATGTTTTCAGTCAATTGTTTTAACATCGAATATAAATACTTTTAAACATTAATTACTTTTTGTCCGGTCTACACCGTTGATTAGTAAATTTCAGACGTCGATCTATAGTTGCTAAGGTGAAAGCGTAGTTAATGAACTGGAATTTTTTTGTTGAAAAGTAACAGCAACAGTAGAAATACACTCCTGGAAATGGAAAAAAGAACACATTGACACCGGTGTGTCAGACCCACCATACTTGCTCCGGACACTGCGAGAGGGCTGTACAAGCAATGATCACACGCACGGCACAGCGGACACACCAGGAACCGCGGTGTTGGCCGTCGAATGGCGCTAGCTGCGCAGCATTTGTGCACCGCCGCCGTCAGTGTCAGCCAGTTTGCCGTGGCATACGGAGCTCCATCGCAGTCTTTAACACTGGTAGCATGCCGCGACAGCGTGGACGTGAACCGTATGTGCAGTTGACGGACTTTGAGCGAGGGCGTATAGTGGGCATGCGGGAGGCCGGGTGGACGTACCGCCGAATTGGTCAACACGTGGGGCGTGAGGTCTCCACAGTACATCGATGTTGTCGCCAGTGGTCGGCGGAAGGTGCACGTGCCCGTCGACCTGGGACCGGACCGCAGCGACGCACGGATGCACGCCAAGACCGTAGGATCCTACGCAGTGCCGTAGGGGACCGCACCGCCACTTCCCAGCAAATTAGGGACACTGTTGCTCCTGGGGTATCGGCGAGGACCATTCGCAACCGTCTCCATGAAGCTGGGCTACGGTCCCGCACACCGTTAGGCCGTCTTCCGCTCACGCCCCAACATCGCGCAGCCTGCCTCCAGTGGTGTCGCGACAGGCGTGAATGGAAGGACGAATGGAGACGTGTCGTCTTCAACGATGAGAGTCGCTTCTGCCTTGGTGCCAATGATGGTCGTATGCGTGTTTGGCGCCGTGTAGGTGAGCGCCACAATCAGGACTGCATACGACCGAGGCACACAGGGCCAACACCCGGCATCATGGTGTGGGGAGCGATCTCCTACACTGGCCGTACACCACTGGTGATCGTCGAGGGGACACTGAATAGTGCACGGTACATCCAAACCGTCATCGAACCCATCGTTCTACCATTCCTAGACCGGCAAGGGAACTTGCTGTTCCAACAGGACAATGCACGTCCGCATGTATCCCGTGCCACCCAACGTGTTCTAGAAGGTGTAAGTCAACTACCCTGGCCAGCAAGATCTCCGGATCTGTCCCCCATTGAGCATGTTTGGGACTGGATGAAGCGTTGTCTCACGCGGTCTGCACGTCCAGCACGAACGCTGGTCCAACTGAGGCGCCAGGTGGAAATGGCATGGCAAGCCGTTCCACAGGACTACATCCAGCATCTCTACGATCGTCTCCATGGGAGAATAGCAGCCTGCATTGCTGCGAAAGGTGGATATACACTGTACTAGTGCCGACATTGTGCATGCTCTGTTGCCTGTGCCTATGTGCCTGTGGTTCTGTCAGTGTGATCATGTGATGTATCTGACCCCAGGAATGTGTCAATAAAGTTTCCCCTTCCTGGGACAATGAATTCACGGTGTTCTTATTTCAATTTCCAGGAGTGTATTATAGAACTAGTTTGGCGCAATGGTTTGTCCGATGTACATTGTCAATACCTACCACCAGTGCCTTGTCAGTATGTAAAGCGTTAATTTTTTTAATTTTATAAAGTTTACAATATGAATGGTCTCTGCACAAACCTTCCATCAACACAGGTAAACATTTATGAGATTTATTATCGGGTGTACTTACCACAATATATCCTTGTTCACGAGAATTAGCTTGCGTTCTGAGAATTACTTTTAAAAAGAGGAAATATCCAGTTTGTACCTGCAGTACAGCCTGCGTGTTCCGAAACGAGATACTGGTCTGTCAATTGCAACACCGCTGACTCACAAAACTATGCTGGTTCATTTTTCGAGAGGTAATTGTGTTATGTGTGTATTACTAGTTATAATCCCACCAAAGAATTACAGATTCAGATCGCTCATTTTAGTGGTGGGTGTCCTACTTTTTTCGAAATTCCTATATTTTGATTACATTTTGAAGCGCCAGGCGTCGCTGCGAATACAGTAATGACTGTTTACAGTGTACAGAAGAAAGTAAGTTAACTATTTGTACACGAAACAGATCACTGATATCAACAATCGAAGTTATTCTCTAAACGCAGTCAGTTAACACAGTAAGTGTTGGGACTACGGCATTTTGTTCAGGGTTACATTGATCTAGACAGAGTGGAATCTTAGTGTAGCAGTTTGTAGAAGATCTTCGCGGGGTGTCAGGTTACCTGAATTAAGCGCCTAGACGAAAAAGACACACTTTGTCGGTTAGCAGCTGTGGCCCAGATCGAGTAATCGGTGAACCGTGTATTGGCCTTTGTCCACCTTGACAATCGCTATGCTGTTTTAATTCTGGCGCAGTCTCTTGGACGGGGTCCACGCCTGTATTAATAAAGGCTCGGCGTCGTTTCAGGATCCATGGAATTTGCGGTAGAAGGGCAGTATAAACTACCCGTGGAAACAGTCCAGCGACGTGTGCCAGCTGGAAGCCGTATGTGGAACCGAAAACGAACAGACGTAACGCGCTGGGTCAAGCTGCGAAAATTTGCGGAACAAGTGTCTATATCGCCTACCCCAAAACTGTTCCTTCTCCAGCAAGTATGATGCAGTATAAGCTTCATGGACCATCAGGAACTTAGATTCAAGGTAAACGAGAACAGAAGACACCCCCTCGTTCAAAAAATGTATATATTTTAACGGATACAATTTCTTAGATCAATAAAACCGTCGGACCAGCTAAAAACTGCATGGAACAGAGGTTCAGTGCCAAAATTGTGATAATACAAGAAACCGTCTGCTGTTCCTTAGGTGTTATGTATCTTCACAAAAACGTCTACATCTAAATATTCATTTTAGAATGCTACTGTCTATAGGAGACATTTTTAGCTCAAACAGTCCCTTCGGACGAGACCTACAAAATACAAAAATTACGTACTTAATTCCCACGAACATCTATACATATTATAAATATTTTCTGTCTGTGTGTGAAGACTAATCTCATGAACTATAGTGGGGATTTTCATACGATTTTCGCTAATAGATGGATCGATTCAAGAGGAAGGTATATGTATACGTGGGTCGTTTGAAGAGTCCGTGCAAAAATAAAAACTACTTACTTTTTCGACATAGTCTCCTTTTAGATCTCTACACTTCGTCCAACGCTGCTCCAATTTGTTTATCCCTTCCGAACAATAGGAATTGTCCAAGTCTGCAAAATGGCTATTAGTTGCTGCAATAACTTCCTCATTTGAATAAAATCTTTGTCCCACCAGCCATTTCTTCAAATTGGGGAGCAGATAGTAGTCAGAGGGAGCCAAGTCTGGAGAATAGGAGGGATGCGAAATGAGTTGGAATCCTATTTCCATTAATTTTTTGCGACCACAACTGCTGAGGTGTGTGCTGGTGCATTGTCGCGATGGAAAACGACTTTTTTGCGGTCCAATCGCCGGCGTTTACCTTGCAGCTCAGTTTTCAAACGGCCCAATAACGATGAATAATATGCACCTGTAATAGTTTTAACCTTTTCCAGATAGTCGATGAGGATTATCCTTTGCGAATCTCAAAAGACACTCGTCATAACCTTTCCGGCCGAAGGAATGGTCTTCGCCTCTTTTGGTGCGGATTCTCCCTTGGTAACCCATTGTTTATATTGTTCTTTGGTCTCAGGAGTATAGTAATGTATCCATGTTTCAACCACAGTGACGAAACGACGCTTAAAGTCCTGCGGATTCTTCCTGAACAGCTGCAAACAATCCTTGCAACACTTCACACGATTACGTTTTTGGTCAAGCGTGAGCAATCGCGGAACCCATCTTCTGGATAGCTTTCTCATGTCCAAATGTTTATGCAAAATATTATGTACCCAGTCATTCGAGATGGCCACAGCACTAGCAATCTCACGCACCTTAACTCTTCTGTCATCCATTACCATATCATGGATTTTATCAATGATTTCTGGAGTCGTAACCTCCACAGGGCGTCCAGAACGTTCAGCATCACTTGTGCCCATATGGCCACTCCGAAAATTTTTAAACCACTTATAAACTGTTCTAATCGAAGGTGCAGAATCACTTGTGCCCACATGGCCACTCCGAAAGTTTGGAAACCACTTATAAACTGTTCTAATCGAAGGTGCAGAATCGCCGTAATGCTTATAAAACTTCTCTTTAGTCTCCTGAGGCGTTTTGCCTTTCATTAAGTAATGTTTCATCACCCCACGAAATTCTTTTTCGTAAATTTTTTGACAATCACTCGACTTCCTTGATTCACACGAATGCCAATATGGCTGAAACTTGGTGTGCCTTCTTTCCAAAGATGCTACTAACTAAACATGACCTAGATACGCGCCGTTGGTGCCATCTTTTGGACTTTGCACGAACTTTTCAAACGTCCCTCGTACAATTTATTATTATAGCAATAATGAATGTGAAGAATATGTACTGTAATCTGCTCCATACTTACACCGAGATGAAAAAAGTCACAAGATAGCAATATACACATACACAGATGGTATTAGTATCGTATACACAAGGTATCAAAGGGCAGTGCATTGCCGAAGCTGTCATTTGTACTCAGATGATTCATGTGAAAGGGTTTCCGACATGATTGTCGCCGCACAACGGGAATTAACAGACTTTGAACGCGGAATAGTTGTTGAAGCTAAACGCATGGGAAATTCCATTTCGGAAATTCTTAGGGAATTCAGTATTCCGCGACCCATAGTGTGCTGATAATACCAAATGTCAGCCATTACCTCCCACCACGGGCAACACCCGAGAGGAGAGTAGAGTTGTCAGTGCTAGCAGACAAGCAACATTGCGTGAAAGAACCGCAGAAATCAATGTGGCACGTACGACAAACATCCATTAAGACACTGCAGCAAAATTTGGCGTTGTTAGGCTAGGGCAGCTGACGATCGTCGCGTGTGCTTTTGCTAGCAGTATGACTTCGCCTGCAGCGATTCTCCAATTTGTCTTCATGTTGTTGTTGTGGTCTTCAGTCCTGAGACTGGTTTGATGCAGCTCTCCATGCTACTCCATCCTGTGCAAGGTTCTTCATCTCCCAGTACCTACTGCAACCTACATCCTTCTGAATTTGTTTAGTGTATTCATCTCTTGGTCTCCCTCTACGATTTTTACCCTCCACGCTGCCCTCCGATACTAAATTGGTGATCCCTCGATGTCTCAGAACATGTCCTACCAACCGATCCCTTCTTCTAGTCAAGTTGTGCATTTTTTATTCATTATTAAACCCACTCCTGCATTACCTCTATTTGATTTTGTATTTACGTATGACCCTGTATTCACCTGACCAGAAGTCTTGTTCCTCCTGCCACCGAACTTCACTAAGTCCCACTATATCTAATTTTAACCTATCCATTTCCCTTTCTAAATTTTCTAACCTACCTGTCCGATTAAGGGATCTGACATTCCACGCTCCGATCCGTAGAACGCCAGTTTTCTTTCTCCTGATAACAATGTCCTCTTGAGTAGTCCCCGCCCGGAGATCCGAATGGGGGACTATTTTACCTCCGGAATATTTTACCCAAGAGGACGCCATCATCATTTAATCATACAGTAAAGCTGCATGCCCTCGGGAAAAATTACGGCTGTAGTTTCCCCTTGCTTTCAGCCGTTCGCAGTACCAGAACAACAAGGCCATTTTGGTTAATGTTACAAGGCCAGATCAGTCAATCATCCAGACTGTTGCCCCTGCAACTACTGAAAAGGCTGCTGCCCCTCTTCAGGAACCACACGTTTGCCTGGCCTCTCAACAGATACCCCTCCGTTGTGGTTGCACCTACGGCACGGCTATCTGTATCGTTGAGGCACGCAAACCTCATGGGACTGCGCAAACTGGTAGTGGCACCATAATGGTGTGGGCTGTATTTGCATGGAATGGACTGGGCCCTCTGGTCTAGATGAACTGATCATTGATTGGAAATGGGTATGTTCGGCTGGTGGGAGACTATTTGCGATCATTCATTGACTCCATGTTCCCAAGCAACGATGGAATTGTCGTGGATAAAAACGCACTATGACACCGGGCTACAATTGTTCGCGATTGTTTTGAAGAACATTCGAATGGTTTGGCCACCCTGATCGCCCGACGGTTCCCATCGAACATTTATGAGACAAAACCGAGAGGTCAGATCAATTACAAAATCCTGCACTGGAAACACTTTCGCAGTTGTGGACGGCTTAGGCAGCATTTATCAATATTTCAGCAAGGAACTTCCAACGACTTGTTGAGTCCATGCCACGTCGAGCTGCTGCACAATGCCGGGTAAAAGGAGGTCCGACACGATATTAGGAGGTATCCCATGACTTTCGTCACCTCGGTGTATAATTACACATTTATTGTATTAAGACCGCCTTCTATTCTAAGAATAGAACATTTTCAGGTTGCCGAGTTGTGCCAAAGTCATGATACAACTAGTCTGGCTGTTGTGCTTAATGTTGAGTACTAAATCCAGAAATAATGATCACAAACATTCTGCAAAAGAGTATTTTATTCTTTAATTGTTTTTCGAGATGTGCCGATTCAGCCATCTCGTTGGTGGAATGTCAATGATGACCACACGAACGTAAGAACAACACAACACCCGGTCTCCAAGAGGAGAATATCTCCGACTCAACCGGGAACCGAACCCGGGCTCCTACGCTTGGGAGTCGGCCGCGCTGACTGCGCAGCTACCGATGCGGACCTGGCGAAAGTGCGTTATCAGGCACGGCTTACAGTGAACTGTACACAGCATGCTGTGTTTGCTCGCCGCACTTCCATCAGGTAGTCGGCAGAATGATTGTGGTCATTGTTTCCGGATTTGATATTTAACATTAAGTACGTTAACCAGGCCGTTCTGTCATGAATTTAGAACGAAACCGGTCACAGCAAACTAAATGTGTGGCTGCACATTTGATGTGATTTCGATTAACTATTACAATCTCAACAAGTATAAATTACGCAGTTAACAATTTAAGCAGTAATTCTATAGAGTATTCTGAATCACTCTGTATATTTGCAAGCATAAGTCTCGTGTTGAATATGCAAAGATTTAAAACAAATAGTAACTGTCACTCATTACCTAATTTTTTATTTTATTTTGTCACTCTGTGTAAAAGGCAATAACACAAAATTCAGTACTCGATCACATCACTGCAACTTACCTAAATATGCGTCATTTGTGTTATGCAGTACTGTCATGAACATGCTAAATTGTTCAAAATGTAGGTGCAAAAGTGGAAGTTTTTCATCAGTGCAAAAGACGATTGTTATGTCGCCAAACGCAGGTTATGTATTACAATATTTTACACTGCTGGCCACCGTAAATGCAACACCCTGAAGGAAGTGAATCAAGTGAAATTTACACCTTGCGTTTGCAGCGATGAGATATGCAACTGATGAGAATTTCAGCGCTGACGCACATCACGCGCGCCTGTGGCGCCACCTCATAGCGCCATTTAAGGCTTGGCGATTTCGACGAGTGTACGTTCGGCACGTGTGTTTACCTTGTGGTTGTTTCACAAGACGATCAGTTATGCCTCGTAGACAACAGCGAACATCGTTTGATCAAGTATCCGAGTTCGACAGAGGAAGGATAGTGGCTTACCGAGATTGTGGATTATCATACAGAGAAATCGCTAGTCGTGTTGGACGAAACCAAACAACTGTAATGCGGATATGTGACCGTTGGATGCAGGAGGGTACGACGGACCGACGTGGTCGATCGCATTCACCTCGGTGCACCACTGCACGTGCTGATAGGCAAATTGTGCGCATGGCAGTGACGGATCGCTCAGTGACATCCCGAACCACAGCACAGCACATTGCGTCTGTAACGCATCATCCAGTGTCTGCGCGTACCATTCGACGCCGTTTACAGCAGAGTGGTCTGTCCGCAAGACGTCCATTGCTTCGTCTACCATTGACGCAGAACCACAGACGTCTCCGTCGCCAATGGTGTGATGACAGACGGATGTGGACGGCAGAATGGAATGACGTTGTCTTTACTGACGAGGCATGCTTCTGTCTGCAGCACCACGATGGTCGGATTCGAGTGTGGAGACACCGTGGAGAGAGGATGCTGGACAGCTGCATTATGCACCGCCACATTGGTCTTGCACCGGGTATTATGGTATGGGGCGGTATTGGATATTACTCTCGCACGCCTCTAGTACGCATTGCCGGTACTTTAAATAGGCGGCGTTACATATCCGAGGTGCTGGAGCCAGTTGTCCTTCCTTACCTTCAGGGCCCGGCCACAGCCATATTTCAACAGGATAATGCGCGACCACACGTGGCACGCATTGTCCAAAGGTTCTTCGTCAATAACCAGATTGAATTGCTTCCCTGGCCGGCTCGCTCTCCGGATCTTTCGCCGATAGAAAACATGTGGTCCATGGTTGCTCAACGAGTGACCCAGATTACATCCCCAGCTGCCACACCAGATGATCTTTGGCAACATGTGGAAGCTGCTTGGGCTGCTGTACCCCAGGAACACATCCAACGTCTCTTTCACTCAATGCCGAGACGTGTGGCAGCGGTGATCTCCAACAATGGCGGCTACTCTGGCTACTGATTCTGGCAGGAACCACATGTCACACACGTCTGTAAACGTGATCATTTGATACTTGGTCAACATGTTATCTACAAAATAAATTTTGTTGTGCTACCTCTTGTCTTTCTTGGTGTTGCATTTACGGTGGCCAGCAGTGTATTTCTATATCTCTATCAGTTCTCTTAGTAATACTGCCTGAGACAATTTTGTCGTTAAAGCTAACAACTGCTTCGTACTTTTACTGTTAAGTGAAAAACTGAAGGAGATGTAATGCTCATTATGTCTATATAGCCCTTGAAAATGGAGTTAGAGATCCGAAACGCGTTGGAAAGTATAAAATAAAAATATTGTGCCCGAAGACAGAATATTATTAATAAAATATATGCGGCATCTACGAGGGGCGTTCAATAAGTAATGCAGCAAACTTTGTTCATGAGACCCAGAAAATATTACATACAGGCTCCCAGGTAGATGCCATTTTCCTTGACTTCGATACAGTCCCACTCTGTCGCCTGATAAACAAAGTAAGAGCCTACGGAATATCAGACCATCTGTGTGGCTGGATTGAAGAATTTTTAGCAAACAGAACACAGCATGTTGTTCTGAATGGAGAGACTTCTACAGACGTTAAAGTAACCTCTGGCGTGCAACAGGGGAGTATTATGGGATCATTGCTTTTCACAATATGTATACATGACCTAGTAGATAGTGTCGGAAGTTCCATGCGGCTTACCGAGCGTGGTGGCGCAGTGGTTCGACACTGGACTCGCATTCGGGAGGACGACGGTTCAATCCCACGTCCGGCCATCCTGATTTAGGTTTTCCGTGATTTCCCTAAATCACTCCAGGCAAATGCCGGGATGGTTCCTCTGAAAGGGCACGGCCGACTTCCTTCCCCATCCTTCCCTAATCCGATGAGACCGATGACCACGCTGTCTGGTCTCCTTCCCCAAAACCAACCAACCAACCAACCTCCATGCGGCTTTTCGCGGATGATGCTGTAGTATACAGAGAAGTTGCGGCATTAGAAAACTGCAGTTTAATGCAGGAAGATCTGCAGCGGATAGGCACTTGGTGCAGGGAGTGGCAACTGACCCTTAACATAGACAAATGTAATGTATTGCGAATACATAGAAAGAAGGATCCTTTATTGTATGATTATATGATAGCGGAACAAACACTGGTAGCAGTTACTTCTGTAAAATATCTGGGAGTAGGCGTACGGAACGATTTGAAGTGGAATGATCATATAAAATTAATTGTTGGTAAAGCGGGTGCCAGGTTGAGATTCATTGGGAGAGTCCTTAGAAAATGTAGTCCATCAACAAAGGAGGTGGCTTACAAAACACTCGTTCGACCTATACTTGAGTATTGCTCATCAGTGTGGGATCCGTACCAGGTCGGGTTGACAGAGGAGATAGAGAAGATCCAAAGAAGAGCGGCGCGTTTCGTCACAGGGTTATTTGGTAAACGTTATAGCGTTACGGAGATGTTCAGCAAACTCAAGTGGCAGACTCTTCAAGAGAGGCGCTCTGCATCGCGATGTAGCTTGCTGTCCAGGTTTCGAGAGGGTGCGTTAATGGATGAGGTATCGAATATATTGCTTCCCCCTACTTATACCTCCCGAGGAGATCACGAATGTAAAATTAGAGAGATTCGAGCGCGCACGGAGGCTTTCCGGCAGTCGTTCTTCCCACGAACCATACGCGAGTGGAACAGGAAAGAGAGGTAATGACGGTGGCACGTAAAGTGCCCTCCGCCACACACCGTTGAGTGGCTTGCGGAGTATAAATGTAGATGTTTCTTGAAAACAGCTTGGTTTGGTTCATGATTCCAATACACCATAATACTTCGGCATGTTTTGGCTACAAAACTGTGTTTTCCAACATAATCTCCGTCCAGTGCGACGGCTTTACGTATTCTTACTGCGAGAACTCGTATGCTCGCATGGTACCACTCTGCTGGTCGACGTCGGAGCCAACGTCTTACTGCATCAGTAAACTTCCCATCATCCACGCCGCTTCTCGCAGAGTGCATTCTTCGGTGGGCCAAACATACGGAAGTCTAAATGTGCGAGATCCGGGCTGTAGGAAGACGCGGGAGAGCTGTACAATGAAGTTTTGTAAGTTCCTCTCGGGGAGTGCAGACTTGTATGAAGCCTTGCGTTATTGTGGAGAAGGAGAAGTTGGTTTGCATTTTTGTGGCGACGAACGCGCTGAAATCGTTTCTGAAGTTTTCTTAGGGTAGTACAATATACTTCCTAGTTGATCGTTGCAGCCGGACATCAAACAGAATAACCCCTTCACAGTCCCAGAGGACCGTGACCATGAGTTTACCGGATGAAGGTACAGCTTCGAACTTTTTCTTCGGAGAAGAGATGATGTAGCTCCACTCTATGGATTGCCGTTTTGTTCCCGGTTCGAAGTGATGAACACATGTTTCGTCGCCTGTGACGATGTTCGACAAAAGATTGTCGCGATCAGCCTCGTAACACGCAAGCAGTTTCCCACAGAGGCTCCATCATTGCTCTTTGTGGTCTGCAGTTAGGCGGCGAGGAATTCAACACGCACTCACCTTTGAGTACTCCGACTGGGGGTCGAGTGTATCAGCGGAACCAACAGAGATTTCCAGTTGAGCAGCGAGATAATTCATTGAGATCCGTCGATCGCCTCGAATGAGAGTGTCCGCACGTTCCAACACTGCAGGAGTCGCAGCTGTGTGCGACCGGTTGGCACGAAGGAGATCGAGCAGGTTTGCGCGACTCACCCGTAGAAATTCTGCAAGCACCTATGAATGTTTGTGATGCTCTGATTTTTCGCCAAAAGAAACTCAGTTACATCTCCCTGCTTGGAACGCACCTCCGTTACATGCACAATTTTGAGGGCTATGCATAAATCGCCACCTATCGGAACTTCATGAAACTATGGGGTCTGAAGCGGGAATATTCCTCGATATCCCACAACAGATGCAACCGAAATTGGTAGAGAGAAAAAACGTGTTGCAATACTTATTGAATGGCCCTCGAAGAAGCTACAGTCACCGTCAGGCACAACTTAATGTCAATTAATAAGCTCTACGTCTTCAACGGGCCAAAAAATTTAGAAACTCGACAGTAGCTGACTGGAAACGTATAGCGTGGCTTGAATATTCATGATGAACGTGCAGTGGACATTCTGTCTTACACAGCTGGTGTCCACAGGGCTGCACGCTTACGTTTCTACTTTGACGAAACCTTATTCAGGTCTCTTATCTCGCCCGATTGTCCCGCCCGCTACATCACTCGGTCTTAATCCCAAATAAAATCACTGAGACCATATGAAACAGTAGGTGAAACGTAGCAATCAACATCACAGCAATTTGGCAACTCTACGGGACCTAATAATCAACAAGCGGCTTCAGCAGAATAGAAACGTCTGGAGGCGGTTTTACCGGGTATTACCGTGGTGTCTCCTGGTAGTCACTAATTTTTGTCCACTGTGCTTACAAAAGAAATTAAGCAGGAACAGTATAGCTGAAGACCTTAATTTAGCTGAAAATCTTCAAAAGTATAGCGGTCGATGTTGAATGGCTGGTTATGATGTTTTATCATTTTAGACAAAGAAATCTCTTAGAGATCTGGGACCATCTTTAGCAGTGAATGAAAATGTACTAGTCTTGGTCACGACCATAATTTTAATTTAACATCTCATCGTTACCAGATACAAGTTGAGCAGAAACTCAGATTGGGTAAGGATGGAACTGCAATAACACTACCTGAGGATTTAAAATCATGTTTACTGGGAGATGCTGCGGAGGCTTTTGGAAGAGGAGCAGGAGGAGAGAGGGGTGCTGAGTCGATGATCCAGGCTTTAAGAGAAACGACTGAAGGAAAGAAGACTGTTTACGAGAAATGGTTAAACTCTAAAAGGCAGGAAGCTAGAGATCTCTACAACACAATAAAGAGAGAACTAAAAATGATGGTTCTTCGAGCTAAAGAGGTGACGTGGGAGAAGAAACGTCTCGCCTTATAACATTTAGTTGGATGCAACATGACATCAGAAGTTTGGCGATTTATACATCAGGTGAGATCCCTGCTAAAATTGGGAGCTTGAATGTTTGCCATTTCTCAAAGGATGACAGATTTTAAAGATCTCCTGTCACAGGACAAGGTTGAATTTAGAAAAGAGGAGAATCAAGTGGATATTTATGCTGTGGAAGAGGTGACTGACAATGAAGTTTATCACTCCCTTCAAAACACAAAAAATGGAAATGCAACCGGTTCTGGAGGAAAAGTAATGCTATTATTGAAGCAACATTAGTAGGCATTTTTAATATACTGGTTCAAGGGGATGAAGTACCCCAATAATGGGAGATATCATATATTACCGCCAACATAACAAAGGGAGCAGGAGAAATTCGGCTAATTACAGGGAAATGAGTGTAACGGCTTCGTTGAGTAGGTTGTTCAGTAGTATTTTAAAGAACTGATTGGGAAAGGTTGTGGATGTCGTTGCATCTCAGGAACAGTTGGGTTTTGTTGCTGGGAAAAGCTGTCATAATAATATCTTTTGTGTGCGCCAGAATTATCAGAAAATGATCGCAAAAAGTCAAGCTTTCCATTTGGTGTTTGTCGATTCAAAAAGGGCCTATGATTCCATGCCAAGGAAGTAGCTATGGACAGCACTGGAAAATTTTAAAGTGAATGGTATATTAAAAGAATTGGAAATGAGAGGCAGTTATCAAGGTTGGTGGTGAGATATCGGAAAATTTTAAAACAAGGATTAAGGAATGGACGTTCTAGGTCACCAACCTCGTTTAAGCTGTATTTAGAGGCCGGTTTTGGTTACTAGAGTACATCTACATCTACATCTACATTGATACTCCGCAAACCACCCAACGGTGTGTGGCGGAGGGCACTTTACGTGCCACTGTCATTACCTCCCTTTCCTGTTCCAGTCGCGTATGGTTCGCGGGAAGAACGACTGTCTGAAAGCCTCCGTGCGCGCTCTAATCTCTCTAATTTTACATTCGTGATCTCCTCGGGAAGTATAAGTAGGGGGAAGCAATATATTCGATACCTCATCCAGAAACGCACCCTCTCGAAACCTGGCGAGCAAGCTACACCGCGATGCAGAGCGCCTCTCTTGCAGAGTCTGCCACTTGAGTTTATTAAACATCTCCGTAACGCTATCACGGTTACCAAATAACCCTGTGACGAAACGCGCCGCTCTTCTTTGGATCTTCTCTATCTCCTCCGTCAGACCGATCTGGTACGGATCCCACACTGATGAGCAATACTCAAGTATAGGTCGAACGAGTGTTTTGTAAGCCACCTCCTTTGTTGATGGACTACATTTTCTAAGCACTCTCCCAATGAATCTCAACCTGGTACCCGCCTTACCAACAATTAGTTTTATATGATCATTCCACTTCAAATCGTTCCGTACGCATACTCCCAGATATTTTACAGAAGTAACTGCTACCAGTGTTTGTTCCGCTATCATATAATCATACAATAAAGGATCCTTCTTTCTATGTATTCGCAATACATTACATTTGTCTATGTTAAGGGTCAGTTGCCACTCCCTGCACCAAGTGCCTATCCGCTGCAGATCTTCCTGTATTTCGCTACAATTTTCTAATGCAGCAACTTCTCTGTATACTACAGCATCATCCGCGAAAAGCCGCATGGAACTTCCGACACTATCTACTAAGTCATTTATATATATTGTGAAAAGCAATGGTCCCATAACACTCCCCTGTGGCACGCCAGAGGTTACTTTAACGTCTGTAGACGTCTCTCCATTGATAACAACATGCTGTGTTCTGTTTGCTAAAAACTCTTCAATCCAGCCACACAGCTGGTCTGATATTCCGTAGGCTCTTACTTTGTTTATCAGGCGACAGTGCGGAACTGTATCGAACGCCTTCCGGAAGTCAAGAAAAATAGCATCTACCTGGGAGCCTGTATCTAATATTTTCTGGGTCTCATGAACAAATAAGGCGAGTTGGGTCTCACACGATCGCTGTTTCCGGAATCCATGTTGATTCCTACATAGTAGATTCTGGGTTTCCAGAAATGACATGATACGCGAGCAAAAAACATGTTCTAAAATTCTACAAGAGATCGACGTAAGAGATATAGGTCTATAGTTTTGCGCATCTGCTCGACGACCCTTCTTGAAGACTGGGACTATCTGTGCTCTTTTCCAATCATTTGGAACCCTCCCTTCCTCTAGAGACTTGCGGTACACGGCTGTTAGAAGGGGGGCAAGTTCTTTCGCGTACTCTGTGTAGAATCGAATTGGTATCCCGTCAGGTCCAGTGGACTTTCCTCTATTGAGTGATTCCAGTTGCTTTTCTATTCCTTGGACACTTATTTCGATGTCAGCCATTTTTTCGTTTGTGCGAGGATTTAGAGAAGGAACTGCATTGCGGTCTTCCTCTGTGAAACAGCTTTGGAAAAAGGTGTTTAGTATTTCAGCTTTACGCGTGTCATCCTCTGTTTCAATGCCATCATCATCCCGTAGTGTCTGGATATGGTGTTTCGAGCCACTTACTGATTTAACGTAAGACCAGAACTTCCTAGGATTTTCTGTCAAGTCGGTACATAGAATTTTACTTTCGAATTCAATGAACGCTTCACGCATAGCCCTCCTTACGCTAACTTTGACATCGTTTAGCTTCAGTTTGTCTGAGAGGTTTTGGCTGCGTTTAAACTTGGAGTGGAGCTCTCTTTGCTTTCGCAGTAGTTTCCTAACTTTGTTGTTGTACCACGGTGGGTTTTTCCCGTCCCTCACAGTTTTACTCGGCACGTACCTGTCTAAAACGCATTTTACGATTGCCTTGAACTTTTTCCATAAACACTCAACATTGTCAGTGTCGGAACAGAAATTTTCGTTTTGATCTGTTAGGTAGTCTGAAATCTGCCTTCTATTACTCTTGCTAAACAGATAAACCTTCCTCCCTTTTTTTATATTCCTATTAACTTCCATATTCAGGGATGCTGCAACGGCCTTATGATCACTGATTCCCTGTTCTGTACATACAGATTCGAAAAGTTCGGGTCTGTTTGTTATCAGTAGGTCCAAGATGTTATCTCCACGAGTCGGTTCTCTGTTTAATTGCTCGAGGTAATTTTCGGATAGTGCACTCAGTATGATGTCACTCGATGCTCTGTCCCTACCACCCGTCCTAAACATCTGAGTGTCCCAGTCTATATCTGGTAAATTGAAATCTCCACCTAAGACTATAACATGCTGAGAAAATTTATGTGAAATGTATTCCAAATTTTCTCTCAGTTGTTCTGCCACTAATGCTGCTGAGTCGGGAGGTCGGTAAAAGGAGCCAATTATTAACCTAGTTCGGTTGTTTAGTGTAACCTCCACCCATAATAATTCACAGGAACTATCCACTTCTACTTCACTACAGGATAAACTACTACTAACAGCGATGAACACTCCACCACCGGTTGCATGCAATCTATCCTTTCTAAACACCGTCTGTACCTTTGTAAAAATTTCGGCAGAATTTATCTCTGGCTTAAGCCAGCTTTCTGTACCTATAACGATTTCAGCTTCGGTGCTTTCTATCAGCGCTTGAAGTTCCGGTACTTTACCAACGCAGCTTCGACAGTTGACAATTACAATACCGATTGCTGCTTGGTCCCCGCATGTCCTGACTTTGCCCCGCACCCGTTGAGGCTGTTGCCCTTTCTGTACTTGCCCAAGGCCATCTAACCTAAAAAACCGCCCAGCCCACGCCACACAACCCCTGCTACCCGTGTAGCCGCTTGTTGCGTGTAGTGGACTCCTGACCTATCCAGCGGAACCCGAAACCCCACCACCCTATGGCGCAAGTCGAGGAATCTGCAGCCCACACGGTCGCAGAACCGTCTCAGCCTCTGATTCAGACCCTCCACTCGGCTCTGTACCAAAGGTCCGCAGTCAGTCCTGTCGACGATGCTGCAGATGGTGAGCTCTGCTTTCATCCCGCTAGCGAGACTGGCAGTCTTCACCAAATCAGATAGGCGCCGGAAGCCAGAGAGGATTTCCTCCGATCCATAGCGACACACATCATTGGTGCCGACATGAGCGACCACCTGCAGATGGGTGCACCCTGTACCCTTCATGGCATCCGGAAGGACCCTTTCCACATCTGGAATGACTCCCCCCGGTATGCACACGGAGTGCACATTGGTTTTCTTCCCCTCTCTTGCTGCCATTTCCCTAAGGGGCCCCATTACGCGCCTGACGTTGGATATAGTAGATAGTGCAGCAGTATTGGTGTGGCAATACAGCGTCATTGTTTACATTCATTACTGTTTGCCAACGCTCAAGTACTTATGGCTCTGGGTAAGGTTGATGCCATGTATCAGATGAAAAAGTTAATGGATGCTTCTAAACAATACGGTATAGCAATCAATATGGATGAATCAGAATACCTTGTTGTTGGAAGTGGGTAAGGTTAGGATTTAGATTTTGAGTCTGGCCGGGCGAGAAATGTGGAAGTATTCAAGTATCTGAATTCACCAATCGACCAATCAATAAGACCGGCAGTTTTGATGCGGATGTAGCTGTTAGATCATTACATGGTACCTTTTGGAGTCCGCACATATCCAGACGAACAAAGAAAGTAGTTCTACGTGCTGTGGTTAAAAGTATATGAGATATGACTCAGTGTGTTGGACGCTCAACGAGGAATGAGGAAAACTGAGGGGAATGAAATGGACGGGTTACGACGGAGCATGAGAGTGGTCCGCTAGGATTGAGTGAGAAATGAATATGTAGGAACAGAGATGGATGCTGTAGAACCAGCGAGAAACATGACTGATGCTTGAGTGCTGATTGTGAGGTGGTGTGGACATGTCCGACGGATGGAGGAACGATGATGGTCTCCGTGTTTGGCGAACTGGTCTCCGCCAGGGAGAAGGAGCCGAGGGAGGCCGAGGGTAACGTGGGGGGAAAGTATAACAAAGCCATGGACAGCAGTGGTCTATCGGAAAAAGACTGACAGGATAGAAGTTTGTGGCTTCTGAGTACGGGCAACTGCTAACAAGTGGAAACGCCTACTTTCCCAAAGAGCTAGCGAGAAGCGGTAGGCTACTGTACATGGTTTTTGACAGATCTTATGACAGCATTACCCCGTAGTGTGTAAAGATGAGATGATAAAATAGTGTTGGTGACCAAGACTAAGATATTTTCATTCAATGATGATGACGATGAAGATGAGCAGGTTTTCCACCTACGGCAGACAACACTTTTAAAGTCACTTCTGATAATGTCCCCGATTGTATAAAGAGAAATTAGCATTTTAGAAGGATTTGTGGCCAGAGGTGCAGCAACGGCGGCCGGATTTAGGGCGGTGAGCAAGGCGGCCTGAGTCAGCCGGGCCACTGCCAGGTTGGCAGAGCGGCCCCCGATGTCCGCCGCCGCCAACGCCACGCTTGCACCACAGCGCCGGCCACCCCCAGCCGCTAACGAAAGACAGCCACGCCGAAATAGACGCGCCTTTGAGTCGTGAATCACGACTCGATGCGACCTAAAGCTGTCAGCCCTGGTGATTCGGAGAACTTAAATAAACACGGGGGAAAAATATCCCTACGTCTCCGTTTTTCTATTGTTTTCACTCCGTGACCAGAATAAATACTTCAGATACTTTGTATCAGACAGTGATCAGGATTCATCACCAAGCGGTAGTGTCTGTCGACGTGAAGTCTGAGACACTGTGGCTAGCGAGTAGACACAGTTCTTCGCGGCTCCCCAGAGTACAACGGGCACGCCCTCTGCCGCAGCTCTGCGCTTAAATACGGGCGCGCGGTCACGCCTTGCCACTACGCCGAGTATAATGGTACAAGTTGTCATCCCTAAATACCATCACTGCTTCTTCGGTTCACTGTGGATTACACCTATTGAACACCTATGTATGATTACAAAGACAGCCCCTTAGTAGGAAAAGAAATGAATGTTGGAGTTTAAACTTCTGTCGACAGCGAGGTCATTAGAGACTGCTCATCGCAGAAAATGCACAGATGAGTAAACTGGATATCCAGACTACGATTAACTTATTTGTTTACTCAGACCGTAAAACACCAGAAGTACATTGCCTGACAGAAAAGTTGAACGACTTGATAGGATGTCACTGTAACTTCGTAAACGTGCGCGCCATCGGTGGTTGTGTAAATGATTATTAACTACTGGCCATTAAATTTGCTGTACCACGAAGATGACGTGCTACAGACGCGAAATTTAACCGACAGGAAGAAGATGCTGTGATATGCAAATGATTAGCTTTTCGGAGCATTCACACAAGGTTGGCGCCGGTGGCGACACCTACAACGTGCTGACATGAGGAAAGTTTCCAACCGATTTCTCATACACAAACAGCAATTGACCGGCGTTGCCTGGTGACACGTTGTTGTGATGCCTCGTGTAAGTAGGAGAAATGCGTACCATCACGTTTCCGACTTTGATAAAGGTCGGATTGTAGCCTATCGCGATTGCGGTTTATCGTATCGCGACATTGCTGCTCGCGTTGGTCGAGACCCAATGACTGTTAGCAGAATATGGAATCGGTGGGTTCAGGAGGGTAATACGGAACGCAGTGCTGGATCCCAACGACCTCGTATCACTAGCAGTCGAGATGACAGGCATCTTATCCGTACGGCTGTAACGGATCGTGCGGCCACGTCTCGATCCCTAGTCGATAGATGGAACGTTTCCAAGACAATAACCATCTGCACGAACAGTTCGACGACGTTTGCAGTAGCATGGACTATTTTAGGAGACCATGGCTGCGGTTAGCCTTGATGCTGCATCACAGACAGGAGCGCCTGCGATGGTATACTCAACAACGAACCTGGGTGCATGAATGGCAAAACGTCATTCTTTCGGATGAATCCAGGTTCTGTTTACGGCATCATGATGGTCGCACCCGTGTTTGGCGACATCGCGGTGAACGCACATTGGAAGCGTGTATTCGTCATCGCCATACTGGCGTATCACCCGGCGTGATGGTATGGGGTGCCATTGGTTACACGTCTCGGTCAGTTCTTGTTCGCATTGACGGCACTTTCAGCAGTGGACGTTACATTTCAGATGTGTTACGACCAGTGGCTCTACCCTTCATTCGATCCCCGCTAAACCCTTCATTTCGGCAGGATAATGCACGACCTCATGTTGCAAGTCCTGTACGGGCCTTTCTGGATACATAAAATGTTCGACTGCTGCCGTGGCCAGCACATTCTCCAGATCTCTCAACAATTGAAAACGGCTGGTGAATGGTGGCCGAGCAACTGGCTCGTCACAATACGCCAGTCACTACTCTTGATGAACTGTGGTATGGTGTTGAAGCTGCATGGGCAGCTGTACCTCTACACGCCATCCAAGCTGTTTGACTCGATGCCCAGGCGTATCAAGGCCGTTATTACGGCCAGAGGTGGTTGTTTTGGGTACTGATTTCTCTGGATCTATGCACCCAAATTGCGTGAAAATGTAATCACATGTCAGTTCCAGTATAATATGTTTGTCCAATGAATACCCGTTTATCATGTGAATTTCTTCTTGGTGTAGCAGTTTTAATGGCCAGTAGTGTAGTTGCAGTTCTCTGTGACAGGCAAAATGGCCACCAGAGTGCAACAGTGTTGTGTGTATTTAGCGTTGTCGTCAAAGTTACGGTCGACCACTTCTGACCACCACAAGAGAGGACCACCGTGTTGTGTGCCAAGCACATCGTAAGCCACCTGCGCCAATTATTTGAGAATTAGTAATGGGCCCGCTGCAACATTCTGCATCATTCCACACCACGGTTCGGGGTCTAGCAGCAGCAGAACAAGGGAATTACCGCCTCTTGCTTAGGTTGCCACTAAGATTACAACACAAACGGTTGTATTTACAGTGGTGTAGTAACGAATCTATTAACGATATGGAATATTCAGGCACTTGAAACTCACACTGGCACGTACAGAAATTTGTTAACTGTGTTCCTTCCCCCTTACGAATTTATTTTCGTCTTTGTCACCCAATCTTGAAGTTCTTTATTATGTGTCTACACCATATTACTGTTTCACCTACGTGGTTTGATATGCTATGTTTTTATTCTTGTATCTGTAAGCCTCTATGTGAGGTGCACATCTGTAGAGTTTTCAGTACCTGCGTATAGTGTTTATTTTATGCCGTTGTTATTGCAGAGGCCATAGGTTACCTAAAGATGCAACACTCGCACCGAACGAGGTAACTTCTCAGAAATCAATCGTGGCAAGTGGTAAAATTCCTTACTAGGTAAAGTACTTAATAAACCTCACGGTAGTGTTAACAAACAGAGCTAACATATCGTTCCCATTTACGATAAGCAGTCATAAAGTATTAATTATCGCCTCGACAACTACGGTACTGTGGCGCGGAGCTTTCAGTATTTGACAGGACTGCAGACAAGTACCTCCAAGCAAATGAAAAATTAATTAAGTAACCATTTTTTTGAGGTGATAATTAAAAGATTATGACTTTCACTCGTACAATTACCATCATTAATATCAGGCACTGCGGTTTCTATCTATTCGTAGAGACAATACCTTCCGAGACGACAGGTGCATTGTCAATGCAGAAACCAAGAGTGGCACTGGAGTGGGTGTCGTAAAGAATAAACTGAAAGGAGTTGCCTCCAGTTCTATTCTAGATGGCCCTTGTGCATTTCTGGCCTGTAATTTTAATTTTACCTTCAGTCATGGTAACGGTTGGTTTACTGTTGCCGTTGAAACGACTGGTGGTAGTGCTCCTGCTGCTGCTGGATTACAGAGTTTTGATTCACGTGATGTGATTCCTTACCTCACCTATCATATTGGCGAGCTAGCTAATAAAGGTTTTGGCAGGTCAAAGAAGCATATACAAAATGGTGTAAATGTTGTCAAATATCTTCCGTCCCCTTCTTCCATTCCCTTATGAGAATGAGCGCGCAACTGCTTAACTATGTGCTTGTAGAGGTCGCTTCAACAGTTGCTGGCTCGCTTTTTACAGAATGCACTCGCACAGTGGCTGCAACGACGTCTCTCCAGAGGGCAGGGCATGGCGGGTCGCAGCTGACTGACCTTTCTGTGTTCCTGCCCTCTCCTCCTCCTGCAGCATCCTGAGTACCGCCGAGTTCGCCAGGTTGGGGGCTGCGAGTGTACGGAAGTCGATTCTGTAACAGGAAAAAATTCACCGTTTCAGGACTTCAATGATACTGCGTCAACAGCATGAAAATGTGTATGTTTGCGCATGCGGCTTCATTTCCTAAATCATGTAGACTTGGAGAACGTGGGACCTGTAAGGTACTTTAAGACGTACACCTGTGAGAAATTAAACTGGAGAAGGCGACGTTGTTACCAACATGAATGGAATAGTTCGACGTTTCATGTGACAGGGATATCATTTCGGGTCGCACCATGTCAGGGGTGTATCCTGGGTATGTTGACTACTACCGCCAACAAACTGCTGTAGGTATGAGCTAACCGTCAACTGTCGCAGATTATGACAGTGGTGAGACTGATCAAAGCCTACCAAACCAGTAGACAATCCAAAGTTTGACAACAGCCACCACCAATGACATCGTGTCTCACCGGTAAACGATAATGGAACCGACAGTACGACCTTGTGACTACAGTACGCTTGTGACTCACCTTGACCTACTGCACGACAATGCAGAACCAGCGTCCACAGTATAAAACTGCACAAGAGGCAATCATCTAAATTTTACACGCTTTTACAGCTCATGTTATATGGGGCCTCAACTACATTAGAAACCATTGATGCTTTAATCAATGCAAGCAGTGGCTAGTGCATTTCTCTATATATCGCTACACTTCTCTGGATACCCCTGTTCAGGGTTAATAACTTCCCTTTTTGAAAGTTTAAGGAGTAGCTTGTATTCTATTAAACGTAAAACTTCGGTGGCCAGAACTCCCCAATAACCGAAACACAACAGCAGAATACAGGTTGCATGGAAAATGCTGCTCTCATCTTAGTCTGATTCATACAGTTTCATCTGTAGGATACAAACTGAGTATGAACCTGTAGATGGCACGGTTATTAGTAACCGCGGCAACTGAAACACTGTCTTCCTTATTTAATTTACTCTAGTGACGCGCACCAGTGACAATAAGCATCTACGATTGGACAACGGCCGGCCGGAGTGGCTGTGCGGTTCTAGGCGCTACGGTTTGGAACCGAGCGACCGCTACGGTCGCAGGTTCGAATCCTGCCTCGGGCATGGATGTGTGTGATGTCCTTAGGTTAGTTAGGTTTAATTAGTTCTAAGTTCTAGGCGACTGATGACCTCAGAAGTTAAGTCGCATAGTGATTTTTTTTTATTTTTTTATTTATTTATTTATTTTTGTTTTTTTATGATGGTATTCTTGACCGAAGCCGCTACTATTTTTTTTAGTTTTTATTTTTTTTATTTTTTTTTAATGGAACTAAAAAAACAAATGCCACCGCCACTTTTCATCCTAAAAAAAAAAAAAAATCTAGGCCACTTCAGGCGTTGGCTCCTGACTAAACCTACCCCAGAGAGCTGCCTATATACCAGGGGAAATATGGGAAATCAAGGTTAGGGCTATCCTGAAAAACAAAACATAATCTTCCTTTTTCTGAATTTAATTTTAATTTTTTTTTGTTTTATATTTATTTATTTATTTATTTATTTTTTATTTTTTTTATTTTTGTGTAATTGATCAGAGGCCTTCTGCGCCCCGCTGGTAATATGTTGATTCACGTCTTTTCGAAATTGATGTGTTCCGTTCAATTGTTCTGAAATGTTCATTGGTTCAAACAGGAAACCTTCTTCTCTCTTGGCTTAACACATTCCAGCTGTGAGGCGGCTCGTGGAAAGCACTCCCAAGGAAGTTCGAGAAAAATTGTCTGTATTTTGGGTGACGGACAACGACATAATGACGGTCATTGAGGTATGTCCAAAAGTCGAGTGCAGAGTCTACAGTTTGTCCAAATATGTAGTGAATGGCATGTCCGCGAATCCAATTCACAGCATTGGTCTTTGTCCGAGGAAAATAGTCACGTTCCGGAAATAATAATGAAAGGGGAGTAATCCGATCCGGAATGTCCCGCGTTAGAAAAACCACAATACGTCGAACCATGTGCCAAACCTCCGCCGCCGGTCCGCAAACAAACCGATGTTCATCATTGTCTGGCACTCCACACGTGGAGCATAGAGGTGATTGGGCGAGGTGGATACGATGAAGGCGAAATTGGTTGATTTGCTTACCATTGACAGTTATGTACCAGACAGATTGAACATTCGTGTCAAGGTAACAGGCGAACACCGCGCGCCATACATGACGCCAGTCAACCTGGGGGAACTTTTGTTCAATCGGGTTAGGTGGACGACCTAATTGGAGGACATTGTATACTGCCTTTGTCTTGAGCAAAAGCTGTCTTGGTAAGGTGAGGCGTAGATAACTGAGTTCCAGAAAGAAGTACCGCATATAATGGAACTGGGCCGGAACATCCGAGATGATCACTGGGGCTGACAGTGAGACCGGCGAGTATGCCGAGAGGAGAAGACCAGTGAGGCTCGTTGGGCAACGTGTCCATACCGCCATCTGGGAGCTGACAAATAGGGCGCGAGCTCTATCCGGCACGTGAAACAGACCTATCCCACTTCGTTCACGGGGAAGAGTAAGGGTCGCATAGCTAATTTTGAACAGCATCCCAGAGCTGACGAAAGATGCCATCGCTGCCAACATGCGACGTGCCACAGTAAGCGGGAAAGGTAGAACTTGCGCTACATGGGGAACTCGGGATGCGATATATGTATTGACATATTGAGCCCGTTGGAGAATATCTAGGGATCGAAGGCGATGGTCCATAAGACCTGCTCTGATCATTAAAAGGAGGCGTCGGCAGTTGATGGTGGCTGAACGCCGGAGATCAGACGAAAAATCTATTCCCAAACAACGAATGGTATCAACGGTGGTGAGAGGTGTAACGCACTCCACGGGAAGTCCCGTGCCAATGAACATAACTTGTGACTTACGTACGTTTAAAGAGCTACCCGACGCCTCACCATAAGTCGCTACCCACGTCAAAACAGCTCGAACCTCGTCGGCATTACGTAAACAGATGACGACATCGTCAGCATAGGCCGTGCAACAGAATCGGTAGCGATCAATGGACAACCCTACCAAGCGTTGTCTTAGTCCACATAGCAAGGATTCCAAGGAAAAGGCGTACAAAATTGCTGATAGAGGGCAACCTTGACGTACGGATCGACCTATTATTATCGGTGGAGTGAGTCTGCCATTGTACAGAATCCTGGATGAGGCACCCCGCAGAAGGCGCATCACTACCGTGATAACGGCGACCGGGAAACCCATATGATGGAGAACGGCCGTAAGGAACGAATGGTCAACCCTATCAAAAGCTTGACTGAAGTCCAAAGACGCAAGTGCCCCAGAGAGGCGTTGTGCCTGGGTAACGGCGATCATATCCCTGTAGCGGCATAAAGCCGTGCGAATATTGTTGTCGCCTCCCAAAGATGCTTGGTCTGGCGACACAACATAGCAGGCAACGTTTTTAAGTCGTGCTGCCAAAAGGCGAGTGAAGATTTTTATATCACTGTTAAGGGGGGTGAGGGGCCGATAATCACTGATATTGTTGCCACCGTGCGGTTTATGTACAGGAATAATAATTCCTTCCATGAAAGCGTCCGGCACAGGTACTTCCGGAGACATCAGTTCCCGACAGATGGAGGTGAAGGTGGACTCTAACAAATCACGGAAGGTGCGATAAAATTTGAGGGGAAAACCGTCGGGGCCCGGGGAGCGATTGATGGTTCCTGCCCGGATCGCATCGCGGACTTCCTCATCAGTCACCTCCGACATCAAGTCAATCGCCGCATCTCCTGGGATACCACCGAAGTTGAGCTGTGAGACTTCCTCGATCAACTCTGGGGAATGTGGAACTGCGGCGTAGAGCTCCCGGTAGTGGGCGTGAAGCACATTCCCTATGGCAGATTGGGTTACGTAGCGACGCCCTTCTTGATCCGTTAGGACGCGAATCAAGTTTCGGCGTCGATTTTGTCGTTCTTGGATGATATGGTACATCGACGGATGTTCATGAGGCATGCGATCAGCAGTACGAGATCGTACTATCGCCCCTTCCAAATGCCGTCGCATGAGATTGGAGATTTGGGCCTTAGCTTGGTTCATCCTTGTATGGCGCTCAGGGGAGGCTGGCATCGTGGAGCATTCTCGTAGGATCCTGTAGTAAAAGTCCATAGTGCTCTTCCTCCAGGCGACAACATCTTTGCCATACCGGATTAAAGTTTTTCGAAGAGCAGGTTTTGCACACTGGATCCACCAGGATATGGTAGACGGATACGTGGGTCGGCGTCTATTACATGTGATCCAAGTGTCTTCTATTAGAAGTCGACAGTCAGGTGAATTAAGAAGTGCCGTGTTCAGTTTCCATAAACCACGTCCGTGCCATACTGCCTGTCTTGTGAGAACAACATCACAGAAGTAAGCCTCATGGTCTGAGAAAGCAACAGGCCAGATTTCAGCCTGTCGAGTGTGTTGAATTAGGGATCGCGAGATGTAGATGCGATCCAGTCGGCTAGAGGAGTGCGCAGTGTGGTACGTAAAGCCCAAAAGATCACCGTGAACATGTCTCCACGTATCGACAAATTGTAGCCGCGTGACGACTGTTTCCAGAGCTGCGCATGGTGAGTGACGCGGCAATTGATCCTGAGGTCGCTGGGTGCAGTTGAAGTCTCCACCCATGATCCAGTCATCGTGTGGTCCCATAAAAAGGGGTGTGACTTCATTCGCGAAGAAGGCATTGCGTTCACGACGGTAGCTGGAGCCCGACGGCGCATAAATATTGATGATGCGTACACCAAAGAGAGTAAGGGCCATACCTCTGCCGCTGGGGAGGTATAGGACATCTTCGGCAGGAAGACCTTCGCGTAAGATGATGGCAACACCACTACCGGTGTCCGAAGCGGGAGAAAGATGCACCGTGAAGCCATGTGGTGGTGAAAAATCGGCGACATGCACTTCCTGAAAAAGCGCAATATCTATGTCCGCATCATAAATCATATCGCGGAGCAGCGCTAGTTTGTGGGGCGCACGA
This sequence comes from Schistocerca serialis cubense, assembly GCF_023864345.2. Classification (NCBI taxonomy): domain Eukaryota; kingdom Metazoa; phylum Arthropoda; class Insecta; order Orthoptera; family Acrididae; genus Schistocerca; species Schistocerca serialis. Next base: position 1,063,572,746 of record NC_064638.1, on the reverse strand, counting down.
ATGGTCGCGAGGTTAATCGTTGCGACACGATAATGCTGGTGTTGGAGTCCTACAGGCACAGGCGGGACTTCTTCTTCAGGAGCGAGAGGTCGTCGATCTTGCCGGTCCGCTGAAGAGGCTGCTATTGTGGAGAGTTTGCGGGCGCGGGCGCAACCGATGGGGGTGCCCCATCATCAGCAGCATCCGCCCCAGTCCCTTCGATCTCCACGTCGTCCGCCCAGGAGACTGATGCTGCGGTAGGGTATCGGCTGTGCACGTCATCCACGTGGAGAGGAGACGTAGTTTTCGTCTCATCGGATAGGCTCTCTTCAACGTCGACCTGTGGGGGCGACGGCGTCAGTAAGGAGTGGTGTTCGTTGCCAGTGGTCGCCTGTGGCGGGTCTTTCGCATCAGCCTTTCGGTCATCAAAGATCGGTTTGTCGTCCATCTTCGGGTCTGCATCCCCGGTATCCATCCGTAGAATGGATTCATCAGGGGGTGTACGGCTACGTTTCTTCCTCTTTCGTGTCGACCCTTGTTTTCGAACAAGTCGTTCAGAGTCCGATTGCGGGTGGCTTTCGTCTGACTCCGGACCAGTCTGAAGGAAAGCAGAAGTAGGTACCACTCCCGGATCAACGTCCATCTCAGTAGCATTTTCAGTAACAGTGCTGCGATGATTCGGCAGGTTAGGATCTGGCGTCTGGGGCACCTCAGAAGGAATCTCAGGAGCGGTTGCATCTACCTGATCAGACGACGTCAACGGAGCAGGAAGACTCTGTGTAGACGTGCTACCTTCCTGGGCAACCTTGGCGTATGTGACAGGGATCTGAGTCATCACCGCTGGGGACGCTTCCTCGCCGACCGGCGTCTGGATCAGGCGGCGTCGCATGCAGGCGGATCTCACGTGGCCTTCTTGTCCACAACCCGCACATGTTCGGGGTTGGCCGTCGTACATGACAATGGCTCGCACCCCGCCAATGGTCAGGTATGATGGAATATGTTTTTTCAGTTCAATTTTGACCTGACGCACACCATTAAGGACATGGTAGGTCGTGAAGGTTTGCCATTTTTCCTCTACGTAACCGATGACGTTACCGTAAGGTTGTAACGCAGAGACAACGTCGTCCTTCGGCACTTCAAAAGGTAGTTCAAACACCCTAATCGTGCGTTGACCGTACTCTGCGAGTTCAAGTGTTACGGCTCCGACGTGACCATCAGAGTATTTGAACTTAAGTCCATTGGCATGGCGGCGAATAACATCTTCACACACCTCGGTGTTTGTCATTTTAATATGAACGACACTACTCGTGATCGAAAAATGGATTCCGATAACGTGGTTAGGATCTAAACGAACTTCTTCACGTATGAACGTTTCAACTTCATGTGCACGAGGTCGCGCATGTTCAGCTGGGAAGGAAACTTTAAGGGTCGCACGGCGGTAAGCGCTCGACATGTTGTTCACGGTGGACGGACACAAGCCTTAAAGCTACGACGCGGAAGTAAACAACGCCTGCAGCGGAGCACTGGCCGGCGCGCGGGGCCGTCCGCACGCTGCCACGGCTGAGAGCCGACTGTGTAGTGATCAGAGCCATTTGAACCATTTTTTGATTGGACAACTTGTCTGTCGCAGCGATAATTTTGTTCACGGGCTACTCCATAGAGTTATGATTAATATTCAGAGGAAACATCAGGTGATTAAATATCATCACTTTCGTATAACTTAAACGATTTGAACAATGTTAGCCAGGGTAGTTCTCAGGATGCACAAATACAGGTTCAAATGGCTCTGAGCACTATCGGACTTAACATCTGAGGGCATGTCACCTAGAACTTAGAACTACTTAAACCTAACTAACCTAAGGACATGACACACATCCATGCCCGAGGCAGGATTCGAACCTGCGACCATAGCAGTCGCGCGGTTCCGGACTGGAGAGCCTAGAACCGCTCGGCCAACACGCCCGGCCACAAATACAGCCGACAGTTATTGAACTATGTGAAAAAAAACTAAATTAGGTACAAACTACGGCGTGCACAACACGAAAACGTCACTACAGGTATTCGGATTTAGGTTATGACATGTTCGATATGCCCGTCATCACTGGGGATGATATGGCGCAGACGAATAGCGAAATTCTGCATGACCCGCTGAAGTGTCGGAACATCGATGCTGTCGATGGCCTCCCGAATTTTTTTCTTTTTTTAGCTCAGCAATGGTTTTGGGTTATTGCTGTACACCTTGTCTTTAATATAGGCCCGAAAAATGAGTCGCATGTGTTCAGATGTGGAGGACTTGGCGACCAATTGAGGCCCATGCCAGTGGCCTCTGCGTACCCAAGAGCCAAAATGCGGTCCCCAAAGTGCTGCTCCAGGACATCAAACACTCTCCTGCTTCGATGGAGTCGAGCTCCGTCACTTCGGAGAATGGGGATGAAATGATCTTCCATAACCTTCACGTACCGTTTGGTAGTCACCGTACCATCAAGGAATATCGCACCGATTATTCCCTGACTGGACGCTACACACCACAGTGTCACCAGTTGAGGGTGAAGAGACTTCTCGATCGCCAAATGCGGATTGTCAGTCCCCCAGACGCACCAATTTTGCTTACTGACGTACCCATCCAAATGCAGAACTATAGACCTATATCTCTAACGTCGATCAGTTGTAGAATTTTGGAACACGTATTACGTTCGAGTATAATGACTTTTCTGGAGACTAGAAATCTACTCTGTAGGAATCAGCATGGGTTTCGAAAAAGACGTAGTGTGAAACCCAGCTCGCGCTATTCGTCCACGAGATTCAGAGGGCCATAGACACGGGTTCCCAGGTAGATGCCGTGTTTCTTGACTTCCGCAAGGCGTTCGATACAGTTCCCCACAGCCGTTTAATGAAGAAAGTAAGAGCATACGGACTATCAGACCAATTGTGTGATTGGATTGAAGAGTTGCTTGATAACAGAACGCAGCATGTCATTCTCAGTGGAGAGAAGTCTTCCGAAGTAAGAGTGATTTCAGGTGTGCCGCAGGGGTTGTCGCAGGACCGTTGCTGTTCACAATATATATATGACCGCGTGTATAACATCGGAAGTTCACTGAGGTTTTTTGCGGATGATGCTGTAGTATATCGAGAGGTTGGAACAATGGAAAATTGTACTGAAATGCAGGAGGATCTGCAACAATTGACGCATGATGCAGGGAACGGCAATTGAATCTCAATGTAGACAAGTGTAATGTGCTGGAATTTATAGAAAGAAAAATCCTTTATCATTTAGCTGCAATATAGCAGGTCAGCAACCGGAAGCAGTTAATTCCATAATTATCTGGGAGTAGGCATTAGGAGTGATTTAATGACCATATAAAATTAATCGTCGGTAAAGCAGATGCCAGACTGAGTTTCATTGGAAGAATCCTAAGGAAATGCAGTCCGAAAACAAAGGAAATAGGTTACAGTAAACTTGTTCGCCCACTGCTTGAATAATTCTCAGCGGTGTGGGTTCTGTACTAGATAGGGTTGATAGAAGAGATAGAGTAGATGCAATGGAGAGCAGCACGCTTCGCTACAGGTTCATTTAGTAATCGCGAAAGCGTTACGGAGATGATAGATAAACTCCAGTGGAAGACTCTGCAAGAGAGACACTCAGTAGCTCGGTACGGGCTTTTGTTGAAGTTTCGAAAACATACCTACACCGAGGAGTCAAGCAGTATATTGCTCCCTCCTACGTATATCTCGCGAAGAGACCATGAGGATAAAATCAGAGAGATTAGAGCCCACACAGAGGCATAGGGACAATCTTTCTTTCCACGAACAATACGAGACGAATAGAAGGGAGAATCGATAGAGGTACTCGATGTACCCTCCGCCACACACCGTCACGTCGCTTGCGGAATATGGATGTAGCGGTAGATATAGATGAAAGTGGGCTTTTTCGCTGAACCATACAGTGCATGGGCACACTAATTCCCATCATGCGCCGGCCGAAGTGGCCGTGCGGTTAAAGGCGCTGCAGTCTGGAACCGCAAGACCGCTACGGTCGCAGGTTCGAATCCTGCCTCGGGCTTGGATGTTTGTGCTGTCCTTAGGTTAGTTAGGTTTAACTAGTTCTAAGTTCTAGGGGACTAATGACCTCAGCAGTTGAGTCCCATAGTGCTCAGAGCCATTTGAACCATTTGAACCCATCATGCCATGCGGCCAACTGTTCGGAAGTTATAACGATTTTTTTCATGTCGTTCAATAACTGTCACCCTGCATTACCTGTTTCATACTTAATTGGCGTTTGAAATAATGTCTCGTGGGAACGATGGGAGCTGCGAGTTACCGCGATACCCGGTCCAACAAACTGCAGGGCGTTTGGCACGAGCTACGACCGTTTTCGGTTTTTGACTTTAGTGCCAGTTTGATGAGAGCTATATTTTTTGAGTGACCATTTCTCTCACTTCCATTCACTCCTCTTAAATATTAACTCTATAACAACAAAACATTTTATCAGCTCAATATCTGGTATGGCTTGGACTGCATGTCGTTCAGGAAGTCACCGGTAGCTCGCGCTAACCTCCCGGTAGCGCCAGCTCGCGCCAAGCTGGCACTGCAGTCAGACGGACTTACGGCTGTCTCTCATCCCGATAAACCATCCTCATAAATCGGTCTACTAGTGAATCCCATATCAAAATCCCTACAGCAGTTTCTGAGTTTGCCCAAATACACAAACAGATACCGTGGTGGGGTACTTTATATATGTAGACAGAGGAAGATAAATGGATACACAGATGACAGAGAATACGGAAAGACATTCCAATCTTACTGCAACATTGTCTGCAGGACAAGTATTTAATACACTACAAAGCGCAATACGACGTCAAGAAATCGAATCCATAATTCAGAACAGTAGATCGAACGTAGGATCTACATGTAGATGGAAGCACTCATCATTTCCTAGATTTTTTCGCGAGATCAAGGATTTCATTTAATTAGCTCACGTTTCTATCATAGTCATTAATGTAGTAATTTCACTCATTTCTTCTTTCATTTTATGTTAGTTATTCCTTCGTAATGTACAAAGAAACCCATAGTCACGTCGTCATTCTTCCATTATCGAAATTGCATATGGACCTATTAATAGGCTGTTGATATGAAACTGAATATTAAAAAAAGAAGTCTGTTTGACATCCCTATGAATGTTCTGCTTGAAATGCATAGGCATTCTTTTAATGTGCAAATTTGTGAAGAAAGATGAAGTGGCGGCATGTTATGTCATGATAACAAATAATGTAGGTTAATTCTTACAAAGAAGAAAACAGCAACCAGCCGCTATTAATACTGCTATTTATTTAGGTAAATAGCGCCGTTACCGGTTTCGAACTGGGAGGTTCATCATCAGACTGCTGTTCACATGATTTTTCATGATACACTTTACATTATCGTCATGATAACAAGTTTTAAAGGTTTTAAGTGGGCTGCTTCTGTGTTGGCAGCGCTGTGTAGCGCTTTGCATTGCATCTCTGACTGCGCTTTCTTTGTAAGAGACTCTGTGGCTCGTTGGACTCGTTGTTGGAAGTTAATCGCCAGTAGTATTGGCAGTTGGAAGTTAGTTGCCAGCAGTGATGGAAGTACTGTTGGGCAGTTGGAGGTGAACAGCCAGCAGTGATGGATCTTAAATGTGAGGAGTTAGCATTAATGGAGGGTAGAGGTCTGAAGTGTTAGCGTAGGCTAACGATCTGGAAGTATCCGACTTGGAGATTGAATATTATTCATGATTATATATCTTTGTACTGGATGTCAATGACGATTTATATTTGTGTTTGAACTGGATGTCACATTATTAAGATAAAAAAATACATTATTTGGTTTGCAGCAAAATCTTTTCTTTGCTAACCACATGCCTACTAGTAGTTAGTGGCTTTGGTAGTTAGAAACTTTTCTTCAGCTGGTAGTATTGACGCTCTATATTGCAATAGTTCGCGTAATGAAGATTTTTGTGAGGTAAGTGCTTAATGAAATGTATAGGTTGTTGTTAGGATTTCTTTTTAGTTAGGGCCATTCTTTTGAATTAATTAATTGAAGTCAGGTTATCTTATTTTTGAGCAGTCAGATTGCGTTGCGCTTGGATATTGTGGGTCTCAGTCATTCAGCAATTTAAGTAAGCCACACTCATTTAAATAAAGAAGTTTCAAGGTCATTGCCTAGAACTGAGTCATCTTTAACCTCCTTGTACACCACTTACGAGATCCAGCTAAGACATTCCACCTGTGCTGCCGTGTTCTTCAGCTTAAAAAGTTCTTGTGTGAGACGTAGTGGATCAAAATCTAATAGAATAGCACCGAAACATGAGAGATGAACAGTATTTTACTCTCCCATGGTGCTTGAGTTATTTTTACTGTCTGATCTTGAGACAGATCGAGAGTAATTCTGATATTTAACAGCAGAGATGACTAATTATAATTGTAAAAATAATCTTCACCGTTCAAGCAATATGATGTACCTATTGCCCAATAAACCTAATCTGTTTCCAAGATGCTGTTCCAGACCTCCCCTCTTCCTTAATTCGAAAACATTGCTAAATCATTAATGGCATAACCAGTTCACTTCAAAACACAATTTTGTGGTGTGAATGTAACGATACTCCATAAAGCTGACCCTGCTTTGCAATTACTTAACCTTTGCTTATCCCTTACGCTTCTGACGTGGGTCGAAGAAATTAAGTCTGCATAATTTTCTTTGTGGAGCAAATGCGGTCGGACATATTCAGGAATAAAAATTAATACAAATGGTTTCACGTTGGTTCCGTGATTTGGCTTTGATTGGCTTAACTGTTTTTCCGAATTCTCGTGACAGGGTCTCCCGTGTGATGCGGGTATACTGTCTGCAACGTTTGATAGACGCAAAGGAAAAGGAAAAGAAGAATCATACAGGAACAGGACAGGAGAGAGCGTGATTCCTCAATCTGGACCGGCCGCTGTGGCCGAGCGGTTCTAGGTGCTTCAGTCTGGAACCGCGCGATCGCTACGGTCGCAGGTTCGAATCCTGCCTCGGGCATGGATGTGTGTGATGTCCTTAGGTTAGTTAGGTTTAAGTAGTTCTAAGTTTCAGGGGACTGATGACCTCAGATGTCCCATAGTGTTCAGAGCCACCATTTGAACCTCGATCTGGTGAGCCTTTGCCATATTATGATCGTTTGAAAAGACCACTCCGTAATCGGAATATAAGCTATGCAATGGAGCCTTTGGTAATGAATAGGCTGTAGGCTACAGCGTAAAACACAAAATTACATTATTGTTAGCTTCCTGTTAGAAACTTTATTTGCAGCCACGCCGGTGTTTTAAAGGCATACGGTCGGCTGGTGGAAAGAATAGACGAGTTTCTCCGTGTATGCTCGCGTAGCTCCCCATAAATCGAAATCTGAGGGAGACGCTATTTCATCAGAATGGTTCTTGCTCTCAACATTTTATTGGAAAATGATTTCCAGAGAGCTTTATGTTCCGCTGCGCTTACACCTTCACTCCACCGCACTCTTTCTCCTAACGTTGCCATAGCACTGACAGATATAGTGGTCTACAATTTTGTTTAGCGCTCCTCTGTCTTCTCTCGTACACTCATCGCGTGATTCCAGCTGAGCACAACCCGTAATTTTACGAGCGGCGGTACTTCCTGCTATCAAGAGAGCGTTTACTACATACAGTCTCTTGCAGGTGTGCCACACGCAACACGGCACATGCCGCGCGCGTCCTTGAGCTCTGCTGTAAGGATGATGTCACCAGTTAGATTAATACGAAGTCTGTCATGTATTAAATTGTACTCTCGTTGTATCTGAAGCAAATTATTTCATAATTTGCTACACCTGTCGAGGGACAAGGAAGGGAAGCAGTGGTTGCGAAGGGAGTGAGACACGGTTGTAGCCTCTCCCCGATGCTGTTCAATCTGTATATTGAGCAAGCAGTAAAGGAAACAAAAGAAAAGTTCGGAGTAGGTATTAAAATCCATGGAGAAGAAATAAGAACTGAGGTTCGCCGATGACATTGTAATTCTATCAGAGACAGCAAAGGACTTGAAAGAGCAGTTGAATGGAAAGGACCGTGTCTTGAAAAGAGGGTATAAGATGAACATCAACAAAAACAAAACGAGGATAATGGAATGTAGTCGAATTAAATCGGGTGATGCTGAAGGAATTAGACTAGGAAATGAGACACTTAAAGTAGTAAAGGAGTTTTGCTATTTGGGGAGCAAAATAACCGACGATGGTCGAAGTAGAGAGGATATAAAATGTAGACTGGCAATGGCAAGGAAAGCGTTTCTGAAGAAGAGAAATTTGTTAACATCGAGTGTTGATTTAAGTGTCAGGAAGTCGTTTCCGAAAGTATTTGTATGGAGTGTAGCCATGTGTGGAAGTGAAACATGGACCATAAATAGTTTAGACAAGAAGAGAATAAAAGCTTTTGAAAAGTGGTGCTACAGAAGAATTCTGAAGATTAGATGGGTAGATCACATAACTAATGAGGAGGTATTGAATAGAACTGGGGAGAAGAGGAGTTTGTGGCACAACTTGACTAGAAGAAGGGATCGGTTGGTAGGACATATTCTAAGGCATCAAGGGATCACAAATTTAGTACTAGAGGGCAGCGTGGAGGGTAAAAATCGTAGAGGGAGACCAAGAGATGAATACACTACGCAGATTCAGAAGGATGTAGGCTGCAGTAGGTACTGGGAGATGAAGAAGCTTGCACAGGATAGAGTAGCATGGAGAGCTGCATCATACCAGTCTCAGGACTGAAACCCACAACAACAAACAACACCTGTTGGAATGTCTACGTTCACAGTAGCGTCTTACGTCTGTTAATTTTTTTAATGCAATGTTATGTACGAGGAAACGTTCTATAAAAATAGACAGTGAAATTAGATTAGAACTTGACAAATCTGCTATGTATCTCATGAATCGTAGCATCGTAGTAGCCTTTGACTATACACTTCATGAGTAACAATCAAACCTCACAGTACTTCGGTGGCAGATAACGAAATTTAGATGCTTGAGTTCATTCGTCGGAAACTGGTACTTTTCTAGTGTCTTGTTGTTGCATATAAATCCTTTACACAGACTATACTTGAGTACCGTTCAATAGTGACAGAACCATTTCAAGTTGTGTCAGCAGGAGACAGAGAGGAAAGAAGTCGGGACTGGCAGAAACTCGAAGAAAGACGCCGAATGTGACTTTTGTTTCAGGGCAACATAAGCGAACGTATTTTATTTCGTATATATTATTGCTGTAGGGAATATAAAGGTAAAATCAGAGCACTAACAACTCACAGAGGCATAGACACAGTCATCTTTTTTTAAGTTCTGCAAGTGAATTTTAAACTGTGATCTGCGATTCAATAAAAGGTGCCCTCCATTGTGTACGTTTGCAAATTGTAAATTTAGGTGCAAAAGTTGGTAACTAACGGCGATGAATCGTGTGGTTATCAGCGAAAGTATTAAATCGCTTAAATTAACTTTCAGAACAAGCGTGGGCTCTAGAATAACTGTACCTCCTAAACAGTTTGAAACAACCTCTGCCTGAGCTCTCCAGACAAAGTAACCTCTTTGGTAATGGTCCGCAGCTCGTGGTCTAGTGGCTACCGTTGCTGCCTCTGGATCACAGGGTCCCGGGGTCGATTCCTGGCCAGGTTGGGGATTTTCCTCCGCCTGGGTGTTGGTGTTGTCCTCATCATTTCATCGTTATCATCATCACTCGTGACAGTGGACTGTTTACAAAAAATTGGGCTGTTTAAAAATTGGGACTTTGTACGGGCGCTGATGACCGTGCAGTTGAGCGCCCCACAAACCAAACATCATCATCATCTTTGGCAATGATCGAGGCAAGTGCAAAGAAATCACAAGTAAATTTAAAATGAATTTTATCGTTGTCTAAAACAGAGAACAAGCATCGAAGAACCTAAGATTCCATTTCCATCATTAAATTGAATGTTTCTGGTAAAAATGTCACATTAAAGGACAACGCCTTATGTAGAAGAAGATCAAGCTATCACGTTTTGTTGGAGCGTTCAGGGAAGATACGTATTGGTAAGTACTGCTTACTGACAGATGTTAGTGGTACCTCCAGGCGCTTTTCGTTTCATTGATGCGTATCTTCTCCAACTATACGATAACACTACGTGCCCTTTATGAGCAACTTCACTTGTCATACGATTTAACTTCCTTTTGAGATGAGTTATCAACATGTTACATATAGCGTGGAAGGATGCTGTTTATATCAGTCGGAAGTACTTGGCTATGATATTACATAATGTTTATTAATGTTAAGGGCCGGCCGAAGGGGCCGAGCGGTTCTAGGCGCTTCAGTCTGGAACCGCGCGACCGCTACGGTCGCAGGTTCGAATCCTGCTTCGGGCATGGATGCATGTGATGTCCTTAGGTTAATTAGGTTTCAGTAGTTCTAAGTCTAGGGGACTAAAGACCTCAGATGTTAAGTCCCATAGTGCTCAGAGCCATTTGAACCATTTCGACTACGACAAGACTTCCAATGAATCTGACAAACAGCCTTTACTGTTAAAATCCTTGACATTTTTAAGTGAGCTAACTCACGTAAGGATCGTGAGAACAAGATGTGATCAGCATGCATACATAGACATATGAACTGGTATTTTTCCCTAGCTTACTACGCTAATGGAATGGAACAGAACGTTACTAATCTGGCGCAACCTACCCTCTGCCATGCACTGAAGAGTGTCAGCGGAATATTTGTACAGAAGTATATGTAGATTACGAAATTATCAAAATTGGTGATGAGTCCAGTGCCGAACTTTTCTTGTATAGGGCGATACCAAGAAGTTATTGAAGTTGCAAAGACTTTGAACTGGATCCAGTGATGAGCAGTATAAAGAATTTTCAGGTATAATAACACAATCTACTCGCTATTCAATACAGTAAGTCGATCTGTCTAGGTATTACAAATTAAGATACAATATACTGGGATATACTGCCGTAGGCGCTCTGTAATTGTTGAGACATTACCGTCCCCAAACAGGCCATGTCGTCGCATTAAACAACTATACTGTTTGGCATGTGTATTGCATGCATTCAGTATTGATGACAACGAGTTGCCGACGGGTGTTTTGTCAGTCCTCAAGAAAGAAGTCACCCGCACTTGAATAGTAAAGTTGGTAGTTGAAATTTGTGCAAAATCTCTTTCAAGGTACTAATTTTGGTACGTTCAGCTTGTAGTATGTCATCTACCAGTTGATCTGCACGTGCGTCAGCATTTTTATTCACAAAATGGGAAAAGTACTAATATAACGTACAGCAGCACAAAATGTTGGAGATTACAATCCTCTAAAATCGAGCTACGAAAAAATGGTTTCGTGCAAGATGCCAACTTGCTTCCTCAAATTATTAGTTTGTCACTATAAAATTGGAATATTTCACTCCCAAATGTGTCACCGTTACGCGTATCATGCCATCCTGGATGCAACTCAACTGTTCCACGTTCTACATTAAATCGAAACAATTTAGAGAACAAAACAAACTTGAATTTCATGTTATTCCATATACGATGTCTCTACACCAAATATTTTCGGACCATAAAGATTTGTATCGCTAGTAAAAGGCGTACCGTAGACATACGAGGGTTGACTGAAAAGCAATGCCTCCACTCTTCAAGTGTTGGCAGCATTGGTATGAGGCAGGTACTGGGTTGTTCCGTAGCCTCTTCTCTACAGCTCCAGTTGGCGGGAAGCCTTAGCATTGAACGATTGTGTTGTTACAGGGTAAAGTATGGAACCCTGCGTAGAGGGTCGGTCAGTGCGATTTAAGCAACGTGCAGTCACTGAATTCTTGACAGCCGAAAGTGTCACCCCAAAGGAGATTCATCAGAGAAGGAAAGCAGTTTATGGTGATTGTGTTGTGGGAGTACTGTGCGTCGTTGGGCGAGTAAGTTTAAAGATGTTGACGTGGGAACATCTGACTTGCGTGACAAAGAGTGGGACGTCCAGTGGTAGCAACCGCCGAGTTTCACAAGCAAACTGTTGACAGATTGATTCAGGACGATTGTCGTATCACTCAGAGAAAAACTGCAAGCACAATTGGCATTTCACAAGAACTTGTGGATCACATTATTGCTTTGCTTGGCTATCGCAAGATCTGTGCACGATGGGTGCCCCAGATGCTGACTCCTGAAATGAAAGCGCACAGACTTGAAATTTGCCGTGAACTTCTCTCGCGTTACGAGTATGAAGGTGACGCCTTTCTCCATTCAATTGTGACAGGAGGCGAAACGTGGGTACGCCATTACGACCCGGAGACGAAACGTCAGTCTAGGGAATATCGGCACAAAGACTCGCCCAGAAAAAGAAATTCAAGACGCAGACCTCAGCTGGAAAAATCATGGCCACAGTGTTCTGGGACGCAGATGGTGTCATTCATGTTGATTTCCGTGATCGTGGAACAAAAATAAATTCAGAGCATTACATCACAACTCTGCGAACTCTGAAACGGCGGCTAACAAGGGTCCGAAAGGAAAAGGGGAATGTTTTCCTGCAGCATGACAAAGCCAAACTACACACTTCGCGTGCCACCTCAGCTGAACTTCAGAGACTGAATCTCACCACCGTACGGCATCCTCCATACAGTCCAGATTTAGCACCGTCTGACTTCCATCTGTTCCAGATAATGAAAGACGATCAGCGAGGAGTCATTATGCTTCTGATGAAGACGTTGAGAGAACTGTGAGACTGGCTGCGGAAACAGAGTGTCAACTTCTTCCCTGACGGCTTCAGAAACCTGGTTCATCGTTGGCAGAAATGTATCCAATTGGGTGGTGATTATGTGGAAAAGTGAATAATGGTAATTAAATATCACATTCTAAGGATTATTTCAGCGTTTGATTTATTAAAATATTCCCATCCAAACCCAGTTAACGAAGGTGGAGGCATTACTTTACATTCAACTCTCGTATTTGCATAAGCCATCTCCGCTGAGAGGAATGGAGTTTGGGGTGGTAAGCTGCGCCCTGTTGATGGTTTAATGCCTTCTGTAACTGAAAATCATGAATTTTGCCACCTATAGTACTGACCATATCTGGACAAGATTGCCCTGATCGACGAATACCTACCGTAATCGTGAAATTGGAATCTATACTCTTCCTGCATCGTTAGCTACTTTTCACTGTGATTGATGTGTTACATCATTCTGTGGCCAATCAGCTGTTATATTACCAATGCCTAAACCACAAATTCTGGTACAAAATGTAACTGAGTATGGCATTACCTTTATGCGTATGGTAGTGATCGTTAAAGCCGAATGATGACTCCCTGATCTCAGATACTCTCACTATTGATTAAGAACGTAGTCGACACATTTCCCATAATACGATACAGCTGTTTTCCTAGCTGTTCTAGACACATAGTTCTCTATAGAATGTATCAGGATACCCTGTCCAATATCCTCTTCTGGCCAGTGTATGAAGTGTAGAACAGCACCGCTGTCCTAGTTTTTGTGATCGTCATTCGACGATCTAGGACAAGCGAAAATTCAGAATCGAAACAAAATTACATCTGAGTTCATGTAGAATATTTGGTGTCTCCTATCTGCTGATGACGTGGATATGCCGTAGTAAGAACAAACCTGCACATTCCTCACAGTGCACTTAAGAACGGATTTAAAATTGAGGAAATCTCATTGACTCTTGTCCCTTTACTTTTAGGATTAGTCCGCGCTAAAAGCGATTGATAATGTATTTGCGGTAGATAAGATAATTCTGACTTCTTGACTTTCATGGGACTGAGAATTTGCTTTTAGAATGCTTATTCAGAACTGGCTGCTGTAAATATATCTTGGTGACATTACAGTCTCACTGCATAAATGTTCTATACATTCATCGGTTCTGACGTGAAATAACTAACGATCTACTGTTTCGCCTTACATTTGTTCGCAGCCGAGCTTGACTGACATTCTGATTCAAGTTTTGCGCAATGCACACTTATATTCTGAAGTTCCTTAAGACACAATTGCTAATCTTTAAAAGTTACAGAAGTATATAACTGCTTTACTTAATTAAAGCTCTCGGAAAGCGCACCTTAAGATGATCAGAATTATCTCGGGGCTGTTGCTAGATTTATTATTCAATACTAGGCTAAACTTGAATTTAGTCTTGCTTTCGGAGGAATTGTGCCACTATACATCGTATATTCGTAAATCTATCGTGCATTTTAAAGATGTTGCTTAACAACAAAACAGCCTTGTCATAGTTCTGTAAAGCTCCACAAATGTTTCACTTCTGTTGCTACACTACATTGAGTTTAATATTATTGTTTGAATTAATTAAGTTCATGCAATAAGAGACAACAATAAAAGGTGTATACATCTCGAATGACATTTGAACTGACGGCACCGTTTGGTTGTTTCACTGCGTTTGTTTATTTGCACTTTAAGCGCAACTATGAGACTGAAACTGCAGATATGTGGATGAGTAACGGTTTCTTTTAATTCAGGACAATCATAAACGCAAATTGAATTTTACAGCAGAACCGTACGCTCTCTAGGCTACTAATTAAGATTCATGCACAACAGTGTGCTGACTACGTCAATATAAACGTTTCATCGACACAAATGGAAGTACTGACTTCACAAACCAGACCGAGATATTTGTTATGAAAACCTTTTGCAATCAAAAAGATACCTACAGCGTGAAAAGTATTATCAGTAGAGCGATGCTGTTTTCACATGATACATGGGATTTTTCCTCGAACTGAAAAAACACATTATTACGATGAATACAGTTTTCCCCGACAAGAGGTGCTTTAGTTGCGTCCGTAGAAATTGCGCAACATAGTTGACAGTGTAACAACGATCACACGTGTCAAATTTGATGGCGATCAGTAGTCACAGTCGGCAGAACATCGGATTTTTCCTCGAACTGAAAAAACACATTGTTACCATAGATACAGTTTTTCCCAACAAGAGGTGCTTCAATTGTGTCCGTAGTAATTGCGCAACACAGCTGATTGTGCAACAACGATCACACGTGTCAAATTTGATGGCGATCAATAGTCACAGTCGGCAGACGATGTTCAACAATATGCACAAAACTGAATAAAATTTCAATTGTTATTTTTGTCATACGACACCAAGTAGCTGCTTTCACTGTATCCAATTAAGTCCACTGACGTTCGTACGTACCTATGTACCATAATGTCACCGGTAACTACATGAAAACGGTTACGATCAGGAGACCTTTGGTGCTATTGATAACGCGATGACGATCATAGAAGTCGCTGAACATTACATCCTTTGTGTGGCATCTTCCGACCCTGCACACAGTTTCTGCAAAGAGGAAACAATATTTCCTCTTACATGCGCTACATAACATCCAATTTTAATTCAGTTGTAGTGAACTTTCTCAAAGAAAAAAGGCTCCTATAATAAATACCCAGTGAATCTGCATTACGCTGCCACTATTGTTTGTGCACTTCCTCATGCATTACAAGCGCCTCGTTTGTCAATAAGATTTTTGTAGCTATTCTGCAAGTTTTAAACTTTTTCAGGTTTACCTCTTCAATTCTCGGTCCGGTACACAGTTTTAATCTGCCAGGAAGTTTCAGCTCTTTAAGATGATCGTAAGGAATTGTAAGAAACACAACTTTGCTGCATTCCCCTTACGAACAGGTTGCTGCTCGTGTCTCAGTCTCATGCTGACATCGTAATCAGATTTAAGAGGTATTTTGTGTCACCGAAATCTAGCTCAAGTTTTCACACGGCCTCCGTCTTCAGATGTTTCAGTGATGAACAAGACATAGGTTCCTTCCTTTTCACTCCTAATATCACGCGCCAACATCCGGGAGCACAATAATGTATTTTATATGTTTGGAAAAATCTGTTTTCAGAAAGAAGTTTTGTCCTTCTCTGCAGCTAAAGTCGTTAACCATTGCTAGCACGGTGGAGTTTGTCCCGGAGGGAGCTGCTTCGAATCCTGGAGGTCAAAAAACGCTCATAACCAGTGTTTACACCGGAAGAGGAGGTTGCGATTTACAGTTTCTAAACGCCGGACCACGCGCAAACGTCAAAACGTCAAACTCTCCAGAGTTTCTCAAGGAAAGAGGAATATGGGACTGTTGACGGTGCTCAGTCTGTCGAGTGGTTGGATGGATATTGCTAAGTGGAGAAGGACATGTGTTGGCACCAGTTTCACCCTGTCTGTACCATGTTCACCAACAGACCGAACACGACATCGCATTGCATAAACACATCTGTGCTATTCAGGTGACACTTCGTAACAGGTCAGAGGAAGGCAGTGACAAATCACCCCTATTAGAACTTTAACTAGAGAAACAGTTTGGGGATCCGACGTAGTCTGCAATGCTCTACGACTGGTGAGTGACTGTCTTATCAATACAATATCCCACATGTAGACAAGATGCAATAGCGGTCGCTAATGCACGCTTGTGCATTGGCGTTTCACTCAAAGGCGAATCTTGGTGGCCGAAGAAATGTTCGTTTTCAGTATTTGGCCGACAAGGGGAAGAGATTTGGTAACGTACAGTTTCTAAATAACAGATTTTGCGCCAATGTCCTGAGTTAAATTCCAGATTACTCGGCAGTGTCTCATGGAGCGCGGACACGTGACACTGTTGATGTTGATCTGTTCGTGACAGGGAAGCAGAGCCCGGTGGTCCCCTTGGTAGAAGTAGGCTGTATGGAAGCACCTCGCTTCACCCACTTCCTCATCTCTTATCGTCATCAACAAAAACATGATGCTGAACTCTAAACGCAGTTGTCGCTGTTTCCTGCTCTGTACAGAAACAATGAAAGTGCTAAAGTTACACCTCACAAAGACAATATACCATTTTTCGCTGGAAAGGGAAGTTGGGCGACTGAAAAAACCTCCAGGTGGGCCTTCGAGCCAGTAATGTAACGTGGATTTACCTTTTTACTAGACATTATTTACTGGACATTACAACAAAATTTTTAGTTCCTCAGTTTGACTTATATTTATCGACAGTGTAAAATGATATTGGAAAGTAATTTTAGCAGAATTGAAACTGTCAAAGCACTGCGCTTTCCTGAAAAATGCAAACTTGCTGAAAATAAATAACCTTTGTTTTCAAAACAAACAATACGTCTTTCTCAGCATTTATGTGGAACTGCGTCAAGTTATGGCAACAGTTTTCGAGTAACTTCCTTTTTTCACATTCCTGTTACTTTCACATCATCTGATATTTTACCTTACGGGGGAAGCAAGGGTGAGTTAGTTTGGATGATCAAAACCAACTTCTGAATTTTGTTACTTGGAAACCATTCGGTACCTCGCAGCACTAGGTTATGAATGGGTTACTGGTGACTGACGGTATCCGTTGTCTGGATCAGGATCACCTGGTAAATGGGACTGCTGCAAGGGATGGATGGATCGGTCGCTGAGGATTGTCAAAATTAACAGGTACTAGCAGCTACGACTGGTGCACGATACTAGCGATGTGGCGACATGCAGCTGCGGCAGTCGCAGGCAGTGGCCCGCAGTCCCACGGGACAGCCAGAGCGCGCAAGGAAACCGTACCCTGTTCCGGTAAGCGCCGAAGGCATCGGTGGCCGGACGTAACGCGAGCGCGTTGTCACTGTGACGCCAAGAGAAGCACTGGCCGCCGCTGCAGCTCTCGCGCTACGTTTACACGCTGTACAGTTGGCCACGCCGATCTACCACGTGACTCTGTCGCCCGGTGGGCAAGGTGCACACGTGGGGGTCGATGACCATTGACTCAGTCGCGGCCCCCGCTGCTGAGTGATCCATCCACCTCGCCGCTCTGGCTTACCATCTTATTTTTGTGCGGGAATGTTGGCAGCAGTGCAGTCCGCTCCAAGTGTCGCGATGTGCGACGCGTATTTCGGGAAGTCCGCGTCACAGGATGTCGCTGATGGATGGCGTGAGCTCATCTCGGACCACAACACTTACTTTGCGAAGCTTCCGGTGGTGCTTCTTTCAGGCAAGACTACTCACAATTCAGCTACGCCAATTATCCTGCGAGGGATTCGGAGAACATGCATATAGCTAGTCATCAGAGAATGTAACCGGCTCTTGCGGAAGAAACCAGTTTATAGGTTTGGGATCGATCGAATGAAATCTTCTATACTTTTCCTGATTCACTTGAAAGTAATGGTCGGTGACGGCTCTTTAAGTAAAGTCCCAACGGTTTCCTTTGTTCACTCTTAACCAGCTGATTTAATGTTTCATTTCTAAGGGACTGTCGATGAACTATTAAACTCCGACAAATAATACACTACTGGCCATTAAAATTGCCACACCACGTAGATAACGTGCTACAGACGCGAAATTTAACCGACAGCAAGAAGATGCGGTGATATGCAAATGATTAGCTTTTCAGAGCATTCACACAAGGTTGGCGCCGCTGGCGACACCTACAACGTGCTGACGTGAGAAAAGTTTCCAACCGATTTCTCATACACAAACAGAAGTTGACCGGCGTTGCCTGGTTAAACGTTGATGTGATGCCTCGTGTAAGGAGGAGAAATGCGTACCATCACGTTTCCGACTTTGATAAAGGTCGGATTGTAGCCTATCGCGATTGCATACACAAGTCACCTAATTCCCGTAAATTCTGTGGAGGGGCGATGATCTCTGACGCCACGTTCAGTCACATCCCAGATGTATGTAATCGGATTCGGATCTGGCGAGCTCGGAGACGGGGTGGGGGGCAGTACATTAATTGTAACTCGCCACTGTGTTCCTCGAACGTGGCCTTGTGATATGGAGCATTATATTGCTGAAAAATGCCTCTGCCGTTGGGGAAGATGATCGTCATGAAGGGGTGAACGGGTGCATGTCGTCTGCAGCCAGTGTACGATACTCTTTGGCCGTCATGGTGCATTGCACGAGCTCCACTGGACCCATGGATGCCCACATGAATGTTCCCCGGAGTATATTGGAGCCGACGCCAGCTTGTCTCCATCCCGCAGCATACGTGTCAAGGAGCTGTTCCCCTGGAAGACGACTGATTGGCCCCCTCCCATCGGCATGATGAAGAATGTATCGGGATTCGTCAGACCATGAAACGCTCTGCCACTGCGCCAACGTTCAGTGCGGAAGATGCCCGTTACAGTAGTAGTTAACGATGTCATGTTGTTAATATTGGAACACGCATGGGTCGTCGTATGCAGAAGCCCATAGTTAGGAGTGTTCGGTGAACTGTGTGTTCAGACACACATGTACTCTGCCCAGAATTAAAGTCTGATGTTAGTTCCGGCACAGTTCACCGTTTGTCCTGTTTTATCAGCCCTACCCTCCGACATCTGTAATGAAGGGGGCCACCCAACTCCTCGACATCGCCTTGGTTTCGCCACGTGCTGCAGACACTCACTACAGCACCCCTCGAACATCCAACAGGTAGTGTCGTGCAGTATCCGCAATGCTCATGTCGAGCCTCCAGGCCATCACAATCTGTCCTCGGTCAAACTCAGACAGATCGCACACCTTCCCCATTCTACACACAAATAGCATGCTCACTGATTCTACATGCACCGTGCGTGTGTCTGACAAGCAGTCATTCCTCGCCAGGTGACACAGGTCATAATGTTCTGGCGGATCAGTGTATATGAAGAGTAGAAATATGAAACGTTCCAATGCATACAAGTTTCTCTGATTTTAAAGATTCTGCAGAAATACTCTGTCAATGCATGCTTTTAAGATCTCTAAAACCAATGTGATCAAAGTGTCCCACATTCAAGTGGTTATTAAAAATTCTTACTCTGAAACAGAAACATGGAGAAATGTTAATGTATTCAAAAGAGGAAAGAGCATAGCTGATGTATGCCACGTACTGTTTCATCTGAAAGAAAATTATGTTTATCAGATGCAAGATCGAAAGACCTTTTGACAGTGTTACCATTTCTTCCTCAACAGCATGGGAGCTCTACAGTAAACTTCGCAACTTATGATCACAAGAATGGAGTTGTGTAAGAAACAGAATTTAATACTGAGTGACATTTTCTTGGGTTTAATTTTGTTATTCTCTTGTAAATAATTTACTGGTACTGGCAGAAGTAAAGCTGTGAGTACCGGGCGTGAGTCGTGCTTCGGTAACTCAGATGGTAGAGCACTTGCCCGCGAAAGGCAAAGGTCCCGAGTTCGAGTCTCGGTCGGGCACACAGTTTTAATCTGCCAGGAAGTTTCAATTTTAAAATAATTGAGAAGCTTTTTTTATTTTTACTATGGTTCCACTAGTTAAAGCGTAACGGCTATATTTCTGTAGTTGTCACAAATAAAAGAGTAGTGCCTCAGCGTTAACGCCACTTGAAACACAAACTTTCTGATTAAAGCTCAGAATCAGTCATTTGCCTGGTATGGAACTTAGGACGTTCTTAATAAATAGTTTATTTTCTAATTTGTCTCACTTTTTTGCAGTGTTGTTGTTGTTGTTGTGGTTTGATGCACTGGCCGGCCGCGGTGGTCTCGCGGTTCTAGGCGCGCAGTCCGGAACCGCGCGACTGCTACGGTCGCAGGTTCGAATCCTGCCTCGGGCATGGATGTGTGTGACGTCTTTAGGTTAGTTAGGTTTAAGTAGTTCTAAGTTCTAGGGAACTGATGACCTCAGAAGTTAAGTCGCATAGCGCTCAGAGCCATTTGAACCATTTGAGACGCTGAATTCATACTGCTGTCAGACCGTCGTGATTTAAGTTACCCCGCGACTTCCAGAATTTCTTCAGTCGAATACCAGCAGAAATAACGCGTGTGATTTCCTGCCCGTCCTTGTACATCTGAGCTGTTGCTCCACGTCTTACGATCTCAAAGCCGACGGGCCATTAAACTCTAACCAACCTTCCTTTAACTTTCTTGATAAAAATCCCTTATTAATCGTATATAAGACACTATCAAATTTAAACGGATATGGTATGTGATTAACAGTCTACGTTTCGTAGAATGTTCAACTTCGTCAGAATTGCCGATCTTTGAGAAAGACATCTGGCCACAAAATCAAATAAAGTAATTTTCAAATCAACTGAGAGCGACTAGCCATCGTTAACAGACCTTATCACAATGGAACAAAGCCAAATGAAAGTATGAAGAAGATTATTCTTGCTTTTGTAAGATTCGTACGTAATGGAATTCCGTTTGCCGTGGGTCCTTTATGATCAGTCATCTGAATGCCACCTTTGAAATATTTGTTGAGTGTTTTCGTATCTTAACCTCTATGGACATTCGGTATTTGAGGCTGGAATTGTGAAACAGAAAACTGACACAGTATTGGCCCAAATTGGTGTTTGCAAACCACTTACAGTACTCGAGGATGATTAGAATTCCGTTGACATCGAGACTAGGTGATTAAGAACAAACTGCTGAAGTTCCCTTCTAGCCAGGTAGTCGTTAATCTGATACGCGGTTGCGGTGCAGTTCTGGCTCACCTCATTTCTACATCTACGTCCACATGATTACTCTGCACTTCCCAATTATGTGTTTGGAGAAGGTGCGTAGAACCACTTTCAGACATTTTCTCTACCGTTCCACTCTCGAACAGCGTGGGGAAAGAGATGAACACTTACATCTGACCGTGCAGGCAATCATTTCTCTTATTGAATCACGATGGTCATTTCTCGCTATAGAAATGGTAGTCAATAAAATATTCTGGCAATCGTAGGGGAAAGTTGTTGATTGAAATTTCGTGAAAAGGTCTCGTCACAACGATAAACGCCTGTGTTTTAATGACCACCAACCTACAGTAGCTCGCTTTTTATATAGTGACACTCTTACGCGTTTCGGAACAATGTAAAAACGAGCCTCTCATATAAGAACTTTTCCGATATTCTCCATCAGTCCTGTCTGGTGAGGACCCCATATCGCCTAGCAGCATTCCAGAAGAGGACGCATAAACGTAACAGACGCAGTCTCTATAATGGTGAATTTATTGCAGTCTTTCCATGTGGAAATTGGTATCTTGCAGTGTTTCGGTACCTAGTTTCAAGATATTATACCGACATCTCGAACAATGATAACTCGTACCGAATTTTCTGAATTCATTGATACCAGCTTGAGCGATTTCTGCTGTAAGCTAAGTGGCCAAGAAACTGGGGAGAGATCCAGTGACCTTGCTGGCCAAGGCAGGATTTGGGAAGTACGAAGACAAGCAGTAGAAACTATCGCCGGGTGCCGGCGCGTTATCTTGTTGAGACGTAAGCCCAGGATGGCTTGCCGTGATAGACGAAAATGGGATTCAGAATGTCGTCGACGTACGGCTGTGTCGCCAGGGTGCCACTGATGACAGCCAAAGGAGTTCTGCTATGAAATGAAATGGCATCCCAGACCATCACTCCTGGCTTTCGGGCCCCATTCTTGCCAACATTGCCGAATAGTGGCATCGCTCCTATTCAAACGTCGAGCGATTCGCCGATTACTCCAACCAGTTTGTTTAAGCCAGCTACACGTCCTCCCTCAAATGGTGACATCTGCGTGTATTGTTCGCGCACCTGTCGGCGAAGTATAGTTACTGTCCAACTGAGTACACGAAATAAATTCGCCATTGTATCAACATGTCCCCTGTTTGTTATTCTTGCCAGCTGTACGGTTGACCGCCAAAGTTTAACTCCTTCGTGTTTTTTTTTCAGTATATTTCCGATGTGTTAAGGTAGGCAAAGCAACATACACCATCCGCAATATAAGTTGGTAGCCCATCTTAAGCTGCATGAAATATTTTCCGGGTGGTTTCTTTTTTCCCACACTGTATGAGGTATAGATTTCTTAGTGGAATGGGAACTCGGCATAACTTACACAGTGACAAGGCTACCAACCTACTCTGCCCACAGTGACCAAGCCATCAATCTACTTTGGCCTCTAGAGGTAGTTGAATTTTAAAACATCTGAGAAAGTGACAATTTTATGTAGTTGTCTTCACTAAAGAGAGCAAAATTGTGTCAGTATCTGTTCCAGGAATAATGACTGCTTGTTGCAACATAGTCGGCCGATGTGGCCAAGCGGTTCTAGGCGCTTCAGTCTGGAACAGCGCGACCGCTACGGTCGCAGGTTCGAATCCTGTCTCGGGCATGGATGTGTGTGATGTCCTTAGGTTAGTTAGGTTTAAGTAGTTCTAAGTTCTAGGGGACTGATGACCTCAGATGTTAAGTCTCATAGTGCTCAGACCCATTTGAACCATTTGTTGCCACAAACTCAATCAATATGGCCAAGTAGTTGTACAACGGAGAGTCAAAATATTATGACCACTGCCCACCGCGGTGCTGACTGCCGTCTGATGGTGTTGCGGGCACGTGACGCTTTGAAGAAAGATTGTATGCGCAGCAGAGACAAATGTGAACTTTTTCTAGCGACGTTATGGGTCACAAATGCTGAAATCCACTGACGTAAGAGACTTTGACAAAGCGCAAATTGTTGCTGTCCAGCGCCTGGGAACGAGCATCTCGGGAAGGGTGAAGTCAGTCAGCTGTTAGCGTGCTGCTGTCGAGAGCATCAGTGGAAAGCGGTGAAGGACGGTGAAACCACGAGACGGCGAATAGGTGATGACGCGTCATCGCAGAACGTGGAGGACGGAGGATTGCTCGATCTATGAAGCAGAACAGGCGGCGATCTGTGACAAATCCGACGACATAATGCAATGCTGGTGGGAGACACATGCTTCGGAGCACATCGTTCAGCGCACATTGTAAACACGGGCCCAGGAGTAACGACCCCTATGTGTTCCCATAACTACATCGATAGTTACAATTAGAGTGGGTAGAGGATCATCGAGATTGGGCGGTGGATCAATGAAAACGTGTCGCCTGGTCGGTACAATCGAGTTACTTGTTACACCAGATTGATGGACGTGTGCAGAGACGCCGTCGTCTAGACGAACGGCTGCCCGAAACATGCGCGGCACCACGGTTGCACGCCGGAGGGGCAGTAATGTTCTATGGCGGACATTCACCTCGGCATCCATGAGACTTGCAGTAGTAATTTAAGGCACCTTGACAGCTGTGGACCACCAGCATCCCTCCATGTTGGATCTCTTCCCCGACGACGATGGCATTTTCCAAGACGATAACTGCACGTGCTATAAGACCAGAATCGTGCTATAATGGTTTGAGGAGCACGATAGCGAATTCACGTTAATGTCTCGGTCACCTAATTCACCTATCCTGAACGCGGTGGGAAACAGTCGGGATGCGGGGCACCTACAAACCATCAACCCATAATTTACGGGAATTGTATTACCTGTGCCACGTACCTCCGGAAACATACCACGGACTTGTCGAATCTATGCCACACAGGATCGCAGTTGGACTTGTAAGACGCTATTAAGGAAGAATTCAATATGTTTTCGATCATCAATATACATTCAGTGCACATCACACAGACTTATTCCGGGTATAGTGTCTCATAATTTGTGCGAAGACGGGACTGGTCCGTAGAACAGCAGAAAAGAGTTGACACGTTGCATATTACTCGTTACATTTCGCTGAAAGTTTGTGGTTTTAATACACGTTTGAGAATGACGGCTCTCGACTTCCCTACTGTCACTTTCTGATCGGGAAGTTGCAGTTTAGTCCTGTTTGTCGTGAGCTGAACTAGAGCTCATGTTTCTCTGTTCGGCTATGCCACCGCAGTGATCTGCAGGTAGGTCTATGGTCGAAAGAAAGGTCGTGAATTAGCATTAGTTTTCATTGAACAACAGAACATATAAGTCGGCTGCAGCTCCATAACATAGTTTATCGATGACACAGAATGACTCCAGCCTGCTTTGATCAACTCCTGATGCAGGGACTGGTAGACGATTCTCATTATTACATCAGATCTTCGTCGATCGACCACTGGAATGAGTCACAGCCGTCATACATCAAGGGAATCAGTTCACAGGGAAGTCATTTATAAAAATCGAATGTAAGCTATTTTTGAGTATGATTCGTCAATCTGGAATATTACTTTACCATGTTGAATGAAGAAAGAGATGGTTCAACAAAGGAGTGCACGATTTGTCACGGCTTTGTTTAGTTATCACGAGAGCATCACAGAAATCATCAACGCACCCAGATGGGAGACACTTCCAGAAAGGACAGCGACAATGGTATTAGAGAAATTCGGACTTGACTTGTGTGGAAGCGTGACGACAGTCACTTCTGACGCCTGAGCTCATATGTCGGTGGGGGTTTGTTTATATCTTCCATAGTGTATCGAAATAGGCAAGGGTCTCGGTTGTCTTCAGTTAACTCTCAGTAAGCCGAGAATGTAGCCAATTCCCAGCTGAGAACGTTAGGAACGGGATTTCCAGTCTCGGCATATGCCGCAAAAGGAAGGAAAACCTCCTAAATATCTTGGTTGCAACCGGCGATTAGACCTAATTTTTCTTTATTCGTAGGGGAATACCATTTAAGTTTTGTATCTGTGTTTGCGGATGTTTGCATACGTCAAAGGGAATGTCGGCGAACTGTTCGATACATACGCAGGTGTACCTGCCTGACAATGGAAATATTTTTTCCTAGAATTCCCTTCTTTATCTTGACGAATGCAGAGAGCTACAACACCAAGAAGAATGGCTTCTCGGCTTTTGGC
Organism: Schistocerca serialis cubense; assembly: GCF_023864345.2. Classification (NCBI taxonomy): domain Eukaryota; kingdom Metazoa; phylum Arthropoda; class Insecta; order Orthoptera; family Acrididae; genus Schistocerca; species Schistocerca serialis. The sequence goes on along the minus strand of NC_064638.1, from coordinate 1,063,547,244 downwards.
AAGATCAATGTGTAGTTTTTTTAATGGATAAGGATTAAGGATAAGGAAGGGAACTTTATTTAATTTCTATAATAATGAGTCAGATCACCAACGAGTGCTATCTTTTTAAAGTTGTCAACACCTTTCTCCCACACTGAGACAGATTCCGATTCATTTATTTCGATGCTGTTCGATGCTGGTGAGCAGAACAGGATCAAAAAGCGATTCAATTGGGAATATTTGGAGGATATTTCCAATTCCGGCATTTGGTTTACGATCATGGAAAAACTCTAAAAGATCTAGCTCGGAACATTGTTCTACCAAGAAACGACGGAATATTCTGTTATTTCGTTTATGGGGTGATACGTGGCAGCCAAAATCATGAAAGCCTCATTTCTCTATGTGTGTTTGTAAATCCAGCATGTTCGACATGTTCAGTGAACGACATGTAATTCAGGAAAGTTTCGGATTTAACGTCCCATCGACGACGTCGTTACAGGCAGATGCAAGGCAATCGACCTTGTCCTTTCCAAAGGAATCATCCGCACATTTACACTGAGCGATTTCGGGAAACCACAGAAAACCTAAATCTGGATTCGAGTCCAGTGTCTTACCTACTGCGCCACCTCGCACAATAGCCCATAGTCCCACGAGCAAGTTCTGCCTGCTGTTTGAGGTGCTGGAAAGACTTCGGAGGCTTGTACAAGCGGAGGTTGCTGTGCAGACACAGGACGGCGGAGCGAGTGCAGCGCTGGAGAGGCGATTAGGTGAAAGTCGCCGGTGCTGGTGCTGGCGCCTGCGGCGGCGCAGTGATCACTGTGCCAAGGCTACGGCGGAAGACCCAGTTCTGACACGGGCAGCGGCAGCGGCACCCCGCTCTCTACAAAACCAGTCACTCTGCTCTCCTTACTCCGACACACCTACCGCCGTGCTTAACACGTACACCTCCTTTTCACGGAGTGTGAGATTTAAATCCCTGTCCGGTCAGTCAGATTTACGTACGCTGTGCGTTTCATGCGCCGTTGTAGGCAGTTTCGTTCCTCCACGAAGGGACCACTATTGATATTGTTCCTCATGGCTATCCAAATGATCTAACGACATCGGCGGCGCCAGAAAATTCAACCCTCGTCTTCTGGTCATATATTAGCCTCATTTGTGGTGCCACAACCAGATTTATCGTTGTCCTTCTTGCGAAGCAGTCCATTGAAAGTAGTCTTATGCACTACATGGAACCACTATTTTTCCCTTATTTCGGTGGCTAGTCGACAGCAAAATTTAAAGTGGTAATAAAGACGAGATTAAACAACTAATACATGTAGGTTTTGTGTGACCACTGAATTTGAACTGGCACTATTACTCTTATTATTACTATTAGACTTGGAAGAGCAGTTGATCGGAATGGATAGCGTCTTGAAAGGAGGGTATAAGATGAACATCAACAAAAGCAAAACGAGGATAATGGAATGTAGTCGAATTAAGTCGGGAGATGCTGAGGGTATTAGATTAGGAAATGAGACACTTAAAGTAGTAAATGAGTTTTGCTATTTGGGGAGCAAAATAACTGATGATGGTCGAAGTAGAGACGATATAAAATGTAGACTGGCAATGGCAAGGAAAGCGTTTCTGAAGAAGAGAAATTTGTTAACATCGAGTATTGATTTAAGTGTCAGGAAGTCGTTTCTGAAAGTATTTGTATGGAGTGTAGCCATGTATGGAAGTGAAGCATGGACGATAAGTAGTTTGGAAAGGAAGAGAATAGAAGCTTTCGAAATGTGATGCTACAGAAGAATGCTGAAGATTAGATGGGTAGATCACGTAACTAATGAGGAGGTACTGAATAGGATTGGGGAGAGGAGAAGTTTGTGGCACAACTTGACTAGAAGAAGGGATCGATTGGTAGGTCATGTTCTGAGGCATCAAGGGATCACCAATTTAGCATTGGAGGGCAGCGTGGAGGGTAAAAATCGTTGAGGGAGACCAAGAGAGGAATACACCAAGCAGATTCAGAAGGATGTAGGTTGCAGTAGGTACTGGGAGATGAAGAAGCTTGCACAGGATAGAGTAGCATGGAGAGCTGCATCAAACCAGTCTCAGGACTGAAGACCACAACAACAACAACTATTACATTGAAGCTGGTTACTGATATAGCGGTAAAAAGTGTTGATGGTTATGTTGCTGTTGTTGTTATTCGCATGGAGGACATAGCGATAGACATCCCTGGGGTTGTGAAGCAGCTGAATGTGTTGAAAATAAATAAATCGCCAGGTCCTGATGGGATTCCAATTCGGTTTTACAGAGAGAGTACTCTATTGCATTGGCTCCTTACGTAGCTTGCATTTATCGTGAATCTCTTGCCCAACGTAAAGTCCCGAGCGACTGGAAAAAAGCGCAGGTGACGCCTGTATATAAGAAGGGTAGAAGGACGGATCCTCAAAATTACAGACCAATATCCTTAACATCGGTTTGTTGCAGAATTCTCGAACATATTCTCAGTTCGAATATAATGAATTTCCTTGAGACAGAGAAGTTTCTGTCCATGCATCAGCACGGCTTTAGAAAGCATCGCTCCTGCGAAACGCAACTCGCCCTTTTTTCACATGATATCTTGCGAGCCATGGATGAAGGGTATCAGACAGATGCCATATTCCTTGACTTCCGGAAAGCGTTTGACTCGGTGCCCCACTGCAGACTCGTAACTAAGGTACGAGCATATGGGATTGGTTCCCAAGTATGTGAGTGGCTTGAAGACTTCTTAAGTAATAGAACCCAGTACGTTGTCCTCGATGGTGAGTGTTCATTGGAGGTGAGGGTGTCAAAATGATCTTTTGGATAGGGTGGATAGCAATGTGCGGCTGTTTGCAGATGATGCTGTAGCATACGGGAAGGTGTCGTCGTTGAGTGACTGCAGGAGGATACAAGATGACTTGGACAGGATTTGTGATTGGTATAAAGACTGGCAGCTAACTCTAAATATACATAAATGTAAATTAATGCAGATGAATAGGAAAAAGAATCCCGTAATGTTTGAATACTCCATTAGTAGTGTAGCGCTTGACACAGTCACTTCGATTAAGTATTTTGGCGTAACACTGCAGAGCGATATGAAGTGGGGCAAGCATGTAATGGCAGTTGTGGGGAGGGTGGATAGTCGTCTTCGGTTCATTGGTAGAATTTTGGGAAAATGTGGTTCGTCTGTAAAGGAGACCGCTTATAACACACTAATAGGACCTATTCTTGAGTACTGCTCGAGCGTTTGGGATCCCTATCAGGTCGGATTGAGGGAGGACATAGAAGCAATTCAGAGGCGGGCTGCTAGATTTGTTACTGATAGGTTTGATCATCACGCGAGTGTTACGGAAATGCTTCAGGAACTCGGGTGGGAGTCTCTGGAGGAAAGGAGGTGTTCTTTTCGTGAATCGCTACTGAGGAAATTTAGAGAACCAGCATTTGAGGCTGACTGCAGTACAATTTTACTGCCGCCAACTTACTTTTCGCGGAAAGACCACAAAGATAAGATAAGAGAGATTAGGGCTCGTACAGAGGTATATAGGCAGTCATTTTTCCCTCGTTCTGTTTGGGAGTGGAACAGGGAGAGAAGATGCTAGTTGTGATACGATGTACCCTCCGCCACGCACCGTATGGTGGATTGTGGAGTATGTAGGTAGATGTAGATGTAGATTTGTTGGTGATTGTGGTGGTGGAGGACTAAATGATGGTTTTACGTGATGGTGACCTACGTGATTCTGATAGCTCCTACTGACAGCTGCTAGATGGTAACTGCAGGACACAATGTGGTACGTGGATAGAGGTTGCTACGAACGCTGAAGTATCGGTGCAACGCCTTGATATAAAATAATATTAGAAAAGGGTGTGGAGTTGAAGGATTCCATTGGAAGATGTAGTAGTGGGATGAATTAACAAAGAGCTTTAGGCGAACAAATTAAACTACGGTGTCTCTATGGTTGAGATAACTTTGTCATTAAGCTGGGCGTGGATAGTGGTGTTAATGTGTTTTGATGTCTGTACAAGTTCGGCCAAAAAATTGGATATTTTGTAGGACGGTGGTAACATTGCCGATATTATCTTCTACAGTGGAAGCAGAACATGAGGAGCCGTTAAGATGAAACGGTGTGACGCCGGGACAGATAGGAACGGCTGATTGTGAAGTTTGAAAGTAGGGGTTTCATAGGTGTATTTACTTTGGGATTGATTGCAGTTATTACAGGACTGGGGACTGGAGGTTGGGACATCTTTTTAAAAGCTGGTTTGAATTAAAGTTATTAGAAGTGTGTTTCACAGGTCACCCAAAGGAGAGAAAATTTAAGGAGAGAAAAGAGAAAGTGTGGTGTCACCGCCAGACACCACACTTGCTAGGTGGTAGCCTTTAAATCGGCCGCGGTCCATTAGTATACGCCGGACCCGCGTGTCGCCACTGTCAGTGATTGCAGACCGAGCGCCGCCACACGGCAGGTCTAGAGAGACTTCCTAGCACTCGCCCCAGTTGTACAGCCGACTTTGCTAGCGATGCTACACTGACAAATACGCTCTCATTTGCAGAGACGATAGTTAGCATAGCCTTCAGCTACCTCATTTGCTACGACCTAGCAAGGCGCCATTACCAGTTATACTGAGATTATATTAACGTCTAAACAAGAGCGATGTTCTTCAATTGTGGATTAAAGTTAAGTATTCCAAGAACTACGTTCTTTTCTTTATAGGATAATTACTTTACCTTGTTCCAGACCTCACGCCAATCTGCGTGAGCTTAAAAGCGTGCATTTCGGCCTCCTCTAGCAACACGGTGTTGGCTCTTCTGCCAACACTTCAGAAAGAAAGTAATGTTGGCTCAGGGACGCCTTCCCTATGCACTGATTACTTTGCTATATTAAAAAGTTCTTCCTTACAACAGTCAGACAATGTTTGAAGATTCATATACTGTTCGGTTCATTACGTTCATCATCATCATCAAAGAAAATATTAAATTCACCTTGAAGAAACTGCACAAAGATACTGCCATCTGTTCGCACGAATATTATTCGTGTGAATTTCAGCAATCTCGTGACTACCATAGCGTTTTATGCAAAAAGCTGATGATATTCGGTTGAAAACATTTCATTTCTGTATTGCACATGAACGAAGACCAATGCCCTGATAGTGCCTTAAGTCTGTTCCATCCATCACACATCCTCTCTCTCTCTCTGCCTCTCACAAACATGCACGCACAATACACACACATGCTATTCATCGTTGCCCATATTAATTCATTGCAAGAAGCTTTAAAATTCCCGTCTCCGTTTAATTAATCTGCTGTCGCTGATGTAGAAACAAAGTGTGTTTAGAACGCACGTAAACTTTTGTAATATGAAGGTATTATTTGATAATCGATCTTCATCGTAAGACTTTCTTCGAGAAAATGTGTGGAACATTGACGACTTGTTGTTGGTGGTTGTTTTTAGCCTGAGTCCACATCCGATCATATTCCTTTGAGTTATCGTAAATCATAGGCGAAAACCGACCCTGTTTCTTCAGCACGATAAAGTGCTACTTCCTACCGCATCTGTATTAAAATGTAATCGGGTTTCGACTCTTAAATCGTCATCGTCAACAATATGTTTAATCACAAGAAAGAAAGGACAGAAAAAAGTAAAAGAACTTTTTGCTCCTCTGTACTGTGGCAGTAGATATCTATGTTATAAAATGCATGGTAGCATTCTGAAAAGGAGAATTCTTCCCAGGAGCGCATGTGTAGATAATCATCGAAAAGTAATGATATTTTAGTTATGAAAGTTTTTCTCCAGAAGAGTTAAAAGACTAAAGCTCCCGGCAGTGTACGTGTCCCTGGGGCAACAACTGCTACCTCACAATCATAATTGTAATTTAAAGTATACTTCCCGCTTTCTTACTTTCAGTTATGTTGAAGAAGTTCGTGTATTCCATAGCGTTCGGTATGATGTTTGCTGTTCTTCGGTTATTCTCTTTTGCTATGTTTTGAAGAGAGGTGCTCGCTGTTTCACAGTCCGTTATTATTTCAGTGCATTGTCTGGTTATTCATATCGAAGGCATTATTTTGAGCCCAGTGCCTTTCTAGTAGTTAACTCGCTGTCCGCGAAGAAGCAAAGAAAATTGTTTACACTGTCTTGGTTACGAATTAGTTGGTTCCGTCGGGTGTCAGCATAGCTATTAATGAGGAACATGATTAAACGTCTTACACTGTGTAGTAGCGATATTTAGTTTTGAGAGGTTGAGGAAGAACAACACACCCGATAGTAATATCTGTGTCGATTCATGTACTGTAATGGCTATGCATATGTTCCCTCTAGTACAGGGTGAGCAAAGTAGAGCTCACTCAGAAAATATTTCATGCAACTTAAATAGGCAACCAAAGTTACATTATCCGCCTGGTGTGAGAGTTGCCTCTCTTAAGGTGGATGAAGTATTTTACGGGCCAGTTTTATTTTTGCTCATCACGGATAAGAGAGAAATGAGATCGTAGACCTGTATCCGTAGCACACTTTATAGGATTTCGTAGCTCCACGTATCACGCCAGTGGTAGTTATACAGCTTTCACGCATCATACGGGTAGTAGTTATGTACTTGTCACGCATCATCGGAAGTCATCTACCAAGTTAGTTCAGTTCTTTACTTTTGCTTTAGAGTAATCAAATGTCTACTTTCACACCTGTAAGTTATTGTGAGTGGCCAACAACAATAGCTACTATTGACAGCCCAGTCGCTAAAACAGTGACAGTTCTGTTGTATGAAGACCTGTTTACGGCGTGTTGCCTTCGCAAGGTCCATGGCATTGTACTTTGGGATAGGAACACAGGTCAAATTTCCAAATCTGAAAAATAGTTGCTATTAGTATTCATTACTGATGACAAGTGGTTACTACCACTGGATAGACAGCAAAGACAATGAACAAAAGAGTAAATCTGACCTTTGTAAACCAAATACATTTTCGAAATGAAACTTTTAACTTGTATAAAACTGAACGTTAACATATAGTTCGTACTAACAGTCCTGACGCCTGACAGTGAGGACTCATCTTTTAACATGAATCCCTCAAAGAATTTGAGGGTGGCTCGTTGACCAGTAGAGAGATGCATGTTGCAAATTATTTGGAGGGAAAAAGACGCAGGTAAATGTATTAGAGAACGGACTAGAATGCTAGACTACTATTACAGTGATTGAAAAAATAGTGGAAGTGCGCTGGGCAGTAACCAGTACGATGGATGGTAGATGGCCAAGAGAAGTTCTTTTCTGGATTCCAAGAAATAAGAAAAGGCGGAGAAGACTAACTTCCAGTAAGCAGGCAGGGACATTAAAAGATACACAAGAGCAGCGTTGATTCGTATTGCTGATGATCCCAATGCACTGAAATATCATGACGAGGCTTCTACCCAGCAGTGGATATCGGATGGCTGCTGCTGCTCATAATAGTGATGTGTTATACGTATATTAAAATTTTGATAATAGAAATTATTTTAAACAAATTAATTTAGAACGGTTACGTAAACGATCATAGAAGTCATTTTCTTTTTACCCCTCAGAAACTGTTATTTTATCCCTCGGGGGGTGATTTTTCCCAGGTTGGGAACCGCTGGCTCAGCTTGCGATACGCCTGTCTTGGAGCACCAGGGCCTCCACTCATCTTGCGAATTCCGGTTCTTCACAGAGAGATGACCGCTTCTTTCCTATCATTCTGACGTGTTTGACCTCACGGAAAGACTCTGTGTCAAGTAACCCAGTGTCATATAACGGCGCGTTGTTGTCGTACAGTTTCACCAACTAAACATGGACTATTGCAGTGTTATTCTCCTTCAAATCCAGAAAACGACAGCAAGGTACTCCTTTTCATCAATAGGCTACACCATTTTGTTTTGGCTCAGTTAGCGCTACGGTACTGGGGCGCGGAGATTTCAGTGTGTATCAGGCTGCAGACTTGTACCTCAAACAAACAAGAAATATTACTAACTTCATTCTTTTCGTTGTGATAATTAGAACATTACGAATACCATTTGTAAATTATGAATGAGTTTGTCAGTGATTCACTGCGTATAGCAGTAGAGTCCATCAGGTCACAGTGAAACTCATAGTTGACATGAATCACTAACCGACAGAATCCATCGCGTCAATTTAACTTTGTTAAAGATGTAACAATGCTCAGGAACTCTTTCAGTCACTGGGATCGAAAGTGAAATCTTTTGCCACCTCGTTCGGTTCCAACCTCTTAATTCCATAGCTTGACCCGAGAATGGTACATGAGTCTCATTTCAATGACTTGAATAAGCCTGTCAGCTATTGTAGTCGCATCTATTCTTCTTTGTAAATGCATCAAAATGCCGCATGTTATCAATGGATCCCGTTGTATAAGGCGTGGGACTGACGAGCCCCAATTTACCCATGAAGATCCTACAGCAGGCAGAAAATGTGATGACGCTGCACTGAAATCGTCAGAGTGATCATTTTGCAACATCAGGACTTGTGATTTTATTTTTCGATTTCTTTTGAGTCATCGGTCTTGTGACTAGTTTGAAGTGACCAGCCACGAATTCCTCTTCTGTGTCAACCTCTTCATTTCAGAGTAACACTTACAACATATATACTCAATTGTTTGCTGGATGTATTCAAATCACTGTCTTCCTCTACAGTTTTTATCCTATATAGTCCCTCTAGTATCGTGAAAGTTATTACCCGATGCCTTGACAATGTTTTTCATATATTTCTTTCCTCGCCGTTTCTGCGGAGAACCCACTCGTTCCTTGTCTTATCAGCCCACCTAATTTTCAACGCTCGTCTGCAGCACCAAACCTCAAATGCTTCGATTCTCTTCCGTTCCGGTTTTCTCACAGTCCATGTTTCACTATCATACAACTCTGTGCTCCAAATGTACATTCTCAGAAATTTCTTCCCCAAATATAAGGCCTATGTTTGATACTAGTAGAATTCTCTTGAAAGGAATGTCCTTTTTGTCACTACCAATCCTGATGTTAAGTTTCTCCTTGTTTTCATTTCTACTACTTCTCGTTACTTTCGTCTTTCTTCAATTTACTCACAATCCATAATCTGTACTCATTAGATTGTTAATTCCATTCAGCAGATCTTCTACTACTTCTTTACTTTCGCTGAGGACAGCAATGTCGTATCACTGATATCCTTTCACCTTGAATTGTAATTCCACTCTTGAACCCTTTTTTTTTATTTCCGTCATTGTTTGTTCGATTTATACCCTAAACAGTAGGAGCGAAAGACTACATCCCTGTCTTAAACACTTCTTAATCCGAGCCAACTCGTTCTTAGTCTTCCAGTCTTACTTTTCCCTCTTGGCTCTTGTACACATTGTATAATACCCGTCTTTCCCTACTGAGTACTCCAAATTATCTCAGAATTTCGAACATCTTGCACCATTCGAAAATGTCGAACGCTTTTTTTCAGGTCGCAAAATCCTACGAACATGTCTTGATTTTTCTTTAGTTTTGTTTCCATTATCAGTCGCAATGTCAGAACTGCCTCTCTGGTGTATTTACCTTTCCTAAAGCCAAACTGATCGTCATCTAAGACATTCTCAATTTTCTTTTCCATTTCTCTCTACACTATTCTTGTCAGCAACTTGGATGCATGATCTGCTAAGCCGTTGTTCGATAATTCTCGCACTTATCAGCTTTTACAATCTTCGGAATTGTGTGGATGACATTTTTCCGAAAGTCAGACAGGATAGTGACAGACTCATACATTCTACACACCAGCGTGAATAGTCGTTTTGTTGCCACTTCCCCCAAATGATTTTAGAAATGCCGATGGAATGTTATCTATAGCTTCTGTCTTATCTGATCTTAAATCTTCCAAAGCTCTTTTAAATTTGATTCTAATACTGTATCTCCTATCTCTTCTATATCGTCTCCTGTCAGTTCTTCTACCACGTTATCATACAAGTATTCCCCCTCAGAGGCCTTCAATGTACTCTTTCCACCTATCAGCTCTCTCCTCTGCATTTAACAGTGGAATCCCACTGCACTCTGAATGTCACGTCCTTGCTTCTAATTTTACCGAAGGTTATATTGACCTTTTGTACTTACGTTCTTTTTCCAACTTATGTCATTGCGCTCTTTAGAGACATCCATTCCTCTTCAACTGTACTGCCTACTGAGCTGTTCCTTGTTGCTGTATCTATAGCCTTAGAGAACGTCAAGCGTGTCTCGTCATTCCATAGTACATCCTTATCCCGCTTCTTTGCGTATTGATTCTTCCTCGCTAATCTCTTGAACTTAAGCCTGCTCTTCATCACTATTACATGATGATCTGAGTCTATATCTGTTCCTGCGTACGCCTTACAAACCAGTTTCTGATATCAGTAGCACTGCCTGACCATGACGTCATTTAATCAAAACCCGAATATACCTCGTCCTCTTGTGATTCTTGAACAGAGTATTCGCTATTACCGCTTGAAATTTATTGCAGAACTCAATCCTTCTCCTCTCTCACTCCTCGTACGAAGCCCATAATTTTGATTAATTGATTAAAATGCGTAACCTAAACATCTACATTTGAGTAAAATATTTGTCAGGTTTGCTTGACCGTAGACCTATTTAATGGGGATTTTTGGTAAGCGTTGTTTATACTTGTACAACAGATTTTCATTGCAAAGTGATTAAAAGTATTTCACTTATTTAGCAAAAGAAAGGATACAGTGATAAAATAAGGGATATAAATTTCTTTTCGTGATAGTTGTTATACATTTAAAAGATCGTATCCTACGTTTTTTATATTGTTCTCAGTGAAATGTCGTGGAAAGGAATTTCTTGCTGCAGTGTATGAAGAAAATAGTGAAGAATGTTGTCGCCTCTGTACCATACGACATGGGCGCTGTGTACGGTGAAATTGCAGATTATGGGACAAGGCGCCTGGAGGCAAACAAATGCTTCAGCTACCAGAAGTTAGATGCTCAGGTGAACATGAGATCCACAACACTTTTTTCTCGTGATTCGTCTTCTTTACTGTAGAATGAGACACTTTCTAATGTATTGTTGTGCTATTAGCTGTGACTGGAAGCTTGAACGACGTATGTGTTCAGAATATTATTATGGGTTCTGATAATAATGCCATAAAATTTTACTGCAGAAATAATATCACATCGCTATGAGGATAATTTTTAGCGAGCGCAGGCATCGCCAGTTACGGAACAGCGACCGTTAAAAATTAAAATTGTAGAGTCGCGTGTGACTTTACTTTATTGACGTGTCACACTCACCAGGAGCAATGATCTTCAAAAATTAAGTAGCAAGGGCTCACACATTAAATATAAATATAGGAAATATAGAAACAGTGGGAGAAATGCTTGCTCGAACATTAAAACAGATGCTAGTCAAGCCTGCAGGTTGCACTGCAGCATTTCACTACGAACGGCACCTGTGCAGCGTCCGCAATACATTGCAAGCGTCAGTCGTGGTCAGAAAAGAGTTCTGTGCAGTTTTGAGAGTATTGTGTCTAAGCTAAGTGCATTTGAATGTGGGGAAATTGTTGGTGGTTATATGGTGTGTTGTTTGGTCATGAAGCCAGAAGTCAAAATAAATAAATAAAATAAAAAAACTCCCGTAAGCAAGGTAGCCGAAGTATTTGGTATTTCAAGAGGCACCGTGCCGAAGATTTGTACCGTATACGGGGAAAGCGGAAAAACATCACCTGCTAAGTCACAACGCCGACGAAAGTGTGTGTTGAGTGATCGTGACAGACTGTCATTGAAGAGGACTGTGACCAAAAATCGAAGGACTACAGTTGCAAAAGTCATTACAAAAGTGAATGTCGCACTCACGAATCCTGTGAGCAACAAAACAAGATAGGAGCTCGATAAGCAGGGAATTGCAGGACGTGGTGGGATTCCAGAACCACTCATTAGTGATGCAAAAGCCCGTAATAGGAAAGTTGAGGCGCCGGCGTCGTAAAACCTGGACTATCGAGCAACGAAAACTGTCATTTGGTCGGATGAGTCTTCTTTCACACTACTATCAACTTGTGGCCGCGTTTACGTCCCAAGAGTGAAACCAAGCGGGGGTTTCGCTGCTGATTTGGGCAGCCATATCGTGGTATTTTGTTGGAGCCATGCTTATTTTGAAAGATCGCATTACTGCCAAGGGTCATGGCAACATTTTGGCCGATCGTGTCCGTCCCATGGTACAATATTTGTTACCCAGAGGTGATGCTGTGTTCCCAGACGACAGGACCTCTCTTCACACGACTCGCATCGTGAAGGACTGGTTTTGCGAGCGCGAGGATGAACTGTTGCATCTCTCCTGGCCACCATCGTTACCAGATCTCAATATTATAGAGCTTTTGTTGTGTACTTTGAGAGGTGAATGCTTGATCGCTATCCACATCGATCAATGTTACCTGAACTTACCACTATTTTGCAGGAAGTGTGGTATCAGATTCCCTTGAAAACCATACAGGACTTGTATTTGTCTATTTTGAAACGACTGGAAACTATTTTCAGTGCTAACATTTTCCCTCCTCTGTTTTAGGAATAACAATGTGTTGTGTCTGCCGTGTTTCCATATTTTTGTCCACTCCTTGTATCTAGGCTGTTTAGTACAGTCTTCCTAAATTACGACGATAATAATAATAACTTTTATACGGAATTTTCCAGCTGTGTCGTCTTTTTGAACTTAGTTTTAGAAAATAATTTTCTTGAAGGTTAATTTTATTTTTACACCTTCGTCCATATCAATTGAATACATAAAATCTGTAGACGAGCCTGCGGTCAGGTTTCGCACTTTTGTTCGTAAACGTCCGTCTTGATGACGTGTATTACTATAGATTTCCAATGACTGGCTTCGGTTTACTGCCAGAATGAGATCAAAGAAAATATTCTCATACATATATCAGTGTCAACCAATTTGTACACGGAGGTACATAACAAGTGCAGATTGGTTGATACTGATGTATGTATGAGAATACTATTAATTATCTAATGATGCCGATATGCCGAACCCAGTAATTGTGAATTGTATAGAGTATGTGCTACACAAGACTCTTGATAATTAGGTGGACTGGTGAAGAATGAGATGGTTGTTCGCAGTGTCGGAGAAGTAATGAATATATAGAAAACGCGGACGAGACCAAGGGACAGGATGATGGAACATGTGTTAAGATATCAACGGATAACCTCCATGATACTAGAGTGAACTGTTGAGGGTGAAATCCGTAGCCTAAGACAGATACTGGCATATATCCAGCTGGAGAGCAATTCGTGGCGGACCGCAACAAACCACTCTGATGAGGGGGGAAAAATGTAAATGTGAATGTGATCAAGACGGACATTTACCGACCGAGTCCAGCGTGCTAACAACTGCGCCACCTCGCTGAATGCCGGACATTTGCCACACCGGACATTTGCCACACTTGCCCCTTCGCCAGGTAGCGATCCCTCAGGTAAGGGACGCCCTTCCCCGTACTACCTCTGTCCGCTTTCAAACCGCCGTCTCCACATCTTACCGTGCTTATTTTGAAAGATCGCATTACTGCCAAGGGTCATGTCACCATTTTGGCCGATCGTGTCCATCCCATGGTACATGGTAAGGGACCTTCTTCTTCGACATCTTGGCCAAATACAGAGCTTCTTTTCCGAAATCGAAATATTTATAACTTTTGGGAAACGAAAGCAATACCGACGATTATGTCAGTATGTAATTAGTTCTGCCAAGTATAAATATAGATTCCTCTGTCTGTACGGTAGCTTCCTTTCACGATGAAACGAGAATGCGAATGTACGCTAATTATTTCTTTTTGATCACTGCATTTGTGCCTACTTTAATTACTACAACTGCATACCCAAAAGACAATAGGGAAAGAATAAATGGGTTTGTGAATGTTTGAAAAGAAGAACGACGTACTCCATATTAATTTACTCTCTAAAAACATTAGTTAATAAAGTGTAGTGGGACAATGTTCAAAACGTAACTGAAAGCACGTTCATTAAATAGAGATAAGAACATCTATGATTGACATGTCATCTAAAGTCGACTTACAATTTTAAAATGTTAGAAATAAGGAAATGAAGTAATACAGAATGCTACGCTTGTAACGTATATTCTTGTTCTACATTGTTTATCTCTGGTATTCACAGGGTCACAGAGAAAGCATCTTAGGTTCTGGAGGGAAAAGCCGTAATTGTAATTATCTGCACTAAAACAGAAACAAGAAGGACAACTTAAGGAAAAATAATGTAAGCTCACAATCGTCTTTGAAGCAGATAGTTCCTGTGACTTAGTATGGGCAGAGGTTATATTCGACAACCGGAATAAATTAATAACTGGCTCCTTTTACCGATCCCCTGTTTCAGATGAAACACTTGCTGAACAGTTCAAAGAAAGGAAAACTTGTGTCTCATCACAAATAGGTACCCTACTCATACAATTATAGTTGGCAGTTACTTCAATCCACCTTCCGCATGTTGACAAAAACACAAAATGGCTCTGAGCACTATGGGACTTAACATCTGAGGTCATCAGTCCCCTAGAACTTAGAACTACTTAAACCTAACCAACCTAAGGACATCACACAACACCCAGTCACCACGATGCAGAGAAAATTCCTGACCCGCCGGGAATCGAACACGGGACCCGGGCGCGAGAACGCTACCGCACGACCACGAGCTGCGGACCGACAAAAATACATTTTCATACCCTGTTGAAAATAGAAAACAACTTCCGTAATTGTTCTAAATGCTTTTTTTAAAATTATTTTTAACGATTAGTTGACGAGGCCATTCAAATTGTAAAATGTTACGCCGGCCGCGGTGGTCTCGCGGTTCTAGGCGCTCAGTCCGGAACCGCGCGACTGCTACGGTCGCAGGTTCGAATCCTGCCTCGGGCATGGATGTGTGTGATGTCCTTAGGTTAGTTAGGTTTAAGTAGTTCTAGGGGACTGATGACCACAGATATTAAGTCCCATAGTGCTCAGAGCCATTTGAACCATTTGTAAATGGTTACGAAAACACACTTGAACTCTTAACCACAAATAATCCTGAGCATCACGACGGATACAGGGATTAGTGAACACGCAGACTGTAGTGCCTAGAACCGCTCGGCCACCCCGGCCGGCCAAACACCCTTCAACAACTGTCGGAAGAGTCCAGGACGCACGAGGGAGCTTTATGTTGTGGAGGATGTTTTCGTGACATTTCCTCGGTAGTCTCGTCCTTCACGAAGGAGCAATGGATCTACACAAGTATGCATCTATCCTGGGGGCCATGCCCATCCCTACATGCACAATGTTTTTCCTCGGCACGACGGCACCTACCAGCAGAACAATGCAACGTGTCATACAGCTCACAATGTACATACGCGGTTCGAAGAGCACCAGGTTGACTCTACCGTACTCCTCTGGCCACCAAACTCCCCAGATTTTAACCTAATCGAGAATCTGTGAGACCATCTCGATCGGGCTGTTCGTGCCATGGGTCGTCACCCGACATACCTAGCGCAGCTGACCACGGCAATGGAGGCGGCATGGCTCCACATCCTTGTCTGTACCTTCCAGAACCTCAATGACTCTCTTCCTGCGCTGCAAAAGGTGATTATTCAGGCCTCTGACAAGTGATCACATTAATGTGACTGGAAAATGTGTAACAACCACCCACATTTAAAGGGAGCTGCCATTCATTGTACCAAATGGAAATTTTGTGCAAATCTTTCTACATTTCCTTGATTTTTCAACGGCCACACTTTCCTAGGAATAACAGAATCGTCAACGAAGAACCTGGTAGTGCTGTTGATCATGTCTGACAAATAATTTACAAAGATCGAGGCCCTGTTAAGTAAAATTGCTTGCAGACACGAACTGGACGTAACGCGTGTGTTGACACGAGTCATAATACAATGGAGCAAAGCGTAAACAATATACAAAACTGCAACGGAAACACGTCCGGTGTGCGGAAAAGGAACCGTGAGTAACAAAGCTGTTTACTACGAGTAGTTCCGATGCTTCCGGGACTGAAATGGACTTGGTGATGATGCGCCACGTTCAGGGTGGCCAGCAGCTAACACGATGGTGATTAATACTGAACAGGCGAGACAGATTCAGCACTCAACTGGCGAGTATTATTGCTTCGCTACAGACGGCACTGCACGGTAAAGACGACGACGTTTTGCCACGACGCGCTTGTCATCTGTACCATCGCTGATTAAAGGTGCGGCAGAAGCTAAGGCCATCGGCTATTCCTCGAGTGGCGCCTTACGTAAGATTACGCCCACACGTGCGTCAGCTGCAGAGGCGCGCTCAAGTACAAGCGGTGATTACAGGCCGCGCTTATCTGTAGCTCTGTGAGGAATATTCCGATACAGCTGGAATGTATCACAATCCGCACTCTTCATGTTGACAGCAAGGCAATGACAAAGCTGCAGCGCCGATAACATGTGACAAGCGCTGCACAAGCACGAGTAAGTCGTGAGGCAGAAACGCTGAAACGCTATTCCAACGTTGCCCACAGACTTGACTGAGACGGGACGTCTAACCATTTTTAAATACGTATAGTCATTTTATGCCTAGATATTGAGATTCAGATATTGAGATTCCTGCAATATTATTTGAAAGAAACGATGGGATACTATGCAAAGAACTGTATTCATTTCTTCAGCACACACATATGTAATAAACTGAGGAAGGGAGCGCCAAAAAAATCAAAATTACCCTTAACCCTTGAAATGACAGACTTTGGGTCAGATCTGACCCAAAATATGAGAGTATGAACAGACGCCTGGTAAGAAGTGTTGTGATCTAAGTCTGCCTTTCGATATTCGGTTACTGTATTTTTAACAAGACGACGTATAAACGTAATTGTACTTTCTTCGAGACAATATCTTCTAGGTGTTCATTAGAGAGCATTGTCATGAGTTAGCAAAATATCAAAATATAGAGTGCATAAAATAAAAGTATCCCGGAAAATATTTGGAGTAAGACTGACCGTTGTCAATGAACATCATAGAAGACGCTGGGAACAGCTACAGCTGGGAACAGCTCGACGTATCGAGCACACGCAGGGCAGATCTGCCTTAGGGATACCAGCGAAAGTGTTTTTGACGTTCTGCTGTATCTCTTCCAGTGTGTGAGAGTTATTTTGAGTAGGCCTATATCCGACCCAGGAAAAAATGGCAGGGAGAGAGATCAGGCGATTGCCGCGCGGGCTGGCCGCGCTGTTTGAGACGCCATTTCACGAATTGCGATGCCCCTCCCGCCGGAGGTTCGAGTCCTCCCTCGGGAGTGAGTGTGCGTGTTCTTCTTAGTTAGTTTAAGTAGTATGTAAGTCTAGAGACCGACGACCTCACCAGTTTGGTCCTTTAGGAATTCATACACGTTTTCAGACCAGGCGGTCGACGTTGTCGGGAGATTGCACTGCCTCTGCCGATTATCCTCTCCTCTTCGCACACTTCGTGCACTCGTGACGAAGTTGTGAAGGCTGTATATGTTGCTCATACGTCTTGCTGAAAATATTCATACATTCGCTCATCGTTTGTGAGGTGACCTACAAATCGACTAAGTAGAATTTTTGTAGCCTAATTTTTTATTGGTTTAAAACGTTCGTTAGAGAGTCTGGTTTCAAGAGTCATTCACATAATGTGCACCATAAGTGTTAAAATGTATTAAAACTGCGATTTACTGCACGGGGGTCTGGCGCATCCGAGCTCTCAAAGGCAACCGGTCTAATAATTACACACGGAATAGGCGTCCTGTTAGTTTCGGATGTATCATAGGGAGCCTTAGTATAAACCAAAGTACTACTCTCTTTGTAAAATGGTTCGTTCTGGTAAACGGTCTGAAAGCATGTGTGTGTCTCGCGACTGCTTAACTTGTCACTTCGCTTATTTTTATACGAGGTAATGCACGAGAGCTTGGAAACGTCAAACAAACGTATTTATACGGATAGAAAAAGTTCAAAAAGTGATCCCAGTAGCGAAAAAACGCTTCGATTGCTAAGTGGAAGCCAGTTAATGGACATAATTTCATCAAAGTGAGAGTGTTTTGATATCGGCGAGAAAAGGCCAATTTGCCATCCAAAGATTTGTTCAGTTTCAATATTAAAAAACACAAGCTGAAACTTAACGCTTGTTTTCTCAAAACAATATTTTTCAACTTGTTGGGAGCTGTAACTCAAGAAATATACTTGCAATTATACATTTTTGTAATTTACGATTCGGTCTTTTCTTTACTGTAGTACGTAGGATTTTTAAATTTAATTTACTGTAGTACGTAGGATTTTTAAATTTAATTTCGATTTTTGGTGCACGTTTTTATATCGACTTTTTTTGGCGAAGACATTATCTTTTATTTCAGAGTACCGCTATTTTTAAAAGACTATTTTTTTACAATATACCCACTTACTACGTTTGGTAATATCATCAGTTTCAAAGCAGTTCTTGAAATTTTGCTCTAGGTTGAAAACTGTGGCGTTCAGAGCTCCCACTAATCGCTCTCGCACTCCGGGAAGACCATTCGTCGATTTCGTGCTGTGTCTTCCGGGTGCGAGTGTTCTACTTAATGAGAAATACATAATACTATTTTAAAGGTGTACAATAAGGTCTAAAATCAGTTTTTTAATTTGTTTGTTATTTTATTAAAAAATCATGAATATCGGTTCCAAAATTGAGTCTCACACTGATGTACTCCTCAAACACTTTCTGAATGTATCGGATACCAGTAATAGTTTGATGAAAGAATCATATTACGATGCAGACGGAAGCATTACGCATCAAACACCAGTCTTGCAACGGCTCTTCAAAGTACTAATGGGGATTTTCTGATGCATGATTGGGTATGTTCTGTGAGTTCACATACTTTGACAGGCTGAACGAGGCCTCATCTGAAGGAACTAAAAACTGTGGATTCAAAAGTCCTGGTTCTATTTCACTCAGAAACCCCTAGCAGAACTGAACAAATGAAGGCCCATCCCGACACTTTACTTGTGCACAAGAGTAAATTTGTAAAGATGCCGATGAGGGTCCTGTTTGACAATATTTTAATATGACAGTCTCTTAATCCCCTCTTCTCTTAATCCTCCTCTTGTTATTTTGTCGGACTTTTTCCAGGTTTTCCTTCACTCGAGCAATGATTTCTGGTGTTCGAAATCTTTGCGGACAGTTACGTGGTTCATTCGTTTCGCATCATTTCGCCACTAAGTTTTGTATGCAGTCCTAAACTCCTGTTCCAACAGTTCTGCACTCTTCTTATAGCAATTGCACCTCCCATAACACGCGATCATGTACACGCACTGTTTTATCGTGAGCACCATTTTGTGTAGCGAAGTAGTCGAGACACAGCTTGTGGAAGACGTGCATGCGTAAACGTGTAGCAGCAAACGATTGGTGTACCGAAATAACGGTTTCAGCATTTTCTGCGATGAGCAGTTCTGCTGCTCATTGCATGGGTCAATTACGCGTCAGTCTTATAAATATTTTCAAATGCGTGAGCGGGAAAAATACTAGATGGGACATGTTGCTCGAAAGATTTAAGACAAGAGGGAATTCTTGCAACTATACTGCAACTTTGCAGCATGTAAGTTGCTTTCCCGTAGGAGAGCCTGAAATGTAATCCGATATGTGCATCAAATACAATTTCCACACACTCTGTGTAATTCTTTACCAGAGGCGGTGCTTAGTGAAGTCAGGAATGCCAGGAACAACAGTGTACAGATATAACCAAAGGAAGATTTATTTGCTGTTTCTAAATATTCACACTGGGTCAATGGAGTCCCCAGGTATTTCTCTTGTTTACCTCGAACGAAGCCAAGAAAGCTGTTGGCAGACGCGAAGTTCGTTTGACTAAACATTACGCGTTTATGTTGGCACTGTCGAGTGATTCCGCTTTTCTTGGAAGGGAGAGAGAGTTTTTGTCATTTAAGATTGATTATTTACCTTTTAACAATGATAATTCCCAGGCTGGTAATGACATGACGTCGTAACCGAAATGCAAGAATGGATTTTTGACATTATTTCGTTGAATTAAGATGCAGATTCGTAGACAAGGTCACAGAAAACATTCTTAATCCCTTTTTAATTTTTCTGGAACCATACTTTCAATAACTATGTTCGGTGAAAAATTACGAAGCAAGCGGAGCTAACGGAAGATTAATCCTCACAATACTAAGTAGAGAGAGAGGGGTGGGGGGGGGGGGGTACTTTGTGTCTACTTTTCGGAAATATTGCAATATAGATCTAGTCATACTCTTTATATTTTAAGATTTCGAAAAATTATATATTGTTTGTAGTAATTTCATCTACCTAATTATTTGATAAATGTGTTACATTTTTCGGTTAAACATAGAGATTGAGTCTCAGTAGTAGATGCCGCATTCCACAAAGAACATCATATTTAATATCTTCGAGCCCAGGACCTTACTGACATGAATATCTCTTTAAAAACTATGTTGTGAGTAAAATTCGACAACTAACGAAATATGCATTTAAAATTTTTTTTTATTATGGTCATAAAGTACCCTCCTCGTCCTCATTCCCCCTTCCACCTCGGTAGTACATGTTACTGAAAATGTGTAAGAATGTATTAAAAGATATTTTCATGTTCTGGGCCCTACAAACATATCAGCACCTCTTAAAAATATGTTGTTAATATAAGTCAACATTTAACGAATTTAGTTTTTTTAACTTTTTTATGGGTGGGCATAAAGTACCCCTCGGTGGTAGGGCGCATTATGAAAAATGCACTGGTATTACTAGCCTTAATATGACTCACTTCTACAGTTTAATCAGCCGAATCTTATCTCCTCATTGGTAACAATGTATTTACTGAAGATATTTGAAAAGTGTGTGACGAGCTCGGGGGAAAGTAGCAGCTCTGAAGTTCTTTCCTTCTCAGCAAAACGGCGACATAGGAATGGAAAGTTACTACAGGTTTTTATGAAATAATAATTGAAAAATTAGTTCATCCGAGTCTCTTTCGTTGATCGACTTCAGGCATTTCATTTAATGTTGTGAGCAAAATGTGAGTGACTTATAATTAGCAACAAAGAATAGAAAAGGCGGCCCCCTCGTCATTGCGAGAACGACGTTCGCGGACTATATTCGACTGTCAGTCCAGTAGTTTCGTCATCTGTCTTTAATACATTTAGAGGCGAGATACTGGAACAGTGCGCTATATTTCAATCTGTTTGCGGTGTTGCTATATGACGTTATTTTATCCGAACAGCAAGCGTTGCGGATATGAGAGTGTGCTTTCCAACCTTCTCTCTCCATTTTCTTTCTTTGTGGTCACATGGCTAATCACAGGGTTTCTGCTCGACAATCATAGACCCATAAACACTCTATGAAAAGACAAATGAATACTTTCAATAATTCGAACACAGATAACATAATGCTGTCATCAATTGCAATATAAAGTCAGTCGGAAATGGCGGCTATACACAGTTTTATGGCTGCATCTACAGGACATAACAAAATGAAAAATGGATAAAAAATATAACACCAAAACATAAATGGACTATTTCACCAAAGCATCAAAAATATGTGGGCCAAATTTTTCGATGCTATGTGAAATTAAGTTTGTTTCCCCTTTTTTTCTTTGGCCCTTGTATGGATGGATGTGGATCTGAAGAACTTTTAATTAAATGTTTGCAGGAACCGTTCCCTAAATTATTCACTCTCTGCCTGTTTTGCTGTATCTTTAGTCAGACGTTCACTGGAGAAAACTCCACGAGTTACACAAAGGTTGAAGACGAGAGGCAGTGTTTCAAATAAGTAACAACGAAAAAAGGTATACTGATATAAAAAACGAAGTTCCTAGGCAGCATGCTACACTCATGAACAAGAGAAAAGGAAAGCAAAAGTTTGCACATACTACTCTTTATGAAAAAGTGTGAGCGTTATACGTTTCTGCATCCAAGACGTACCTGACGGCCAAGCACAGTCAGTGTAACAGACCGACTATGACATCATACGGAAAGAAAGGCATTTAATATGATGAACCACAGTGTGAAGAAATGGAGACCTGACCGTACCATGAATACTGTATTGTAATCTAGTATTTGTTTGTCAAACAACCAGTCTATTACTACTTCAGACCTCTATTTTTTATTATTTTGCGTTAATGGAAACACTGTGTGATGTTTTCGTTCGACCTGTTACTCATTTAGCCATTGGGAAGTTTACCATTTAATTGAAAATGCTTGCCATAACATTGTGTTGAACTGTGGGAATTATAAAAGTTGAATACAATATTTCCAACAACTGAAACTATTTGGACAGTGGCCGTAAGATGTGCAGTAGGACATATCTCTTCACTGTCACTTGGTCTGTTTAAACTTCATGTCTTGTGAAAACAAGAATGGATCAACGTCATGAAATTTTATAAAAAAACTGTAGCAGTCACCGACTTGGTCTAAATATTGGAAAACTTCAATATCCAGATGAACATTTTGCACAGAGAGTTCAGGAATCTATAGATTAACGTAGAACATGACAACCGTAAAACTTCGTACTTCTTTACGCGCCTTCCATTTATCCTAGATTAAAGTTATGTTGAGTGCAAAAAATAGTTGGAGTACGCAGGACAGTTGCTAGACATTGTATTGCAGTCCGTAGTTTAGTCAGAATACCATACCAACTTGTCACACTTGTAATTTTCTACGCGAACAATGCAACCGAGCTGGAAAGCTGCCACGGGATAAAGACGGTCACAATAAAGCAAAGGTAAAGAACAATGAACTATACGCTTGTGTGACAAGTAGAGAAAGCGGGTACTTCGAAACACGCGGCGAATACGAGAGACACAAAGCGATTGCGTTTTCTTCTTTTGCTTTCGGCGGCGCAGGGAAGCCAACGGCGTCACAGGCAGCGGCTGCGACGTGCGCCGTGATGGACCGTGCCTTCCGAAAATAGCCAGAGAGCGAGTAAAGACGTTGGCACGCCTGCGGCTTACCTGAGCGTGCAGCGACGAGCCTAGCTGGAGCGTAGCGGAGCGGAGTCGCTGGTGCAGGTGCTGCTGCGGGCGGCGACGGATCGCAACTGGCGCGCACCGCGCCCCCACCCGGCGCGCTCCAGCGCAGCCCCCACTCGGCCGCCGCCGAGACGGAGTGCAGCTGTTCGCCCGCCTCACCTGAGCTCGCCGCGCTCGTACGAGGAGGAAGCCAAACGAGAGGCTCATTAACGGGATATAGTACGACGATTTAGGTGTAGACGGTGCTCTATCTTGGACGTCCCACTTTGCATCTCTCTCCCCCTCATCAACCACTGGTTCACCCTAGTAGCTGAGTGGTTAAGCTCAGATCGACGTCCACATGCTTTTGTACTCCGATAAGACTTTCTACCCCTCCGCCAGAACTCACTCTGTGAATTGGATCTGTGGCCACACGATCCGCTATCTTTTTACCTCTGGCGACAAGTCTACACTAGGATATTGGACTTATCTCAATAAACGACACTGCGTCCTGATACGCAACCCACGCTATAAGCAATATTTTTCCAATTTCTTACGGAGCACCTTCGATGACCCACCTCGTAGCTGGAACGTCCAAGCCCTGAGAAGCTGAAAACTGTATTAACGGAACCGAACTGAATAGATCTGCTACCCGGAACCCATATATATATGGGTGATATATATATATATATATATATATATATATATATATATATATATATATCACTTTTCCTTATTTATTCCGCATGATTTGTTCTTAAAGGAAAAAGAAATTTGATTTTGGCTTTGAGAAACGTTTTTTGTTCCAAAAGATTGCTTCATCGCCATCAAGACGAAGGAGACTAATTTTTGTTTACTGGCAGGAGAAACCAGTATAATTGGAGTATTAAAAAAATAAAATAAAAAAAGTGGCAAGCGAGTGAGACTCCCGTCCAGGAGACCCTGGTTCGAGACCCGTCTAGGCTACTTTTGTTTCCTTTTTTTTCAGATGCTTAATTTATTATTAATCATGAAAATTCCGCAAGGAATTGATTAAAAAAAGTTCGATTCCAGCTTCTGCCGAAGCTTTTTGATAGGAAGAGAAAAAGAAAAAATGAAAAAAAAGAAAAAAGTGGTCAGCGCGTCAGATTGTCAATCCTAAGGTCCCGGGCACGATTCCCGGCTGGGTTGGAGATTTTCTCCGCTCAGGCACTGGATGTTGTGTTGTCCTAATCATCATCATTTCATCCCCATCGACGCGCAAGTCGCCGGAGCGGCGTCAAATCGAAAGACTTGCACCCGGCGAACGGTCTACCCGACGGGAGGCCCTGGTCACAAGACGTTTTTATGAACAACAGACCCTGTCCGCTGAG
This sequence comes from Schistocerca serialis cubense, assembly GCF_023864345.2. Taxonomy (NCBI): domain Eukaryota; kingdom Metazoa; phylum Arthropoda; class Insecta; order Orthoptera; family Acrididae; genus Schistocerca; species Schistocerca serialis. Next base: position 1,063,522,999 of record NC_064638.1, on the reverse strand, counting down.
CGGTTCTAGGCGCTTCAGACCGGAACCACGCAGCTGCTGCGGTCGCAGGTTCGAATCCTGCCTCGGGCATGGATGTGTGTGATGTCCTTAGGTTAGTTAGGTTTAAGTACACTACTGGCCATTAAAATTGCTACACCAAGAAGAAATGCAGATGATAAACGGGTATTCATTGGACAAATATATTATACTAGAACTGACGTGTGATTACATTTTCACGCAATTTGGGTGCATAGATCCTGAGAAATCAGTACGCAGAACAACCACCTCTGTCCGTAATAACGGCCTTGATACGCCTGGGCACTGAGTCAAACAGAGTTCGGATGGCGTATACAGGTTCAGCTGCCCATGCAGCTTAAACACGATACCACAGTTCATCAAGAGCAGTGACTGGCGTATAGTGACGAGACAGTTGCTCGGCCACCATTGACCAGACGTTTTAAGTTGGTGAGAGATCTGGAGAATGTGCTGGCCAGCGAGACAGTCGAACATTTTCCGTATCCAGTAAGGCCTGTACAGGACCTGCAACATGCAGTCGTGCATTATCCTGCTGAAATGTAGGGTGTCGCAGGGATCGAATGAACGGTAGAGCCACGAGTCGTAACAAATCTGAAATGTAACGTCCACTGTTTAAAGTGCCGTCAATGCGAACAAGAGGTGACCGAGACGTGTTTATTTATTTATTTATTTTATTTATTTATTGTTCCGTGGGACCAAATTAAGGAGAAGTCTCCATGGTCATGGAACGAGTCAATACATGAAATTATAACACGATATTAGAAATAGATAAAATGAAATATAAAAAAAACATATTCAGGTGACAAGTCGTAAGTTTAAATGAAGAAAATCAACAATGTAGCACTGGAATTTGCTTAATTTTTTAGCTCTTCCAGGAGCCCCTCGACAGAATAGAAGGAGTGAGCCATGAGGAAACTCTTCAGTTTAGACTTAAAAGAGTTTGGGCTACTGCTAAGATTTTTGAGTTCTTGTGGTAGCTTATTGAAAATGGATGCAGCGGAATACTGCACTCCTTTCTGCACAAGAGTCAAGGAAGTGCATTCTACATGCAGATTTGATTTCTGCCTAGCATTAACTGAGTGAAAGCTGCTAACTCTTGGAAATAGGCTAATATTGCTAACAACAAACGACATTAAAGAAAATATATACTGTGAGGGCAATGTAACCAATGGCACCCCATACCATCACACCGGTTGACACGCCGGTATGGCGATGAGAAAAAAAATAAAAAAATAAAAAAAAAATAAAAAAATAAAAAATTCAAATGTGTGTGAAATCTTATGGGACTTAACTGCTTAGGTCACCAGTCCCTAAGCTTACACGCTACTTAACCTAAATTATCCTAAGGACAAACACACACACTCCCATGCCCAATGGAGAACTTGAACCTCCGCCGGGACCAGCCTCACAGTCCATGATGACGAATACATGCTTCCAATGTGCGTTTACCGCGATGTCGCCAAACACGGATGCGACCATCATGATGCTGTAAACAGAACCTGTATTCATCCGAAAAAATGGCGTTTTGCCATTCGTGCACCCAGGTTCGTCGTTGAGTACACCATCGCAGGCGCTCCTGTCTGTGATGCAGCGTCAAGGGTAACCGCAGCCATGGTCTCCGAGCTGATAGTCCATGCTGCTGCAAACGACGTAGAACTGTTCGTGCAGATGGTTGTTGTCTTACAAACGTCCCCATCTGTTGACTCAGGGAACGAGACGTGGCAGCACGATCCGTTTACAGCCATGCAGATAAGATGCCTCTCATCTCGTCTGCTATTGATACGAGGCCGTTGGGATCCAGCACGGCGTTCCGTATTACCCTCCTGAACCCACCGATTCCATATTCTGCTAACAGTCATTGGATCTCAACCAACGCGAAGAGCAATGTCGCAATACGATAAACCGTAATCGCGAAAGGCTACATACAATCCGACCTTTATCAAAGTCGGAAATGTGATGGTACGCGTTTCTCCTCCTTACACGAGGTATCACAACAACGTTTCACCTGTTTGTGTATGAAAAATCGGTTGGAAACTTTCCTCGTGTCAGCGCGTTGTAGGTGTCGCCATCGGCGCCAGCCTTGTGTGAATGCTCTGAAAAGCTAATCATTTGCATATCACAGCATCTTCTTCCTGTCGCTTAAATTTCGCGTCTGTAGCACATCGTCTTCGTGGTGTAGCTATTTTAATGGCCAGTAGTGTAGTTCTAAGTCTAGGGGACTGATGACCTCAAATGTTAAGTCCCACAGTGCTTAGAGCCATTTGAACAGTCTTTGTTCAGGTGCGGTGACTCGCGTAGGTGCAACCACTGATGAGGATTTTCTATGGAGGGGTCATATCAACCTGTCGCTCCTGAAGAAGGCCAGCAACCTCTGCAGCAGTTCCATGGACAATAGTGTGGATGACTGCCTGATCTGACCTTTAGCCAACATGGCCTTGTGGTCGTACTGCACGGCAAAGGGAAGCTACAGCCCTTATTAGAATGAGATTTTCACTCTGTAACGGAGTATCCACTGTTGCTAAACTTTCCTGTGCCGGATCAAGACTCGAACTCGGAATCTTTGCCTTTCGCGGGCAAGTGCTCCACCATCTGAGCTACCCAAGCACGATTCACGCCCCGTCCTCACAGCTTTACTTCCGCCAGTACCTCGTCTCCTACTTTCGAAACTTCACAGAAGCTCTTCTGCGAACCCGGTAGAACTAGCACTGCTGGAACAAAGGATATTGCGCAGACATGGGTTAGCGACAGACTGGGGGATGTTTCCAGAAGTGCTAGTTCTGACAGGTTCGCAGAAGAGCTTCTGTGAAGTTTGGAAAGTGGGAGACGATATACTGGCGGAAGTAAAGCTGTGAGGACGGGGCGTGAGTCGTGCTTGGATAGCTCAGATGGGGGCGCACTTGCCCGCGAAAGGCAAAGATCCCGAGTTCGAGTCTCGGTCCGGCACACAGTTTTAATCTGACAGAAAAGTTTCGTTAGAGCCCTTATTTTTCCCCCGAGGGCATGCAGCTCTACTGTATTGCTTAACGATAATGACATCCTCTTGGTTAACACAATCTAAGACAAAAAAATGTGCACGTACAGATAAATAAATGATTACAATTTTAAAAAAATTGGATGATATAAACAAGAGAAAGAGAAAAATTGGTTCCATTCCATGCTGGGCGCCTGGTACAGAAACCGGTTATAAATTTGTTGAAATAAGACATTCTTCGTTGCTAATTGTTTTTAATCTATTTGTTGGCAGTTATGCGTTAAGCACTTGTGGGATATCTTCAGATTAACGTAAGAAGTAATGCAGTGAGCCAACATCCGTTCTTTAATGACAGCATATGGCATCATTTATCTTAATTTAATTATTTTACCTTAATGCCATATTCTGGCATTAAAGGGCGGATGTTGGCTCATTACATCTGGCATTAAGGGATGGATATTGGCTCACTACATTTCTTCTTACATTAATCTGAAGATGTCCCACAAGGGCGAAACACGTCATTGCCAATAAACAGATAAAAATAATTTGCAACCAAGACTTTCCTATTTCAAGACAAGAGAAAGAGCTTCGGAAATTGAGCGAGTCCTTAATGTGTTGTTTACCTCTGGCACTTACGCAAGCGATTATTCAGCTTGGCAGTGATTCACAGGGTTGTTGGATGTCCTCCTAAGGGATATCCAATTTGGAGCATTAAATCGTCAAAATCCCGACCTGCTTGGAGAGCACTGCCCATAATTCTTCACACGTTCTCAATTAGGGAGTAATCCGGAAACGCTGATGGCCGAGGTAGGGGTCGCGCATCATCTTGCTGAAATGTAATCCAGCGTGGCTTGCCAAGAACGACAGCACAACGAGGCGTAGAATATCTTCTACGTACTGCTGTGCTGTAAGATTGCCGCGCATGACAACCAAAGGAGTCATGGTATGAAATGAAATGACATCCCAGATCATCAGTCCTGGTTGCAGGTCCGTGTGGCGGGCGATAGTTAGATTGGTGTCTCACCGCTGTCTGTAGCATCTCCAGGCACATCTTCGCTGGTTCAAATGGCTCTGAGCTCTATGGGACTCAACAGTTGAGGTCATCAGTCCCCTAGAACTTAGAACTACTTAAACCTAACTAACCTAAGGACGACACACACATCCATGCCCGAGGCAGGATTCGAACCTGCGACCGTAGCGGTCGCGCGGTTCCAGACTGAAGCGCCTAGAACCGCTCGGCCACTCCGGCCGACTCTTCGCTGCTCATCGGTTCGAAGCGGTACTTATCGCTGTAGGCAATTCTGCTTTAGCTATTGAGATTCCCGACCGACGACGTGTCTGGAGAGGCTCCCGACAGCGGTGAGATACCAAAGTGACTTTTGCCCGCCGTACAGCTCGATAACCAAGAGGTGGTCTGGGCTGCCATTTCTTTTTATATCAGGACCCCTTTGGGTCTCATCCGTGGCATCCTAACAGCACAGCGGTAGGTCGACGATTCTTCGTCCCCTTTTGCTGCTCTTCATGCCAAGCCACCCATGGCTTACATTTCAGCAAGATAATGCCCGCTCGCATACAACGAGAGTTTCTACTACTTGTCTTCGTGATTGGGAAACCCTACTTTAATCGCCGTATCTCTCCCCAATTGAGAGCGTTAGGGCCCTCCAAACAACTCGTTATTTTGACCAGAATTTGGCACCACATCTCTCAGGAGGACATCCAGCAACTCCGTCAACCAATACCAAGCCGAATAACTACTTGCATAAGAGCCAGAGATGGACCAACGTGTTACTAACTTGTTCAGTTAGAGAAGCTCTTTCTCTTGAACAAATCTGAAATTGCTATCATGTGTTTGTCGTACATATACAAGACCTCTACCAATTTCCTCCCCATTTGGATAATTTCTTCATGATGCGTCTTACAAGGTATTTTCTGGAGGTAAAATAATCCCCCATTCAGAACTCCGGATTATTTAAAATGTATAAGTTGAAGGTGTAGTGGGAATTAGTGAAATGTGGTGGCAGGATGAAAAAGGCTTGTGATATGGTCAGTACAGGATTACCAACACAAATCTAATAGGGATTATGTAAGAGTAGGATTAATAATGAATAAGAAAATAGGAATGTGAATACCATAGTGAAAGCATCACAATAGTCAAGATAGATACGAAGCCAACAGCCATCATAGAGGGACAAGTTTATATGCCAGCTACCTCCGCAGATGAAGAGACTGAAAGAATGGATGGCGAGATAAAGGAAATTATTAAGATAGTTTGATGGTGACTGAAATACGGGTATAGGAAAAGGGAGAGAAGGAAAAAATAATAAGACTGCATGGACTAGCAGAAAGGCACGATAGCAGAACCCCTCGGGTAAAACTTCGCACAGGACATTGTTTAATCATCTGTAACACTTGGTTTAGGAATTATGAAAGAAAGTTGTATACGTGGAAAAGGTCTGAAGATAATGGAATATTTTATATTGGTAAGACATGTTTCGAAACTAGCTTTTAAATATACAAAACTTCTAGGAGCAAATTTGGACCCTGACCATAGTTTATTGGTTATGAACGGCAGATTGAAACTGAAGTGATGTGTGGAGGCAGGAAGGGGAAAAAAAAGAAAAAAGAAAACTGCAAAAATATAGAATATTATGGAGATGGTACCCGGATAGATAGAAGCAATGGTTGTTGAGAGTTTCAGAGAGAGAATTACGTAACGTTGGACTGAAACAGGGGAAAAGAAGACAACAGGAGACGAATGGGTAGCTTTGAGAGATGAGATACGGAAGGCAACAGAGAATTACATAGGTAAAACAACAAGTCTAATTGAAGTCCTTCGATAACACAGAAGACACTGAATTTAATTGACAAAAAGAGAAAATATAGAAATGCATCAGAAACAGGCGAGATGGAATAAAGACTTTAAAAGAATGAAATACACAGAAAGTGCAAAGTGGCAAAAGCAGAAATAGCCAGAAGACAAATGCAAGGCTGCTGAAGCATGCATAACTAGTGGAAAAACAGATGGAAGGAATATGTAGACGTCCAATACTAGGGAAACAAATATTATAGAAAGAGAAGATGTAGTAAACGATGATGAGATGGTAGGTATGATACTGAGAGAAGAATTTGACAGAGCACTGAAAAACCTAATCGTAAACAAGGCTCCTGGAGTAGAAGACATTCCGTCAGAATTACTGATATCCTTTGTAGTTCCAGCCATCACAAGACTATCCACCTGGTGTGCAGACTTCAAGAAGAATGTGATAACTGCAATTCTAAAGCAAGCAGGTGCTGACAAGTGTGAATAAAAATCAACCATCAATTTAATAAGTCACGGTTGCAAAATAGCGTTACGAGTTATTTACAGAATAATGGAAAAACTAGTAGAATCCGAACTCGGAGAAGATCGGTTTGGTTTCCGGAGAAGTGTAGGAAAAAGCATTTTTAGATTTAGAGAAAGCTTTTGACAACGCTGTCTGGACTACACTCTTTGACATGCTGAAGCAGGGGTAACATAAAGGGAGTGGATGATCACATGCAAAGTGTAAAGAAACCAGACAGCAGTTTTAAGATTCGAAGGACATGAAAGGGAACCATTAGTTGAGAAGGGAGTGAGGCAGGATTGTGGCCTATTCCAGATGTTATTCAATCTGTACATTGAGCAAGCTATGAAGGAAACTAAGTGTACATTTAGAAAGGACATTACCGTTCACAGAGAAAAGATAAAAAGTGCAGATTTGACGATTACATTGTAATCCTGTCACAGACAGAAAAAGGCTTAGAAGAGCAGTTGAATTGAGCAGACAGTGTGTTGAAAAGAGGTTATGAGAAGAAAATCAAAAGTAAAACAGGGTTTATGGAATGTGGTCGTATTAAATCAGGCGACGATGAGGGAATTAGATTAGGAGATGAGACACTAAACGTAATAGATGATTTTGCTATTTGAGTATGAAAACATCTGATGACAGCAGAAGAAGAGAGGATGTAAAGTGCAGAGTGGCAGCAGAAAGAAACACATATCTTAAAAAAGAAGAATTTATTAACATCTAGCATAAACTTAAGAATTAGGAAGTCTTTTTCCGAAGGTAGGTGTCTGGGGTGTAGGTTGTACGAAAGTGAAACGTGGACGATAAGCAGTTCAGACAAGAAAATAGAAGTTTTTGAAATGGATGCTATAGAAGAATGCTGAAGATTAAATGGGAAGTCGAACAAGATACGAGGAGGTACTGAATCAAATTGGGGAAAAAGAAATTCGTGGCACGACTTAACAAAAAGAAGGAATCGGTTAATAGGGCTCGCTCTCAGTCATGAAAGGATTGTCAGCTTGGTTTTATGGGGGGAAGGGGTTAGTACTGTTGAAGGCGACCAAGGCTCGAAGCCTTGAATAAAGTAAAGAGCTTCAGACGGATGTAGGTTGCGGTAGTTATGCAGAGATGGAGAGGTTTGCGCAAGATAGATTAGCAAGGAGAGCTGCATCTAACAAGTCTTCAGACTGAAGACCACAACAACGCGAACTGCTCAAAAAAAAGTTTAGCACCACCCTCATGACTTCCGCAATTTGTGTGTATCACATACCCTGTATGTAAGCCGCTGCTGCCGTTTAGCCGCCCCCCCCCCCCCCCCTGCTGTGGAATAGAGGACAACTTGATTTTCACTTTCGAAAATTGCGCCGAACTTTAACATCTGTATTGGTTCCGCTAACTTTCGGCTGCGTTTTGCTACTCCATTTCACCGCCGCACAAACACGGTTGTCAGCCTTGCAAGTAGTCAGTGCACTGTGTGTGAGCGATGGAGGTTAATATATTGACAAGTGAAAAGGGTAAGACGGTTATAAATTCTGTTTCCGTAAGTGTTCGTCTATGGCGTTGGTAGACGCAGGTTCACGAGGAGAACAAGAAAGTGTTCTGTGAAATTAAATTCTTTAAACTGTGTTGTCGGTTCTCAGTTAGATGATAATCATGAAAAGGGTGACTCTGGTACATCAGACCGGCGGAGAATGTAATAAATTTTCTGGAGACCGAAAAGATTATGTCCACGAATCAACAAGGTTTTAGAAAGCATCGCTCGTGCGGAACTCAGCTTGCCCTTTGTAACATTATGTGATTGCCTTATCATTTTAAATCATTCACTAATCGAGAGCAGTCGCTCGGCAACAGCTACAGTTAGCAAATAATGTTGCGAGAATGTAAAAGGTGAACGACCTGTGACGTAACTTGTTTATTGTCGAAGCGCCGTCAGAGATGCTGTGAGCTATTGACTTTGAAAACCGCGGCGCGAAAAACGGACAGAAGAAGAACACTTTTTTACACATTTTTTTTTTTTTTTGATGTACGAGATATTCTCGATGAACAGTTACTCATTCTTCTCTTGTCTCCTGTAACTTGTGTCCGACGCGCATGTCTTGCCGCCGTATTATTATCGTTAAAAATAATATTGTTTTAGTGTAAAGTAAATGTGTAATACTAAAAGTGCCTAGCAGTAGATTTATTGTGCGACGTCTATGTGAAAACGTCGAAGGAATTGTTTTCATTACGAGAAGTGCCAGTCAAAACGGCATCCATGTTAAATCCTTCATTGCAGTGTAAGTTCGTCTATTAATTGCCATAAATTCAGACTTAAATGGAACTAGTGTATGGACTATTTATTTAATATAGAATCTATGTCTCACTCCTTCATGAAGTTATTTAATTTTCTTTATGTTTCTTCCAAATAGAGAGTTCACAGTCACGAATTCTTTCGTCGAGTTCGGACGGAAGTTGCATGCGGTGAAATATTTTCTCCACGCCATATTCTACTGGTAAATGCATGATAAACTACGGTCCCTTAGGAAATTCATGTTGAGCTATCCAAAAATAATTATATTTTTAATAGGCATTTACTCTCTTCCGCAACTTCCGACTGATCAGACGATCCAACAAGTAACAGCCGCACACGGTCGGCGCTCGCAAATATGTTTCCACCGCTGATTATAGCTAGATGTTACAGCACAAAAGTAACATATTGTTATAATTAGCGACTACGAACGGGGACATTTATAACTGTATGTTTATGTATACACATTACGTAAACATATCGTTATACTTTTCCTCACATAATATACAGCGAACAATGGGTGAAGGGCAAAAGGCAGAATGCATATTTCTAAATTTCCGAAAAGCATTTGACATGATGCCTCACTGCAGACTGTTAACGATGGTACGAGCGTATCGAATAGGTTCCCAGAAATGTGATTGCCTCGATGACTTCAAAGTAATAGGAGGCGACGTTCGTCAGAGGCAAGGATATCGTCAGGAGAGCCTCAGGGAAGTGTGATACGACCGCTGTCATTTTCTAAATACATACATGATCTGGGGGACAAGGTGGGCAGCTGTCTGCGGTTGTTTGGTGGTGCTGCTGTGGTGTGTGGGAAGGTGTCGAAGCTGTATGAGGATAAAGATGACTTAGACAAAATTTTTAGCTGGTGTGATGAATGGCCGCTAGCTCTAAGTGTAGAAAAATATAGGTTAATGCGGATGAGTAGGATAAACATACCTATAATGTTCGGATACAGCATCAGTAGTGTGCTGCCTGACACAGTCGCGTTGTTTAAATACCTGAGAGTAACGCTGCAAAGCGATATGAAATGGAACGACTGTGTGAGGATTGCGGTACGGAATGCGAATGATCGACTTCAGTTTATTGGTTCATCTGTAAAGGAGACCGCATAAAGGACGCCAGTGCGGCCTAGTCTCGAGTACTGCTCGAGTGTTTGGGATCCGCAACAGGTCGGACTAAAGGAAGACATCGAAACAATTCAGAGGCGGGGTGCTAGATTTGCTATCGGTAGGTTGGAATAACACGCAAGCATTACGGCGATGCTTCGCGAACTGATTTGAGAATCCCTACAGAGTAGACGACGTTGTTTTCAAGGAACATTACTGAGAAAATTTAGAGAATCGCTGTTTGAAGCTGACTGCATAACGATTTTACTGCCACTAACATACATTACGCGTAAGGACCACGGACATAAGATACGAGGAATCGGGACTCATACCGAGGCATGTAGATAAACTTTTTTCCCTAGCTCTGTTTGCGAGTGGAACAGGAACAGAAATGACTAGTAGTGGTGTAGGGTACCCTCCGCCTCGCATGGTGGCTTGCGGAGTAGGTAGATGTGGATATAGAGCCAGTAATTTTATGAAGAGAAGTGCTGAAGAAAATTTGGGTGAGCGCCCCGCTTGGAATGTGGTTCGAATAAGGAAAAAAGACTAATGTCATTCGATTACGCAAACTTCGGAAGTTGCCCAACAACTTATCAGGATTACATGAAATACTGGCGAGATATGTTTTTCACTCAAACAGGACACAAAAATCTTCATTTGTGAACGACTTTGTAAAGACTATTGTTGGTTTGCGATGCCAAATTAGTTTTAATTTTCTAAATAGTCGAGAACTTCAAATATATGTGATATGTTCAAGACTTGTCCTAAGCTGTACTTCGAGCTGTCGCCTGTTGACCTGCGTACTTCGAGCATTCTCATTACTATGTCATTACTATATAGCTTGATATCGCAGTCTTCACGCACAATAGGAGCAGGGAAACCACTTTACAATCGGGCACTTGTGATTACATGCAATATCCTTACTTTTTTGTAAGAAGAGGCAAATGAGGTGTAAAGATCTAATTAAAACTGTGCTTCAGAGGGTTACAGGGACAGATGACTATTCCAATTGCTCAATAAAGATGGAGAGGAAATATATCTGTAAACACTTACCGAGGCTCCACTACTTCGGAAAGACAAGGAAGGACACGAAACTTTATTTAGGTAACAGTGCTAACCAGGTTATCAGGGAACTGGCAAATAACTTGTCACATGAAACTTCCTGGCAGATTAAAACTGTGTGCCGGACCGAGACTCGAACTCGGCACCTTTGCCTTTCGCGGGCAAGTACTCTGTGGTGTCACCGCCAGACGCCACACTTGCTAGGTGGTAGCCTTTAAATCGGCCGCGGTCCGGTAGTATACGTCGGACCCGCGTGTCGCCACTATCAGTGATTGCAGACCGAGCGCCGCCACACGGCAGGTCTAGAGAGACGTCCTAGCACTCGCACCAGTTGTGCAGCCGACTTTGCTGGCGATGGTTCACTGACAAATTACGCTCTCATTTGCCGAGACGATAGTTAGCATAGCCTTCAGCTACGTCATTTGCTACGACCTAGCAAGGCGCCATTATCATTTGCTATTTATCTTGTGAAACATGCACCGTCAAGAGCGATGTTCACCAACTATGGATTAAAGTTAAGTACTCCAGCAGCTACGTACTTTATTTGCTAGGCTCCATTACTTGACCTGTTCCAGTCCTCACGCCAGCCTGCGTGAGCTTTACGCGTGCCCTTCGGCCTCCCGTCCTAGTGGATTGGCTGTCTTGCCAGTCCACAACATACTCTACCAACTGAACTACCTAAGCACGACTCACGCCCTATTCTCCCAGCTTGAGAGCACTTGCCCGCGAAAGGCAAAGGTCCCGAGTTCAAGTCTCGGTCCGGCACACAGTTTTAATTTGCCAGGAAGTTTCATATCAGCGCACACGCCGCTGCAGAGAGAAAATCTCATTCTGGAAACTTGTCACATCTTCTTTATTTTGTATTTACAGTGTAGTAAGTAATGTTGTTTATGCGACTATTCATTTATCAGTACTGTAGCGAGAAAAATATTGATTTAGGGCATTTACAATTGTCAAATTATAATTACTGCTCTTTTAGTAAAAGCATGTTAATATAATTGTTTTAGACTCTCTGCCAATGCCCCTTGCCACAATGGTAACACCGGTTCTCGTCAGACCACCGAAGTTAAGCGCTCTCGGTCTTGGCTAGCACTTGGATGGGTCACCATCCAGGTCTGCAGGGCGCGGTTGGCAAGTGGAGTGCACTCAGCCTTTGTGAAGCAATTGAGGAGCTACTTGAGTGAGAAGTAGCGGCTCCAGAAACGACAACAGCTGGGACTGCGGTGTGCTGGCCACATGTTCCTACATTCTGGCATCAGTGGAATGCACGCCATGGGGCGTCTGGGTCGGATCTGTCCTTGAAGTAGTTTGTTGTGTCACTGTGGTGCCAAATGATGCGCAGATCGCTGCTGTAGATGAAGTACGATGCGCCAGACTCATACGCAGAACACAATGCTGTCCTTCTTCGGCAATGGCACCTGGCCATCTGAACTCCAGTCATCTTGCTGCAGTATATTCTAATGATCACCACTGTGAGCAATCAATTACACTGCTTACATTCCTGCCAAATCTCTCTTTAGTATCGCAGAAGGAACGTCCAGTTTCTCGTTTCCCTATTGTACGACCTCGTTCAAATTCAGTGAGATACTGATAATGGATTCTTTGTCGTCTTGAAGACAGTCTTGACTGACCAACTCACAGAGTTCAGTCTCAAGAGTGACTAGCGCTCACCGCCGTTACAGCGTGTATTTAAAGCAGATCTGAAATGCGTCCTCATAATAGCGTTATTAGCGCCACTCTTATGCGACTGGCGCGAAATTCGAACAGAGATATGATATTTCAGATGTAGAAACACGCCTACCAGCTTCCTTTTACGTCACACAACTCGTTTTTGGTATTGTGGTCTTTCTTCCGTCAGTGTAGATTATTCTGGGATTTCAGCGTAATACGAGATAGTCACAAATGAGATGAACTATAATAAATTATCAAACCAATGAAAGCCGCGCGGGATTAGCCGAGCGATCTAAGGCGCTGCAGTCATGGGCTGTGCGGCTGGTCCCGGCGGAGGTTCGAATCCTCCCTCGGGCATGGGTGTGTGTGTTTGTCCCTAGGCTACTTTAGGTTAAGTAGTGTGTAAGCTTAGGGACTGATGACCTTAGCAGTTAAGTCCCATAAGATTTCACACACATTTGAACATTTTTTGAAACCAATGAAAACAATTGGGCTAGTAAAAATGATGCAGTAAATTTAGTGTTATCATCTTACTGGTGCCAAAGGCCATCAGTATAGAAAACAGTTACATATAGTGGTAAATCGCCAAGAAACACTTGACCGTTCCAAAATCTAAAAGCGTTGCTCAATATCCAGTAGAAATAACCAAACTTAATAGCTTCAGTACGTTGGCTCCAGCATCTGAATTGTTTCTGTAGCAAGCAAACATACACTTCTTCGTGCACTACAGTAATTGACGACGTAGTGTAGTTCTGAGAAGGGAAAATAAATGAATGTAGTACAATCATTGCAGCATAAGAAAACAAGTTATTTCCACGAACAATTTACAGATCTCTCACGTAACTATGTTTGCCATCTTCTAACGGAGACTACAAGCAGAAAACTGAGAAGTATTTCAACACGACGTCTATTTCAGCTGCTCATGACGCGCATGCGGCTCGAGGGATTTCGCTGTGTGTTTACTCGCACGCAGTCACAAACATTCGGTAGGTTTGCTAAACACTTACACCCGTCCATAGCAGAGGTTGGATATCTCTCTTTAAGACGCCTACTTGTTCCTATTGGTGCTGATTCTCGTTACCACTATTCAGAGCCGACTGGTCATATTACAGTGGACCAGACTGCCATGAAATACCGGAAAACAAGACTCAGTCTTAAAGTTAAAAGCTCGCTAATAATCATCGCAAATGTGACACTGCTCAGAAAAAATTGCTGAAAGTAGATGGATATATGCGCTAATTGTTATATCATAATTTTTTTTACGCATGATACATACAATTTTCTCTAAGTGAAAACTAAAATGAAATCAGAAATAACAAGTTGCGGAAATCAGCAGTCGCATCCTCGAAGTCACCGAAATGTAAACGGTATCACACGAAGGATTTAACAATTTTTAAAGAGTGTTCATTTCAGGTTATAACATGTGTTTCAGTTACGAGACATTTTTATTGTTGTTTATTGAACTAAACCGTAATTGCTGAAAGAATGGTTACAGTGATGTTTATCCACAAAGAGAAATAACGTTGACTCACTTAGTTGCAGACGTTCCAACAACGACTGAATAAAAGTGAAACGAAATAAATTTCGGGAACTTTTGAGCACAGAGAAATTTTAGTTGGTAAAGCCACAGTTACTAGCTGTGTCTCAGTACCTAACTGCAGTTCCACCTCGCTTGTGGATGACAAACCAATGGCGTATGCTCGATGAAAAGCAAAGCGTCACTGTGTATCTAGAAATTTAACCCGAGGGTTCTGAGTAAGTTCTACAGTTTAGAGACGCAAATCGAATGTCAGTGTCAACGATTGTCCCTTCCCTATAACCTGGAATTTAGATACCCTATTTTTCGGTAAAACTCTATTTTCTTCAGCTAATAGAAGTCGAATAACAACTGAATGAACTATGAATGATTTTGCGTGAAGATTTTGAGTCAAGAAACACCATACAAATTCGAATATTGTATAGAAGTAATTCTACGTTATTATTGGTTAGAAATTCTTCTCCTTTGTCACACAGGATGCATCGCACTCTAGTCTACGTGAATCCTCTATTCAAACACGGCAAAAGTTTTGACACATGCTGAAGTCTTACTGAAAGTGTTCCTTACTTAGGCAAAAGCTTTTCTTGTACACTTTTAAGGTGTGACTAGGAACAGTATGACAGCCTACGTGACAAGCAGTACTTAAAACTCACCCAAAATCTTCGGGAGTTTTCCTTTAATGACGAAAACAATTAGTCATCAAATTTAAAAGCCGGTTGTAAATTTTTGTAATTCGTAGTTATGCGTGTATTTCCGACCGAGCGAGGTAACACATTGGTTATAAGAATGAGTCATATAGCGTGTGCACTGGATGCTGTTTGTCCGGTGTGTACAGCAACTAATGCCGAAATATAGGCAGTATTACATTAGTCCTATCATTCCCAGTCAACGCCTTACAAATGTGTAAACGAACAACATAAATCGTCATAAATACGTAATTATATGCTTGTTTACATTAACTACTTAATTTTTATTTGTTTAGTCTTCTTAACAAGTTGATGTGTCTAACACTACTGTAGCAATGTTAATTTGATGAATAAATTACAAGAACGTAATTTGTTTCCTATCCGCTTGTCATGTTCCTCGTTCGATATACGCAAACCTTTCTTCTTTCTTCACCAGCTTTATCTAAGTTGAAATGGCTCTGAGCACTATGGGACTTAACATCTGTGGTCATCAGTCCCCTAGAACTTAGAACTACTTAAACCTAACTAACCTAAGGACATCACACACATCCATGCCTGAGGCAGAATTCGAACCTGCGACCGTAGCAGTCGCACGGTTCCGGACTGAGCGCCTAGAAACGCGAGACCACCGGGGCCGGCTTTATCTAGGGGAAAGTGTTCTACCTTGGTACTCATTTTAGACTTTCGTCCCTGTAATAGAAGTTAGTATCTCTTCTTATCGCATTTTTAAATGATAGCATTTATTTTTTATGTCTAGCTGTTTTCTCCCGAACTTACAAAAATTACTTGGGAAAATTAAGACTTTTTCAAATGTGAAACTTGTTGCAAGATACAAAATGGTCTTATAAATAAAAATAAACAAAAATGTTCCGTTAAAATTAAAAAGCGTTGCAATCGAGGAGAGCTTGCCAATATTGTATTTAATCTAATTTTACCCATATTTTGCAGCTTAAAACGTGGCTGTATTCAAAACATTGGAGGTATGAATTAACCAACGCCTTCAGTCACAACATTTTCGTAATTTATTAACTACATGACGTATTTCGGACCCTGTGGGTCCATCGACAGGTGTAATTTGTCTTAATACATGTTATATTTCTTCTCCTGAATGAGGTGAAATGCATATTCCTGTCACGGAAAGGTTTAATGTTAGGTTATGAATTTCGTAAGTCGAAAGTGAAAAATATGTGCAAAATAGTGAAAATGAACAGTGTGAACTTACCACATCATCCAAGGAAAGTACTTTTATACAACTGGAGATATACCTCCACAAAATCAAAAAACCAGAATCTACGTTAAATGCACAAACAGACTTCGCAAGCCATAGTTATTTCAGTAATTTTAAAGACCTATTCTAAAGTTATATCTTGCATATGTCAATTGTTTAGTAGCTATCTCCTTAGCACTACGAATAAATTCATCTTTGACAACACCATGTGCAAAAACATCTGTGAAGTGTTTATAAACATGTGTGTGCAAATGTACATCTTGAATGACGTGAAATGTACTAAAATGACTGAGAAATAATGTGTGCCGGTACTAAAACGTTAAAAGTGCTTTCCTTGGATGATGTGGTAAGTTTACACTATTTTTCTCATATTTTCCGCGTTCAACTTACAAAATTCATAACCTAACATTAAACCTATCCGTGACAGGAATATCCATTTTACCTCATTCAGGAGAAGAAATAAAACGTGTATTAAGACAAATTACACCTGTCGATGGACCCACAGGGTCCGAAATACGTCATGTATTCCAGTTATAAGTTAAATATACACTCCTGGAAATTGAAATAAGAACACCGTGAATTCATTGTCCCAGGAAGGGGAAACTTTATTGACACATTCCTGGGGTCAGATACATCACATGATCACACTGACAGAACCACAGGCACATAGACACAGGCAACAGAGCATGCACAATGTCGGCACTAGTACAGTGTATATCCACCTTTCGCAGCAATGCAGGCTGCTATTCTCCCATGGAGACGATCGTAGAGATGCTGGATGTAGTCCTGTGGAACGGCTTGCCATGCCATTTCCACCTGGCGCCTCAGTTGGACCAGCGTTCGTGCTGGACGTGCAGACCGCGTGAGACGACGCTTCATCCAGTCCCAAACATGCTCAATGGGGGACAGATCCGGAGATCTTGCTGGCCAGGGTAGTTGAGTTACACCTTCTAGAGCACGATGGGTGGCACGGGATACATGCGGACGTGCATTGTCCTGTTGGAACAGCAAGTTCCCTTGCCGGTCTAGGAATGGTAGAACGATGGGTTCGATGACGGTTTGGATGTACCGTGCACTATTCAGTGTCCCCTCGACGATCACCAGTGGTGTACGGCCAGTGTAGGAGATCGCTCCCCACTCCATGATGCCGGGTGTTGGCCCTGTGTGCCTCGGTCGTATGCAGTCCTGATTGTGGCGCTCACCTGCACGGCGCCAAACACGCATACGACCATCATTGGCACCAAGGCAGAAGCGACTCTCATCGCTGAAGACGACACGTCTCCATTCGTCCCTCCATTCACGCCTGTCGCGACACCACTGGAGGCGGGCTGCACGATGTTGGGGCGTGAGCGGAAGACGGCCTAACGGTGTGCGGGACCGTAGCCCAGCTTCATGGAGACGGTTGCGAATGGTCCTCGCCGATACCCCAGGAGCAACAGTGTCCCTAATTTGCAGGGAAGTGGCGGTGCGGTCCCCTACGGCACTGCGTAGGATCCTACGGTCTTGGCGTGCATCCGTGCGTCGCTGCGGTCCGGTCCCAGGTCGACGGGCACGTGCACCTTCCGCCGACCACTGGCGACAACATCGATGTACTGTGGAGACCTCACGCCCCACGTGTTGAGCAACTCGGCGGTACGTCCACCCGGCCTCCCGCATGCCCACTATACGCCCTCGCTCAAAGTCCGTCAACTGCACATACGGTTCACGTCCACGCTGTCGCGGCACGCTACCAGTGTTAAAGACTGCGATGGAGCTCCGTATGCCACGGCAAACTGGCTGACACTGACGGCGGCGGTGCACAAATGCTGCGCAGCTAGCGCCATTCGACGGCCAACACCGCGGTTCCTGGTGTGTCCGCTGTGCCGTGCGTGTGATCATTGCTTGTACAGCCCTCTCGCAGTGTCCGGAGCAAGTATGGTGGGTCTGACACACCGGTGTCAATGTGTTCTTTTTTCCATTTCCAGGAGTGTAGTTTGGAACAGAACATCTTGGAAACTATAATCCATTTTCAAGACAGGTAAAATAATTAAGACATTAAGGAAAATCAGTTTATTAGCAATTATCAAATGTTCCATGGTAAAAGACCTTCTTCACTTTCTAAAGATAGAAGCTGGTGCACCACCAATAAAGTAGAGTTTAACTGCCCACAGATTATATAAATAGTTCTAAAAATATTTAGCATTTTATTTATCAGAAAATTCCATACCTGAAGAATTAACAATATGTTCCAAATAGGTTTAATACAGGGTGTCCCAGCAGGAATGGTTAGTATTCAGATGCAGGCAGGAAAGATCATTTGAACCAAAAATCTTCATATGGGTATATTTCCTATTTTTAATGGTTTCTGATATAGAATAGATTTGATGTACATTTTTATTTATTTTCTGTGTCAAATGTTCCATGGTAAAAGTCCTTCTTCACTTTCTAAAGATAGAAGCTGGTGCACCACCAATAAAGTAGAGTTTATGCATGTAAAAATGTACAAATGTCAGTAAACATTACAACATGCGTTTTATAAAATATCAATTGAAAAATACGTATTTTTAACACATTAACCTCTAAGCATTATTGCACACGTCACATGACAGCTATTGGACACTGTGTTGTTGTTCCTGCAAAGTTGGTGAACAACATGTTCGGAAAAAACTGTAACTTGCAGGTATACCTATTTCATGTAATGTGCTGAAAATTCTGATAAACCCTCTACGATCAGGAATTCAACATGCTGGAAAGCAGCGACGGTATTCTTCAACAGGACCAGGAGCTCTACCATTGCAAAAATCGTTAAACCTGTACCATATCCGCATATTCTTCATTAATGTAGATGGGTGGCATTTTAGGCAGCGCGTGCACAAACACAGTTATACGACGGTCCTTTCTGGTACACTGTCAGTACCTCGTACTACATTACTCACAACACACGAACAGGCAATGCGCGTTTAACGCGCTAGGGTAATGGGGGAAAGACATTCCGAGCAAAGAGGCTGAAAGCAACGAGATAGGCTGAGCTAGAATAAAACGTCAAACAGGCGGGTGGGTAAACAAATACGTGAGCGCCACTAGTCCTAGAACGAATGAACATCTCTGAAACCATTCGGAATAGGGCATATGCCCATACGAAGCGTTCTGCTTCAAATAGGCATTGCTGTAATATCCCTGAATATTGATGATGATGATGATGTTTGGTTTGTGGGGCGTTCAACTGCGCGGTCATCAGCGCCCGTACAAATTCCCTATTTTTATAGTGTCCAATTTTTCTCTCAATCCAATCCAGCCACTGTCACGAATAATGACGATGATGATGATGATGATGATGATGATGAAATGATGAGGACGACACAAACACGCAGGGACATCTTATATATTACGTTGCACGTAAAAGTGTAGAACGTGAGATGTTTAGAAATGCTGTACGAAATACAGCCTCGTCTCTTACCACCATAAAAACTGTAAAAAATGGCGGAAACTGTTGCCAGTGAGCATTCCTTAATGTGATTCTAACTAAAATCTTTCACTAGACTGAAATACCGACCAAAGGTACACTGTCCTCTAGGTACAACACCCTCTCCAACAGTAGATTTAAAAACAGAAAATTCGCTGAAAAATAAAAAGGAAAGAAAGAAACGGAATCCATTGCATTTTGTGGTTTATCTCAAGTCTGATGCAAGTTGATTATCAATAACAGATCCATTTAACGAGTTAAGCAATTAATTTTTCCTTTGTTGCACACTCTCATCTTTCGAAAAAAATTGATATTGGAAACAAAAAGTGAAAAATTTAACAAAATGAGTGGTAGAATAAGTAACACCCCATGGAAGTGTGGAAGGAAGGAAACTATGCCGAAAATTCTACAAGCCGCCATCCGTCTTGTACTCTCTGCCGTAAAGGCTAAGGGAAAATCGTCAGCAGCACGCAGCGTACCCGAACGATCAAGCTGCGGAACATTTGCAACTTTCATTATGAACAATGTTAGGCACGCAGCAAAAATCATAAAACGATAGAAAATATGACATTACAGGAAGATGAAGTAAGTACATTAAAATCAAGTATCAACTTATCAAGTTACTGTAAGATAAAACAGTATACTGACATCGACATATCATAAAACTGGATGGATAACTGTTGTTTTCATACAACAGTCGTCAGATAAAACGCCAGCATGGTAAATGTGGCTACATTCTGTAAAGATGCCAGAGATCATGATCGTTCCTGAAGAAAGTTGAAATCAGGATATTCTGACACATATTTTGTGACATTGTAGTCGGGAAGTGCATTATATGCTATAGCGTGATATAGTGGCAAATGGTGTTATGATGCATCTACGTCTGTATTTTCAGCATTACACTAAAGTGTGCTGCTAAATGTTCTTTCATTAATCCTACAGAGATTTAAAAAAAAATTGTTCAAATGGCTCTGAACACTATGGGACTTAACATCTGAGGTCAACAGCCCCCTAGAACTCAAAACTACTTAAACCTAACTAACCTAAGGACATCACACACGTCCATGCCCGAGGCAGGATTAGAACCTGCGACAGTAGCGGTCGCGCGGTTCCAGACTGAAGCGCCTAGAACCGCTCGGCCACACCGGCCGGAAGATTTCAAGATGTCGTGTCATTCCATTCGCAGATACGACAGAAGAGTTATTGACTTTTGTGAGAATTAATGTTAAGAGCGATATGGAAGAGAGTGAAAAACATTTTTTTGAAAATTTTCAGTGGTTTTTATGAGATATTGCAAAGGACTTCAGACTTTCCCCGTTTAGCCAATTCGCGCTCCCCTAATTCCTGTAGATCTCTTCTGTCACTCCAGCTTAATGTGAGTTCCAACACTTGGGCAGTGTTTCTATATATACGTAAATAATTAGACAGCGAAGAGAACCCTCACGAAAAACCGTTGATGTCGAGTCGAGAATAAATTTTACGGGTTGGATATATAATATCTTGACAATTTAACTACTGAAATTCTGTCATCTTTTAAAAATTAATATATAATGAAAAATAGTCACACCGACTTCATAATGAATGATTCAGAGAGTTACGTACCGTATTATGATGAATTATGCGAGGAGACCTCCGACAAGGGACTGGTGGCGGACTTCCTTACGAAACAAATTGACAACTTAATTATAATGAGCTGCAGCTTTTCTTGAACATTGCATCAAATGTTCCGACGCGATTTTTATTTGAAATACAATATATTATGTCAACAGGAGATGTCACTAACAGTAGGGCCTTCGAAAAAATCGCAAATACTGACAGACATATTTTGGTTGTCAAAATATGACTTAGTATCTTCAGTCCAGAAATGAGAAACGGAATAATTTTCTTCTTTCAAATCCAATTTAGTAGACGCTAGAAATTTATGTTTGCTCTGCTTGTTACGTTTAGTTGCAGGAACAGTAGTTTGTTTTATACCAGCAAGAACAATGCACAAAGAAATGCTTGTAACCCTATGGGATATAACGCAGGGGAGAAAAAGTCACAGACTATTTCTTGCCCCATCCTTGTCTAATTAAACCTCTTGTTCAATCTTCAATAACTCGTTGTCGACAGATGGCTGAATACTGGTCCTCTTTCCTTCCTGCTCGCAACAATTGGGTACGGAGACCGGCGAACACAGGATCGCCGCACTACTCAGCGAGTATTATTCCGCTTCTCACTAAAAGGAAAGTACAAGTGGTTGTTTGCGAGAGCTGCGAATGGCACTGATCTGATGCCGTGCTCCTTTATATGGAACGCCTACTGTCTGTGGGAAGCGGAATGCTGCGCTGCGAGAACGGCTGACTTTTTGCACGGCAAGCAACGAAGTTTTGTCCTCTTTAGGTTGCCGTAACAATGTGACATGCACAGAGTCACGTGTTGTTCGGTCAATCACATAAATTTCTGTAATTAATGTAACGAGATAATGTAAATCAAACTTACTGCAGTTCATAAGTCAGAAGATAGTGGTGCTACTCAAGAGCTTTCAAATTCGCAAACCTCCTTCAGCTGCATGTTTACAGTGGAGAGAGAAGCCTATCAATAGCAAGTTGGCATGGACTTATGGAACTGAAAATCACTTGGCAGCAGGTTATCCTGAAGATGGAACGTTGTACGTCTGAATTTGTTCGAACAGTTGACGCTCCCAGATTTATGTTGCATATGTTGAGGTGTACTGTTAGGACACTGGGATAATACTGATTAATGGAAATGACAGTAGGGTTTTCACGAAAAGGTAACGGAGCTTTCCTATTCATATACGTCTCTAATGTCGAAGACTGCGTTCACTTTTCGACTCAGTCCCACGTAGAGCGCAGTTGTTTCGGCAAGATATCAGAAATCCTATACTAATTTTCGCCTGCAAGAGAGTTTGATGATGAAAAACTTTTGTCAACAAGTTACAATATGTGCTTATCCGACTGTTACTACATTTAATCGCCGTATATCCATAATTGAAACGGACGAATTGGGACGTCAGCTAGTATAATATATGTTAAAAAATGACGAGATTCCTCCAGCTGTATTAAGATATTGGTTTTATTGGCAACTAGTTTCGATGTTGTTGCAACATCATCTTCAGGCCCATTCTTGTTTACAGTAACCGTATGTGTCTAACACTAGTAATCGGTGGTGAGATAGGCATAGTAACTGATATGAAGTTAAAACTAGATCGTTATTATATTTAGCGAATTCCGAGTCTGGCTTCTTTGAGGACAGGGAGTAGTGACTGAAATGATTATGAATTCAGCAGGTCATTTAAAGGCGAACAATACGAGACAGCAACTTAAAACTGGTTTGTAGATGTCCAGTCCCGCGATGTCTATATTTTGTAGAGCAAGTTATTCATTCCCTAAGAATAATGTATGAAACTAATTTACGATCAGCTTACAGACATCATATTATATAGCTGAGTATTTTAACTACAGTTTTTCAATGCACAATTTTTTCCTGTGAAATTTGTAGTGCTGAGAGAAAAATGGTTCAAATAGCTCTAAGCACTATGGGGCTTAACATCTGAGGTCATCATGCCCCTAGACTTAGAATTACTGACCTAAGGACATCACACACATCGATGCCCGAGGCAGGATTCGAACCTGCGACCGTAGCAGTCGCGTGGTTCCGGACTGAAGCGCCTAGAACCGCTCGGCCACTACGGACGGTGCTGAGAGAATAATGCTGATCACAATTACAACAGTAGATACAGCAATGATCTTCAGTATACTTCTCTAACGTAAAGCCGTAAATGAGTGAATTACCATTTATCATCAACGCAATGTTGTTTAATTCCATATCTCAGTTGTTGTGTTGATACACAATTTTCGGATACAAATTTTAGTTGACAAATACCCGTTATCTCAAAGCATTGTTTTTCGTGTAATATCGAATATAAAAGTGCTGAAAATAAGTTGATATTTAAACAAATAGAGCTCTGCTACGCATTTGCTTGTATCTCTAAATCCATTTGTATCTTTGTGAGTAGGCTGTTTAGGTTTCTATGTTGGTAACGCCACGTAGCGCTCTGTATGAAAATCACTGGCTGTGCTGTGTGCGCTGTGGCTGGTTGGCATTGTTGGAATATTCGCTTGTGTTGTGTTGGGTAGTTGGATGTGAACAGCGCGTAGCGTTGCGCAGTTGGAGGTGAGCCGCGAGCAGTGGCGGATGTGGAGAGAGAGATGCCACAGTTTTGAGAAGTTACTATAAGCGAACGGTCTGGACGTCTGTCCACCAGAAAAAGGAAATTTGTGAAGTATGGATGTCATAAATTGATAGATATATATATGATGACTTTTGAACACTATTAAGGTAAATACATTGTTTTTTCTCTATCAAAATCTTTCATTTGCTAACTATGCCTATCATTAGTTAGTGACTTCAGTAGTTAGAATCTTTTATTTAGCTGGCAGTATTGGCGCTCGCTGTATTGCAGTAGTTCGAGTAACGAAGATTTTTGTGAGGTAAGTGATTCATGAAAGGTATAGGTTATTGTTAGTCAGGGCCATTCTTTTGTAGGGATTATTGAAAGTCAGATTCCATTGCGCTAAAAACACTGTGTGTCAGTTTAGTGATGATAAAGAGAAAACTGTTTGAGTACGCTGAGTTTTGCTTAGCTGTTTCAAAATCAAATAACGCAGAAGTTTACCAGCACAGTCATTCATAATTTTTCCAAGGGGCCGTTTCATCTTTGTCTTGAAACAAATGACGCTGTATTGCTTTTACTAGGTGTGATTAACATTGGAAGCCTCGCAAATTCTTCTGAGCAGTTTCTATAAAAGTAATATAAGCGGTGTCCCATTTACGTTGAGCACCCCAAATAACTTTTTATACAGAAGCAAAATAAAAAAAATGTGTCGAGCGAATGTTGATTAACTACAGGGGCGTTCAGTAAGTAATGCAACACGCTTTATTCTCGGCCAATTTCGATTGAAACAATGTGGAATTTATTGTGGAACATTGTGGAAAATTCCCGCTGCAGCTCTATTGTTTCATAAAGTTCCGATATGTGACGGCGCTATAAGTAGCTTTCAAAATGGCGTCTGTAACAGAGGTGCGTTCCAAGCAAAGAACTGCCATTGAGTTTCTTTTGGTGGAAAATCAAAGCATCGGAGATATTCATAGGTGCTTCCAGAATGTGTACGGAGACCTGGCAGTGAACGGAGGGACGAAGAGTAATTGGGTGATGCGTCTGTCATCATCGCAACAACGTCGCGCAGACCTGTCCCATGTCTCGCGTGCCGGCCGCTCACAGCTGCGATTCCTGCACTGTTGAAAAGTGGGGACACTGTCATTCGAGGCGATCGACGGATCACAAACACCTCGCTGCTAAGTGGACATCTCTGTTCGTAATGCTGACACACTCGTCCACCAGTTGGGGTACTCAAAGCTGTGTGCCCGCTAAATACCTCGTCACCTAACAGAAAACCATAAAGAGCAACGAAGGACCATCTGTGCGGAACTGCTTGCGAGTTACGACGCTGATTGTAGCAATTTTTTGTGGAACATTGTCACAGGCGATGAAACATGGGTTCATTACTTCGAACCGGAAACAAAATGACAATCCATGGACTGGCGCCACACCACCCCTCCTCGAAAGAAGAAGTTAAAAACTATACCTTTAGGCATTAAAGTCATGGCGACGGCCTTCTGGGACTATTGAAAGGGTTATTCTGTTTTGCGTCCCCCCCTCATGTGCAACAATCAACTCGGTAGTGCACTGTGCTACCTTCTGAAACTGAAGAACAACTATAGTGTGTTCGACGACACAACAATGAAAAAGAACTGCTCCTTCTCGAAAACGGAAGGACTTACACGAGTCTGCACACCCAAGAGGAGCTCAAAAAAACTCCACTGGACTGTGTTTCTCATCCAAATTACAGTCCGGATCTCTCACCTTCCGACTTCCATTTGTTTGGCCCAATGAAGAATGCCCTGTCCGCGAAGCTGGACGTGGATGATGGGGAGGTTATTGATGCAGAAAGACATTGGCTCCGACGTCGACCAGTAGAGCAGTGCCATGTGGGCATATAGGCCCTCCCAGTCAGGTGGTGTAAGGCCGTCGCACTGAACGGAGATTATTTCTTTCTTTCTTTCACTGGTGCCATGTCCTGCGCTGACGTAGAGTCATGGAAAAGTGCGAACGTGTTCATATGTCTGCGAGTCGTGTATCTGAGGCGGAACGTGGGGACCAGCCCGGTATTCACCTAACTGGATGTGGAAAACCGCCTAAATACCACATCCAGGCTGGCCAGCACACCGGCCCTCGTCGTTAATCCGCCGGGCGGATTCGATCCAGGGCCGGCGCGCCTACCCGATTCAAATGGTTCAAATGGCTCTGAGTATGTGGGACTTAACTACTGTGGTCATCAGTCCCCTAGAACTTAGAACTACTTAAACCTAACTAACCTAAGGACATCACACACATCCATGCCCGAGGCAGGATTCGAACCTGCGACCGTAGCAGTCGCGCGGTTCCGGACTGCCCGCCTAGAACCGCTAGACCATCGCGGCCGGCGCGCCTACCCGAGTCCAGGAAGCAGCGCGTTAGCGCGCTCGGCTACCCTCGCGGGTCTCGCACTGAACGGAGATTATGTTGTAAAAAAAGGGTTTATTAGTCAAAAGAGCGAGGAATAATGTGTTGTATTGGAATCCCGAATAAGACCAATCTGGTTTCAGAAAAAATTGTTACATTACTTATTAAACGCCCCTCGTACAATGAGGACATTAACAGCATGACTGCCTTTCTTGTAATATAAGTCGTTAGTCTTTACGAAGATACAAACAGTGGGACGTGTTTTTTTTAAACAGAATCCTCCAATTTATTCGGAAATCCATTTCTTTCCTCAAGAGACGTCAGAAACGTATCACGCAAACGTTATTAAAAAGGCAAAATAAAACCGATTTTCACTCTCCCGTGCTAGCAAACAATGCATCTACTCGTTCATTTGCTGGAGCTGCCAGTAAACGGACGGAAATACAGAGAAAATGCAGACCGGTGAGTACTGTTCTACTAACTTACATCCTCCACTGATGAGTAGCATTTCTACTTGCTCTTTGTTGGAGTTACAGGAACCTTCAACTTCACCTGGTTAACTGAATGAACGATTTGCAGTTTTCCATGTGTTTTCGTTAATTTGCTGTCAAGTCTACTAAGTGAACGAGTCGCTTCACTGAAGCTACATGCGCTGTGTGGTAGTACAGAGGAGTCAAAGACAGTCTTGTGTTATATTTTAATAATCTCATGTTTCACCAAGTATATAAGTTCTTAAACAGGTCTTAAGGAGAGAAAATGCATTACTAATAAGAAATACAAGGTGATATTTAAAGAAGACGTACTGTTGTTCACATCCTAGTAACGAACGAAGTTTCGAGATAGGCAATCATACTGGTTAATATCCCTCCGCCAGCTAAGCATTTGCTTGATCTTTTTCTTTTTAATATTCTTCTTGGGCAATAAGTTACGTGGGGTGATCAAGATAAATGAAATTCTGTATGACACGTATAAGGCGGAATAATAATCGTACATTTCACTGTAAAACCAATTACTGTACTTTTCTAAATAGGTATTTTTGATGTGGTAGGCTCCTCTACTTGAGAAACAGAAGCTGACAATAAAGACTTTTGAGAGTTTCGTTGAAACATTCTCAGTAATCCCCCCATCTCAAGGTTTATGGTGTCATATCTTTGGAACAAAGTGCCGTAAAATGAGATAATTTTCCAAGTACAATCAGTGGTACAAGTGGATACCAACTGCAAAATGTGTAGCAAAGAAAGTTGGTAGTAAGGAAATAATAAATTAAAATGTCGTGTTTGACGCAGTACTTTTGCCGCATGAATAGCGAAAAATGTAGTAAGCGATAAACTTTTTTCATCTTTTTTTGGTTTGGATGGTGGGGGGTGGGGGGGGGGGGGGGATGGCATGATATATCAGCGAGGAAAATTTTTAAAATATATGTTAAGTTTGGTGGAAGTCTCTAAGTGGTCTTACTAAAGTACTGGTTTAATACAGTTTCGATAATTTGCACTGCGCGAGTTACACAGCGTCATGGCATACGAGTATATACAGTTTCTAACATTAGTACTTGACTCATTGCGCTAGAACATCTCAGTGCGTAGAATATGATAGCGTTTTAAATATTTAAATTCGGTCAATAATTGTACCAAGTACCGAAAATCGATTTATCCGTTTACCAATACACATAGCGTTAATTGTTTACTCAGTAAGCGCGATGCTATCAGTATAATTATTGTCTTTGAATAAGTTTCATTCCTGTTCGTCCCATTGCGAGTTTCTTTCATTTAATTTCCTCTAAAAAAAGTAAAGCAGTTTTTTCTGTGTATGGTCCAAGTTTCATCGAGCTACGTTACTTGGCAGTGACACGTCATGGGATAGTTACTTTCGTCCTTAGGTTTAGCACACCAGTGTATTTTACAGAAACACATTTTTTATAAACTGGTTTTCACCATAAGAAAGATCAAGAACAGCATTTTCAGAAACGCTTATACATCCAAATGAGCACTTCATAAAAACTGTTATCTTAAGATAATCATATTTAATCATGAAAACTTTAACCTATTCAACTTTCAATGAAGTGTTCAGATTATTAGGACAAAAATCTTTTGTGACCTAAACCCCTATTCCAAAAATAAAAATAAATGAGAGAGGGATAGAGAAACAATTAAAATCGCTCAAAAGAGGAAAGGCCGCTGGGCCTGATGGGATACCAGTTC
The DNA here is from genome assembly GCF_023864345.2 of Schistocerca serialis cubense. Classification (NCBI taxonomy): domain Eukaryota; kingdom Metazoa; phylum Arthropoda; class Insecta; order Orthoptera; family Acrididae; genus Schistocerca; species Schistocerca serialis. The sequence continues at coordinate 1,063,494,923 of NC_064638.1, read as the reverse complement.
CATTTTACACAGAGTACGCGAGGGAACTTGCCCCCCTTCTTACAGCGGTGTACCGTAGGTCTCTAGAAGAGCGTAGCGTTCCAAAGGTTTGGAAAAGGGCACAGGTCATCCCCGTTTTCAAGAAGGGACGTCGACCAGACGTGCAGAACTATAGACCTCTATCTCTAACGTCAATCAGTTGTAGAATTTTGGAACACGAATTATGTTCGAGTATAATGACTTTTCTGGAGACTAGAAATCTACTCTGTAGGAATCAGAATGGGTTTCGAAAAAGACGATCGTGTGAAACCCAGCTCGCCCTATTCGTTCACGAGACACGGGTTCCCAGGTAGATGCCGTGTTTCTTGACTTCCGCAAGGCGTTCTATACAGTTCCCCACAGTCGTTTAATGAACAAAGTAAGAGCATATGGACTATCAGATCAATTGTGTGATTGGATTGAAGAGTTCCTAGATAACAAAACGCAGCATGTCATTCTCAATGGAGAGAAGTCTTCTGAAGTAAGAGTGATTTCAGGTGTGTCGAAGGGGAGTGTCGTAGGACCGTTACTATTCATAATATACATAAATGAACTTGTGGATAACATCGGAAGTTCACTGAGGCTTTTGCGGATGATGCTATGGTATATCGAGAGGTTGTAACACTGGAAAATTGTACTGAAATGCAGGAGGATCTGCAGCGAATTGACGCATGGTGCAGGGAATGGCAATTTAATTTCAATGTAGACAAGTGTAATGTGCTGCGAATACACAGAAAGAAAGATCCCGTATCATTTAGCTACAATATAGCAGGTCAGCAACTGGAAGCAGTTAATTCCATAAATTATCTGGGAGTAGTCATTAGGAGCGATTTAAAATGGAATGATCATATATAGTTGATCGTCGGTAAAGCAGATGCCAGACTGAGATTCATTGGAAGAATCCTAAGGAAATGCAATCCGAAAACAAAGGAAGTAGGTTACAGTACACTTGTTCGCCCACTGCTTGAATATTGCTCACCAGTGTGGGATCCGTACCAGACAGGGTTGATAGAAGAGAGAGAGAAGATCCAACGGAAAGCAACGCGCTTCGTTACAGGGTCATTTAGTAATCGCGAAAGCGTTACGGAGATGATAAACTCCAGTGGAAGACTCTGCAAAAGAGACGCTTAGTAGCTCGGTACGGGCTTTTGTTGAAGTTTCGAGAACATACCTTCACCTAGGAGTCAAGCAGTATATTGCTCCCTCGTACGTATATCTCGCGAAGAGACCATGAGGATAAAATCAGAGAGATTAGAGTCCACACAGAGGCATACCGACAGTCTTTCTTTCCACGAACAATACGAGACTGGAATAGAAGGGAGAACCGATAGAGGTACTCAAGGTACCCTCCGCCACACACCGTTAGGTGGCTTGAGAAGTCTGGATGTAGATGAAGATGTAGAACGGTAAATAAGTTACACTTCAAACACATGTCTAATTACAGTCCCTAATATTGCCTCCACATGTAGGGTTTAAAGTACACTCAATAATTTAAGTCCGAAGTGCAAGGCCACAAACAAGGTATCCATAGAAAACTGATTGTACAGAACAACTGTTACAAGAACTGTAGTCCTTTTTCGTTGTACACACATGTCAACTAATGTTATGGAATAATATAACGCAGAAAGTTCGTCACAAGAAACTAAACAGCTAAACACTTCGTCAGGAAAGATAATTCAGTCATTAAACCTAACAATTTGGCACTTTTCCTAAGCAGTCTTTCAGCAGTGGCAACATTAAGAGCCACAGACCTTCTCAAAACATATTTTGCAACAACACTGGTCAATCAAAGGAATTCAATTCTACATTGGCAACAGTGTCTGTGCCACTTCCTGTGAGTAAGCAGTCGGAAGTGTAGCGGGCAGACTTGAAAACAAAACTTGCAACAGACCTTGGGCAGGCCTGTGAACGGGGCGCGCAGTACAAGACGCCGTTACTGAGCATGCTACAAGGGCTAGACTTTTCGGACACTCTGACAACATCGGCCTGTCAGTCCTCCTTGCGTACGAGCCCTCTGTCTGTTGCCCGGCACCAACGGCCAGTCGTACGCTGTGAGTCCCTCCTGTTCTGTTCCTTCCCGGCATACTGGCCTTGGTCGTCGCAGTCGCTTCTGGTGACACTGGCGTAGGCACCAGAGATAAGAAATGAGTTCCGTACACACGCTTTAAACTCGTCAGCGGGTCCTCATGATGTCATCTCCGAACTCTCCTCCTCCGTAGGCCCGGAGACGCGACCCGGGAGTCTCCGCCGCTGCCCATCTAACTGACAAATCGTCGCTTTGTTGTCGGGCACAAGTGGACTACACCAGTACTCTGGTGTGAGTACACGAGCTCGCAAGTACCGCGTGGTTGTAATTAAAGTGCAGCTGCTAACGGAGGTCAAGTGTGGGCTGTAACTATCGTATTTCAGCGAAACTTGGTAGATATGCTAATAAATTGATGCGGAATGATAATGCCGGGATACAAGTTAGTTCCAACTGTGGCCACCACGTGCAAACCTGGCTATGGTCAGATTTCATTAACTGGTTTAAAGAAGACCGGAGTGGCCGAACGGTTCTAGGCGCTTCAGTCCGGAACCGCGCTGCTGCTACGGTCGCAGGTTCTATTCCTGCCTCGGGAATGGATGTGTGTCATGTCCTGAGGTTAGTTAGGTTTAAGTAGTTCTAAGTTCTAGGGGACTGATGACCTCAACTGTTAAGTCCCATAGTTCTCAGAGCCATTTTTTTCACTACAGGGTGCGGTGAATCCACAGAACCGCCGAATTTGAGGTGCTGTTAAGCCGCGTTTTGTGCACGAAGAGCCACTGCAATCGCCGTATATGACTGTGTTGTGTGGATTCACAAGCACCTTTATTCTAGGTCCATTCTTCTTTGATGAGCATACACCCATCGGGCTTGTCTTTTGTACCGTGACGTCTGCACGTTATTGAGACCTTTTTATCCTCGTACTGTATGTGATTCCTGCTTTGGAAGAGCGCAGCTGTGTGCCTTCATGTAAGTTGGGACAATGCCTCATGTCGCTCGCCCAGTGAAAAAAAAAAAAAAGATTCAAATGGCTCTGAGCATTATGGGACTTAACTTCGGAGGTCATCAGTCCCCTAGAACTTAGAACTACTTAAACCTAACTAACCTAAGGACATCACACACATCCATGCCCGAGGCAGGAGTCGAACCTGTGACCGTAGCGGTCGCGCAGTTCCAGACTGTAGCGCCAAGAACCGCTCGGCCACTCTGACCGGCATCGCCCAGTGAAAGATATGCTTAATGCAACCATTCACGAACGTGTTATCTCCAGAAGTTTTCCAGAAACGTGGCCTGAAAAATCACCTGATATGAATCCATGCGACTTTTAGCTCTGGGGATGTCTAAAAGAACACGTTTATCAGGGACTCGTTTGGTTTTAACCTGATCTGAAGGCCAGTCACAGGAAACCCTAGCTCAGATTCCGCCGAAACTGCTACGAGCAACTATTGATCATGTCGTTTTACGGATGCAACATCTCGTCCAAGACTCTGGTGCTCCTGTTGAAGAAACTGTGGAAGCGGTAGTTAATAATAAAATAAGCATTACGCCTTTCTCGCTTGTTCGACTTTTTGTGACCACCTCCTGCTCTCAATCAGTTACATATGTTAACTTTTCTACCCCTGAATGAGATTTTCACTCTGCAGCAGAGTGTGCGCTAATATGAAACTTCCTGGCAGATTAAAACTGTGTGCCCGACCGAGACTCGAACTCGGGACCTTTGCCTTTCGCGGGCAAGTGCTCTAGAGCACTTGCCCGCGAAAGGCCAAGGTCCCGAGTTCGAGTCTCGGTCGGGCACACAGTTTTAATCTGCCAGGAAGTTTCATTTCTACCCCTGTTTCTCGCATTCACAGCGCCTAATTTGCACCTGGCGGCCTTGTTTATTTATTTATTGTTCCGTGGGACCATATTAAGGAGAAGTCTCCATGGTCATGGAACGAGTCAATACAAGAAATTATAACACGATAGTAGAAACAGATGAAATGAAACATAAGAAACATATTCAGGCGACAAGTCGTAAGTTTAAATAAAGAAAATCAACAATGTAACACTGGAATTTGCTTAATTTTTCAGCTCTTCCAGGAGCTCCTCGGCAGAATAGAAGGAGTGAGCCATGAGGAAACTCTTCAGTTTAGACTTAAAAGTGTTTGGGCTACTGCTAAGATTTTTGAGTTCTTGTGGTAGCTTATTGAAAATGGGTGCAGCAGAATACTGCACTCCTTTCTGCACAAGAGTCAAGGAAGTGTATTCCACATGCAGATTTGATTTCTGTCTAGTGTTAACTGAGTGAAAGGCTGCTAACTCTTGGGAATAAGCTAATATTGCTAACAACAAACGACATTAAAGAAAATATGTACTGTGAGGGCAATGTCAGAATTCCCAGACTATTGAATAGGGGTCGACAAGAGGTTCTCGAACTTACACCACATATAGCTCGAACAGCCCGTTTTTGAGCCAAAAATACCCTTTTTGAACAGAAGAATTACCCCAAAAAATAAAACCATACGACATAAGCGTAGGAAAATATGCGAAGTAGACTACTTTTCGTGTTGAACTATCACTTATTTCAGATACTGTTCTAATGGTAAATAAAGCAGCCTTTAGTTTCTGAACAAGATCCTGAACATGGGTTTTCCACAACAGCTTACTATCTATCCGAACGCCTAGGAACTTGAACTGTTCCGTCTCGCTTATAATATGCCCATTCTGTCTGATCAGAATATCGGTTCTTGTTGAATTGTGAGTTAGAAACTGTAAAAACTGAGTCTTACTGTGATTTAGCATCAAATTATTTTCCACAAGCCACGAATTTATTTCATGAACTACATTATTTGATACTGTTTCAATATTACACACAAGATCCTTCACTAACAAGCTGGTGTCATCAGCAAACAGAAACATTTTTGAATCACCTGTAATACTAGAAGGCATATCATTTATATAAATAAGAAACAGCAGTGGCCCCAGCACCGACCATTTGGGAAGGCCCCACTTAACAGTGCCCCATTGGGACTGGACATCACTACCACTCTCAATATTGCGGAGAATTACCTTCTGCTTTCTGTTCTTAAAGTAAGAGGCGAACCAATTGTAAGCTACTCCCCTTACTCCATAATCGTCCAACTTCTGCAGTAATATCTTGTGGTCAACACAGTCAAAAGCCTTCGTTAAATCAAAGAAAACACCTAGCGTTCGCAAACTTTTATTTAATCCGTCCAAAACCTCACAGAGAAAAGAGAATATAGCATTTTCAGTTGTTAAACCATTTCTAAAACCAAACTGTACATTTGACAACAAATTATGTGAATTTAAATGCTCCAGTAACCTTGTATATACAACCTTCTCGATAACTTTAGCAAACACCGATGGCATAGAAATAGGTCTAAAATTGTCAACATTATCCTCGTCTCTCTTTTTATAAAGTGGCTTCACTACCAAGTACTTTAATCGGTCAGGAAACCGACCACTCCTAAAGGAAAAGTTACAGATAGGGCTAAGTACTGGGCTAACATACATAGAACAATACTTCAAAATGGTTCAAATGGCTCTGAGCACTATGGGACTTAACATCTGAGGTCATCAGTCCCCTAGAACGTAGAACTACTTAAACCTAACTTAACCTAAGGACATCACACACATCCATGCCCGAGGCAGGAATCGAACATGCGACCGTAGCGGTCGCGCGGTTCCAGACTGAAGCGCCTAGAACCGCTCGGCAACTCCGGCCGGCGAACAATACTTCAGTATTCTGCTAGATACCCTGTCATATCCATGAGAGTTCTTGGTCTTTAGTGATTTAATTATTAATTCAATCTCCCTATTGTCAGTATCATGGAGGAGCATTTCAGGTAGCACTTTTTTCTAAGAGCGCTATTATTCCCTGTTGGGACTAGGTTTCTATTTAGTTCACCTGCTATATTGAGAAAGTGATTATTAAATACTGTGCATACGTGGTGTTACAAAAAGGTACGGCCAAACTTTCAGGAAACATTCCTCACACACAAATAAAGAAAAGATGTTATGTGGACATGTGTCCGGAAACGCTTAATTTCCATGTTAGAGCTCATTTTAGTTTGGCAGAGGCGGACCAATTCCATGGCCTCCACGCTCTCCTGACCTCAACCCTCTTGACTTTCATTTATTAGGGCATTTGAAAGCTCTTGTCTACGCAACCCCGGTACCAAATTTAGAGACTCTTCGACCTCGTATTGTGGGCGGCTGTGATACAATACGCCATTCTTCAGGGCTGCATCAGCGCGTCAGGGATTCCATGCGACGGAGGGTGGATGCATGTATCCTCGCTAACGGAGGACATTTTGAACATTTCCTGTAACAAAGTGTTTGAAGTCACGCTGGAACGTTCTGTTGATGTGTGTTTCCATTTCAAGATTAATGTGATTTGAAGTAATAAAATGAGCTCTAACATGGAAAGTAAGCGTGCCCGGACACATGTCCACATAACATATTTTCTTTCTTTGTTGTGTGAGGAATGTTTCCTGAAAGTTTGGCCGTACCTTTTTGTAACATCCTGTATATGCGACTTATCAGTAACACTGACATTCCCACTACACACTGATTCTATATCCTCGACCTGTCTCTGCAGACCAGCCACTTCCTTTACGACTGACCATATGGTTTTAATTTTATCCTGAGACTTAGCTAATCTATCTGCATACCACATACTTTATGCCTTCCTAATAACATTTTAAGCACCTTACAATACTTTTTGTAATAGGCTGCTTCATTTAGATTTTGACTGTTTCTAACTTTTTGATATAATTGCCACTTTGTTCTACAAGATACTCTTATCCTTCTAGTCAGCCACCCAGGCTACCTGTTTGTGCTAGTACACTGTTTTGAACGTTCTAACGGAAAGCAACTTTCGCCGGCCGAAGTGGCCGTGCGGTTAAAGGCGCTGCAGTCTGGAACCGCTAGACCGCTACGGTCGCAGGTTCGAATCCTGCCTCGGGCATGGATGTTTGTGATGTCCTTAGGTTAGTTAGGTTTAACTAGTTCTAAGTTCTAGGGAACTAATGACCTCAGCAGTTGAGTCCCATAGTGCTCAGAGCCATTTGAACCAAAGCAACTTTCAAAGAGCAGGAGAAAAGTCTTGAGGAAAGCATTATATTTATCGTCTACTGTGTCAGCACTATAAACATCTTGCCACTCTTGTTCCTTGATAAGGTTTACAAAGGTCTCTACAGCAACTGGATCAGCTTTTCTAAAAAGTTGATAACTATATCTAACATGTGTTGCAGCAGAAAAATCTTTTAGAGTTAAAATTTGCTCATCATGATCTGAAAGGCCATTCACCTTTTTGCTAACAGAATGCCCTTCTAGTAATGAGGAATGAAGAAAAATGTTGTCTATGGTTGTTCTACTGTCCCTTGCACTCTCGTTGGAAAGAATACGATTTGCATAAGATTATATGAATTAAGGAAGTCTACCAGCATCCTGTTCCTTGCACAATCACTTATACAATTAATATTGGAGTCACCACATATAACTGGAACTAAATCGGTTCCTGATTAACGCATTAGAATATCTACGACGTTTCGATGCCATACGATAAGAACAGCATACAGTGGACCTCTGTGAGTAACTGAACTTTAATTATAACCGTCTGGAATGAACAAGGACTCGCGGAATTGCCAGTACATACGGAATCGTTGGGTTTTATTATACACCAATATTATACACCAATATGATTATATATGTATATGAAGTATTTATGTAATGTGTATATGTATATTTATGTATGTCTACATATAAAAATTTTTCGAGGACTGCTGCAAATTTATTCTAATATTTAGTCTCTATTCAGAGAATATCTAACAACAGTCGCTTTCACCGTGTCAGTGTTGCTTTACAATTGCATTCTCATCCACTCAATTTCAGTACTAAGTCACGACTAGCCTCACTCCAGCACATTTCAACTACGGAGAACAAGTCGATGACTAGCAAGAGACCCCAGCGCCACGCCATACTCGTGGAACCACAGAGGGAAGGGAGGAAGCCTATATAGCACTTTAGTACCAGCAGCAGCTTGATTTATAGTGTAAGCAACTCTCAACAATAGACTCACACACGCTTCATTTCTGACCTCTAGCATGCACCTTCGTTGGTCAACGCCCACTCTCGGCAAGGTGAGGAAACTGCTCCAGCCTGGGCACCAACCGCCGAGCGCGGTCGAACTTAAAACGGTGCTGCGGAATCACAGCATACCGTAAGTAACTCATCGAATTGGGGAAAACAAACGATAACGTTCCGTCATACTTCATCATGACAATGACAGACGCCATACAGCACGCCAAAGCACAGTCCACATCGATACAAATTATTTATGAAATGAAATAAATAATTTATCACTATCTCGACCGTTTTTGTTGTTGTTGTTAAAACTGTAACTTACGATCACTTTGGTTCCTCACTGGCACGAAAAATTGTTTACTGGTTGTCTGATGGAGGAAAACATTGAGTTAATGTCTCATTACGTGTCTTCATTTCATTTATATCTTAAAGAATTCTTGTTGTTTCCTTATGTTGACAACGATGGCATCACCTCAAGAAGCTCCTGAATCTTTCCAAAACCAGGTTTCTGAGTTACAAGCGTTAGAGAAGAAAAAATGTTGAGAAGTGTACAAATCACGAAGGCAAATATTTTGTGAAATGATAAAAGAAATTGAACCAAAAATGCTTTTGTTAATTCTTTACATAAAAAGATTTAAACTGCCTCTCGTACAGTCTGAAGAAAAAATACAATAGTTAATTCCTGATTTTGCTTCTACCTACAAGAAGCATCAGAAAAATAAGACACCTAAGTTAGACAGTAAAAATTGACGGTAGTTTTATTTATTTATTCTTATGGCTAGGGCCCCCCCGCCGGGTGCCGGTCTTTCAATTTGACGAGACTTCGGCGATCTGCAGTCGATGAGGAAGATAGGATGATGATGAGGACAGCACAACACCCAGTCCCTGGGCGGAGAAAATTCCCCGACCCAGCCGGGAATCGAACCCGGGCCCAAAGGATTGACAATTCGTCACGCCGTCACGCTGACCATTCAACTACCGGGAGCGGACCTTAACGGTAGTATAAGAGTAGAAATCTTCCGTGGTATAAATTAGTTATGAAACACTTTCATCGGTATTCAGTACCAAATTAACAGTAGATGTGAAGAAAGCAGGTAATGCTCAGCGAGTTCCATATTTTCTGACATGATAGCGAGATCTGGACTGTGTATAATAAAGTGAAATCTCAGAACTACCCAAAGAGCTACGCAAGGATCCACGCTGGACTGTACATGAACACGTAGAAGAGGGTACCAGCACACGATCTGTTACAATCGTCATAAGAGTAGCCGAAAAGAATAGCTATACTGAAATGGCGGAGTGCTTATGACATTGCTAGAAGCAAAGGTAATAGGTGGGAAAAATTGCTGACACAATGAAATCTAACACTAGTAACAGATGAATACCCAGGGAGAGATCACAAAACAGATGGTACCAGAAGATCTAGAATTTAGCAGGTTTACCTTGTAGACAACAGCACAGGATAACGACAGCAGGAGAACAGCGTTAAAAACCTCAACATATGATTAGAAGAGACCACGCCATTTTATGACATGCATCAGTCATGGTAATGATGATGACAGGTGGGAATTTTCTGCATGTTATTGCTGTCTATCAATGTTCCACTGTCTGCCCCTGGTAACTGAGTGGTCAGCGCAACCGAATATCAATCCTAAGGACCTTGGTTCGATTCCTGGCTGGGTCGGAGATTTTCTCCGCTTAGGGACTGGGTGTTGTGCTGTCCTAATCATCATCATTCCGTCCACATCGACACGCAAGTCGCCGAAGTGGCGTCAAATCGAAAGACTTGCACCCGGCGAATGGTCTATCCGACGGGAGGCCCTAGTAATATGACTGTGTTCCACTGGTAAAGGGAAACCTACTGATGATTTGAAGAATTCTTATAATTACAGCTTCCATCTGTACGTTGTGCTGTCTTCAAGTTAAATTGTTAGCCTCTGCTTCGCTTCGCTCCGAATTGTCACACTGAATTAGTTTGCGCCTGCGGACAGGAAAACCAACGAATAGATGTGCAAAGCAGTATGCTGTCTTGCCTTCCTGAACAATTCGAGTCACAAACGGTTCCCGCATTGCGCATGCCAGTTAAAAACTTGGAGAGATGATCTGTCCATTGAAGTGTGTCTGTTGCCTGTCCTGTAGTTTTTATGCAGTCTCCTTCTGAAACCCTGGGGGTACTTACGAATGGCGCCGGCCGATGTGGCCGTGCTGTTCTAGGCGTTTCAGCCTGGAACCGCGTGACCGCTGCGGTCGCAGGTTCGAATCCTGCCCCGGGCATGGATATGTGTGATGTCCTTAGATTAGTTAGGTTTGAGTAGTTCTAAGTTGTAGGGGACTGATGACCACAGATATTAAGTCCCATAGTGCTCAGAGCCATTTGAATCAACTTATGAATAGCCCTGTGTATCCCACCCCTTCCCGTGTTGGAAAACGAACGAAGGGAAATTTTTTATTGTTATTCTAATGAGGATATTAAACAAAATACCTATTCATCAATGTCTCTCACTCCACGTAAAATGGTAGTGAATGGTTGAAGTACGTGTGATAATTCGGAGACCTCCCGAGGTAGTCACACTGTTATCCCAAAGTACATGCAGTGAACTTCCTGTCTTACCTTCGATCCCTCTGATATCATGAAACACAGCTGTTGCATACGGAATATCAACACCGTACTGCTTTCCTCGACAATACTGCGCTAGCCTTGGCCGTTGTCTAAGTATAGAGAGCTGGGAGTGGAGATGCCTGTGACAACATTATTCACCTCGTCAGGTAGCGTACGCGCGCTGGTTGCTAATAAAAAGTGAGTCGACCTGTGTGTGACGGGCATCTCTTAGAAGGGCAAACGCACAGCAAGGTGTGTACCAGATCCCCGAATGACTTCCTTTCTATGCATATTTCGTAACTCGAAATACAATTTCTGTTATATATACGCATACAGGCTCAAAACTGTACAGAAGGCGGGGCAACAGAAACTGAGTACCTCGGAATGAGGAACAAGTGGTCGAAAATGAACATTTCATCCTGAATGAGCAACCGTTTGTGATGTGCCCGCATTGTAGTTTACTGCTGTTTCATGTTGAGTAACTGTCTTTCACAGAACGATGGCCACGAGGAACACATTTTTTAATGTGTGAACATCCGCAGTTTCAATCATAAGGGACTATTGTAAGGTGTTCATGTATTCCGTCGTAATACGTCGTATTGGGGAGACCATTATTTGGATTATTCTCTTGTTTCAGAGTCCTGTACTCGCCCCTCGTTCGTACCCGTAAAGTATCTTAAGAAAATGTCTGTATTGATTTCTTATGTGCCTTAGCGTGGGGCACATGCTATATTTCTGGAAAGTTTTGCAGTCCAGTAGGCTTGAAGTGCGCTGAGCGGCCCGGCATCTCGAACAGCTGGCGTGGGCGATGCAGGGTCGCCCATGTTTAGGCCGGCGGCTGTTTGTGTGACTTGCGGTCGCCGACTTGGTGCTTTTATTCCCCCATTCTTAGATTTCGTGTGCCTGGCTACATTGTATAAAATTAAATAGAAACGTAGGTATTTAGGACAAATATTTCCCTGAAAGTTTATTCTCTGCAGACTTACGATCCATCTTTCTGTTCGAGTGTGGTGACCTTCATGAGAAATGAAAAAAAAAAAAAAATCTGTCATGGATTCCCAAAACTACATCGTGCACCGATCCTCTCTTTCTGGAAGTTCACATCGTCCAGAAGGTTGGAGATAGCTGTGCCTATATTGGTGGTGTTTTTCGTGAAGTCCACACTTCTTTGGGAGTTACTTCACACATTCCCCATTCCCTCCCCCTCCCCCCCCCCCCCTCAACGATGAGGTGAGACTGCAGAAATTGTCAGATGACTTTGTCAATCACGGTGAATATAAACGGCTTCGTATATAAATTTGTTGTTCACTGAGTAGTGTTGTAAGAGTAACGATTAAATTTTGTTCTGTGTGTATTCGGCATTGTCGAGAAACACAGCTGTTACGAAGTAGTCTTTACTCGTTACTTTCATTACTGAGCGTCTTTACTGATGGAGCCATGGCAAATTCTTGTCAGCCTACCAAGTTATAGGTGAAATGATGTGTACAGATGAACTGACAAGATACAGAGTATAGAGGTTATAAATGTGAACTTATTCCTTTTGTTCTGTACAATTTATTGTTCTGTTTTTGGTAGAACTATTACTCCTCATTTGTTCTGTTTATCTGGCAGATTATGATGATGGCTGTGACCGAAACGCGTTAAAGTGAATATTTTTGAAAAATAAAAATATAAATAGCGGTTAAGACGAACAATGATCTGCCACGCTACAAAGCCGCCGAGAGGCAATAGTGTTCCGGCCAACTTCCACAGCCATGTTAAAACTTCAGTTTAATGCTGCTGGGGTAACGAAAAACCGGCGATTAGCCTTACGGTGGAAACGGTAGCGCATGAAAGGAAGGAACTGTAGGACTACATAGAATATCAATTCCACCCGAGTCAGAAACGAAGTGCATATGGGAAAGAAAACATGGAAGGTGACAAAACGTATTCGCTATTCTGACTCACCGGATGAAGGAAAGGAATTAGTTATAGCTGCTATACATAAGAAAGAAAATAAACGAAACTGCAGGTATCATAATACTGAAAAAAACTCACCCCCTACACCGAGAACATAACAAGGGACTATGGAATGGTTTTCGGAAAAACAGTTCAACAGTAGACAGCATATTTTGCGTCAAGACCATCAATAAAAAAGTAAGGGAGTATAATGAGAACATTCATTACCTGTTGAAAGTTTCAACTGTTTGCGTGGGCAGTGACCTAGATCTGCATTATTGTATGACATTGCTATACTCTTGCCTTTTACGTCTGAATGCTGCAAGGTCGTTAGCCAAACAGTCATGAAACAACACACATCACACTTATAATCCTAGAGAAAATCGACACAGCTTGCCCTGGTCAACAAGAAGGCTTATAATCAAACAAGAAAATTGACTGAAATGCTCATTACCTTCACGAAATAATAAGAGAACGATCGTTGAGGTTGGCCACTTTTCACAATGACAACACTCTCACAATAAGAACAACAAACTTAGGTGTGAACCGAGTTATACTTATTATTAGTAGGCCATGTAACCAAGAAAACGTTGTAGGACAATTTAAAGGACGGTCTGAGTATAACAATTTTTTATTTGCTTTAATCACACAAGTAGTTAACAGAGAGCAAATATTTTTAAAAGTCTGGATTGAAATCTCATGATATGACGCTAACACTGTGAGGAGGTACCAAATTATATGGAAGACTACATGGATGAAACCCAGCAAGATCTCTTCATCTGGGCAGCTTGCGAATTCAATGTTAACAATAATCAAATGGTCAACTGAAGTTTCGAGGCAGAACAAGGAATTAGAGAGCTGTTCAGAGTACAGGTCGCACTACTGCAGGTTGAAAAACTTACAGTTCCCGAAAATCAACAAAGTATGCACCCATTAGCACCAACGCCGGTGGGAGACCAATCACACAGTGGCCGGAACACGACGTCACGAAATTTCCTCCTCCCTCCTCAGCTCTCTACTTTCAAAAACCCCACTTGCAGGGGACGGCTCAATGCTATTACCTTTGTGACAGACGAGAATATCACTTATTTCATGGAAAGACAGAGGAACATATCAGCAACTTCCTACTCTTGGCATACAAAATGCACATTAACAAATACGAGGTTAGTATTGTCCAAAAAGTGTCTCCACGGTTGGTCGGCCTCTTCGTTCCAAACACTGTGGCCGGGCGACTCGGTTTGATTGGACGACCAAAATTTCGGAACGAAAGCAACCGTCATACGAGGTGCATTCAAGTTCTAAGGCCTACGATTTTTTTTCTCTGGACTGGAAAGAGATAGCAACATGCGCATTGTTTTAAAATGAGGCCGCGTTCATTGTCAATACGTCCCAGAGATGGCAGCACCATACGGCAGATGGAATTTTACCGCCAGCGGCGAGAATGAGAACTGTTTTAAATACTTAAAATGGCGACGTTCTCCTTACTTGAACAGCGTGCAATCATTCGTTTTCTGAATTTGCGTGGTGTGAAACCAATTGAAATTCATCCACAGTTGAAGGAGACATATGGTGATGGAGTTATGGATGTGTCGAAAGTGCGTTAGTGGGTGCGACAGTTTGATGAAGGCAGAAGATCGTGTGACAACAAACCGAAACAACCTCAGGCTCGCACAAGCCGGTCTGACGACATGATCGAGAAAGTGGAGAGAATTGTTTTGGGGGATCGCCGAATGACTGTTGAACAGATCGTCTCCAGAGTTGGCATTTCTGTGGGTTCTGTGCACACAATCCTGCATGACGACCTGAAAATGTGAAAAGTGTCATCCAGGTGGGTGCCACGAATGCTGATGGACGACCACATGGCTGCCCGTGTGGCATGATGCCAAGCAATGTTGACGCGCAACGACAGCATGAATGGGACTTTCTTTTCGTCGGTTGTGACAATGGATGAGACGTGGATGCCATTTTTCAATCCAGAAACAAAGCGCCAGTCAGCTCAATGGAAGCACACAGATTCACTGCCACCAAAAAAATTTTGGGTAACCACCAGTGCTGAAAAAATGATGGTGTCCATGTTCTGGGACAGCGAGGGCGTAATCCTTAACCATTGCGTTCCAAAGGGCACTACGGTAACAGGTGCATCCTACGAAAATGTTTTGAAGAACAAATTCCTTCCTGCACTGCAACAAAAACGTCCGGGACGGGCTGCGCGTGTGCTGTTTCACCAAGACAACGCACCCGCACATCGAGCTAACGTTTCGCAACAGTTTCTTCGTGATAACAACTTTGAAGTGATTCCTCATGCTCCCTACTCGCCTGACCTGGCTCCTAGTGACTTCTGGCTTTTTCCAACAATGAAAGACACAAAGACACTCCCCGTGGCCGCACATTCACCAGCCGTGCTGCTATTGCCTCAGCGATTTTCCAGTGGTCAAAACAGACTCCTAAAGAAGCCTTCGCCGCTGCCATGGAATCATGGCGTCAGCGTTGTGAAAAATGTGTACGTCTGCAGGGCGACTACGTCGAGAAGTAACGCCAGTTTCATCGATTTCGGGTGAGTAGTTAATTAGAAAAAAAATCGGAGGCCTTAGAACTTGAATGCACCTCGTATTCATGGTGATCGAGTGCCGCCACGGTATCTCGACCCTTGATGTTAGAGCAAAATAGGAAAAATTATCGTAGTCTGTTATTCCCTGGGGGCAGCATTGGCAGCATGGTGCTTCCTACCCTCAACTAGGCCAGGTGCTGGCTCTGCCCACAAAACCATGAAGCAGGCTGCAGCCTCACCTTCACGAAAACTGGACGTATTCCTGGTGAGGCTCTCCTCTCCTAATGAGATTCACTGACTGTCTTCTGCTGACAATGGGACCCTCAAACCACGGCGTATGAAAAATTCTGAGCCTTCCTTCCAAGCCCACATACCAGTAAAATGAAAAGAAAAAATGGCAGAAAATGAAAAAATCGCTTAGCGACATGTGACGGTAACACTCTCCATTGACTTTCAGTGCACAGAGAAACGGTACGGGAAATGAAGACAGAATATGGAATCCTTAAGAAGCTCATCAATCTGGTAAAGATGTGTACGGAGATGGTGGTACAAAAGGTGACATACCGCTTATCAAAACTAGACTGATGCAAGGTGACACACTATCCACACTTATGTTCATCCTTGTCATGGAAAAAGTAGTAAGAGAAACCAACAAGCAACAAATGGAAATATCACCGACCATCAAATAACAGCGATGGTACTGATACGCTCTTGAAGAAACTAAATAAAACTGCGATGAAAATAGGAAGGAATGGCAGAAGAAATGGTCATACAAAGGGAAAAGTGACTGCAGAACAACGTGGTGACCTCCATGTAAAAATTACACCTTCCAGAACAGTCCATTTAGATATAACCTTGTGTAAATGTGACTGCAACAGAACACACACTGAATGCCAAGTTAGACTACGGAATGCAAACAAAGTTTACTTTCCCCTCCAAGCTCCTGATCAGGAGAAGCAAGCTCAAACCTTACAACACAATATTCATGCCAGTACTGTTTATGGAGTGGAAACATGGAGCGTAACCAAAAGGGCAATACACAAACACTCAGTCATCGAAAATAAAGAGTACAGAAAAAAAATTGAGCCAGCATTTGACCGTGCAACACAAACGTGAGTTTGGAGGTCCATTCAAGAGATAGTTAAGGTAGCGGACCAACTCTCGGTAGCGCACAAGGTCAAAGCGGGTCAAAGCGATATTGTCAGAATGAACCGTGGCAGAATAGTATGTCAGATACACCCTGAGGCGCCAAAGAAACTAGTATCGGCTTGCTTATCCAAATACAGGGATATGTAAACAGGCAGAATACGGCGATGCGGTCGGCAACGCCTATATAAGATAACAAGTGTCAGGCGCAGATGTTCGATCGGTTACTGCTGCTACAATGGAAAGTTATCCAGATTTAAGTGAGTTGGAACGTCGTGTTACAGTCGGCGCACGAGCGATGGGACACAGCATCTCCTAGGTAGCGTTGAAGTGAGGGTTTTCCCGTACGATCGTCGTTTCACGAGTGTATCGTGAATATCAGGAATACGCTAAAACATCAAATCTCCGACATCGCTGTGACCGGAAAACGATCCTACAAAAACAGGACGAATGACGACTGAAGAGAAACGTTCAACGTGACAGAAGGGTGCAACACTTCCGCAAATTGCTGCAGGTTTCAATGCTGGGCCATCAACGAGTGTCAGCGAGCGAACCGTTCAACAAAACGTCATCGATATGGGCTCTCAGAGCCGAAGGCCCACTGTCATAACCTTAATGACTACACGGCACAAAGCTTGACACCTCGCCTGGGCTCGTCAACACCGACATTGGACTGTTGATGAGTGGAAACATGTTGCCTGGTCGGATGAGTCTCGTTTCAAATTGTATCGAGCGGATGGACGTGTGCGGGTATGGAAACAACCTCATGAATCCGTGGGCCCTACATGGGGACTGTTCAGGCTGGCAGAGGCTCTGTAATAGTGTGGGGCACCTGCAATTGGCATGATATGGGATACCTGATACCTCTAAATATGTCTCTTGACATTCGACACGTACGTAAACATCCTGTCTGATCACCTGCATCCATTCATATCTATTGTGCATTCCGATGGACTTGGGAAATGCCAGCAGGACAGTGTGACACCCCACACGTGCAGAATTGCTACAGAGTGGCTCCAGGAACACTATTCTGAGTTTAAACACTTTTGCTGGCCACCAAACTCCCCAGACATGAACACTATTGAGCCTATCTGGAATACCTTACAACGTGCTATTCAGAAGAGATCTCCACCCCCTCGTATTCTTACTGATATATGGACAGCCCTGCAGGAATCATGGTGTCAATTCCCTCCAACACTACTTCAGACATTAGTCGAGTCCATGCTCGCGGGGGCCCTACACGATATTAGGCAACTGTACCAGTTTCTTCGCTTCTTCAGTATATGACAGGAAGATGGAAGGCTCAACGCCGCTGGACGGCCAAGGAACAGATGGCAAGATGGGGTGACCTCGAACTGCACAGTGATGAGTATCACGGGATGGAAGGAAGCGGCGTGAAATAGGAAGAACTGGAGGCAGAGAATGAGAACGACGCGCGATAGTTACGGTCCGAATAAGCCAAGGATGTATGTTGCAATTGCTACTCTGAGATGAAGAGGTTGGTATACGAGAGGAATTTGTGGCGGGCCGCTTCAAACCAGTCAGAAGACTGATGACTGAAAAGAAAAAAAAGAAGATGAGTCACTAACGACTTGCTCGGCTGAGTACAAGCATTTGGACGAACACAAAAACCATCTAGTCGGCACGAACATCCGCAATAAAGGGCAAACGAGTAACGAAACGTTTCCGTTACTGTGAGTCCGCTTAATGTAACGAATTGGGATAAGATTACCGATTCGTCCACAGCTGGACACGAGCTGCATGAGAAGAAGAAAATTTGCGGGTAACGAAACGTTTCACGCAATAACGAAATTGTATTTCGAGTCTCGTGGAATGATCGTTGCTCAATAAGAGATACATACGATGAGTAACAACCCTATTGCCGAGGCTATTTGAAAAGAACATTGAACGTACGAATTTGGACAAAACCGAGGTTACATGTTATTACTTTGATCATTCGTAGAGACGTAAATTTTTAGTTATATCTGACATTGTCAAAGAAGGGAAAGCGATCAAATATATATTTCTCAAAATTAAAAAAATATAACTGTCTATGTGACGATCAGTTTGGCTTTAGGAAAGGTAGTGGTACCAGAGAAGCACTTCTGACATCGCGGTTCATAATGGAAGCAAGACTAAAGAAAATTCAAGACACGTTCATAGGATTTGTCGACCTGGGAAAAGCGTTCGACAGTGTAAAATTTTACAAGATGTTCGAAATTCTGCTGAAAATAGGGGTGAGCTGTAGGAGAAGACGTGTAATGTACAATATGTACGAGAGCTAAAAGATAACGATAAGAGTGGAAGACCAAGAACGAAGTGTGCGAATTGAAAAGTGTGTAAGACAAGGGTGTAGTCTTTCGCTCCTACTCTTCAGTCTATACATCGAAGACGCGATGACCGAAAGAAAAGAAACGTTAAAATCCAAGACGGAAAGGATATCAATGATAAGAAAGTACGTAATTTGAGAAAGAAATTTCTGAGAATGTACACTTGGGGCACATAGTTGTATGATAGTGAAACATGGTCTGCGGCAAAACCGGAAAAGAAGAGAATCGAAGTACTTGAGACTTGGTGCCGCAGAAGAATGTTGAAAATAATGTGGACCGATAAAATATGGAATGAGGAGGTTCTCCCAAGAATCGGCGAGGAAAGAATCATATGGAAAACATTGACAAGAAGAAGGAACAAGATGATAGGACATCCCGGAATGACTTCCATTGTACTAGAGGGAGCCGCAGAGAGTAAAAACGGTAGAGGAAGACAGAGGTTGGAAGACATCCAGCAGACAATTGAGGGCATAGGTTGGAAGTGCTACTCTGAGATGAAAAGGTTGGTAAAGGAGAAAAATTCGTGGCGTGCCGCATCAAACCAGTCAGAAGACTCTTGGCGGGAAAAGAATTGTGTACGCTACAAAATATTAGAATGGGTGACTAGCTTCAGCTGACTACGCAACCATCTTCAAATCAGCCATGGTAAAATAACTGCCAGCATACAGTGTACTGACAACCGCTACATCGTCTATGAAACTTGGAGCGTGTCCGTACGTGCGACACTTTCAATAGATAACTGAACAGCCAGCAACATAAAACCAACTATTTCCAAACCGTGCTTAATTAGATTGCAGTCATAAGTTTTATAATTGACTATACTCTCATTAAACGTGGTTCTGAAATAGTCGGGATCTCTTCTACGAGAGGATGGACGTTGTGTTCAAAGTCGAGAGTGCGGTGTTTCATAGAAACACCACAGTCAACCCTCCTAATTGCGACCGTCCCAGTTCTCGCAGCCGCTGCTGCAGTCGGACAAAAACGGTATGTGAGGTCATAGTTTCAACAGGGACTGCCGTCGCCACCTCCTTTTCGGTTTTTGTCCGTACCCTGAAGCGCGAGGTTTGAAACCGATTCGATCTTCAAACATTTTCTTTAATATTCAGATGTACATTTACGGACACTGGTTCTTTATCAGAACGTAATCTACTAAGGTCTCTCTAAAATCACCTGCAACAGAAATTTTGAAACACTGTGTACAAAATGAAAGGAATTTCTGGGCGTCTCATCAGCACCCATGTCGCCCTAGAATAGTTGTTTGGGCTCTTCGCCAGCAGTCATATCCTGTGATGTTGCCTGCCACACTCCATTTGCGAGCCATCTGACGAGCAGCTGAATTAGCACTCTATTTTAACGCCACTACATTGCCTGAGAAACAGCTTCTGTGTGGCGATAGATTTCCTTGATCTCCTCACACGTGTGCTGAGCCTATGTTATCCTTAGCGCCGTTCTGTTAGCCTCGCTGACACTAGAGATAATTCAGATTACACAACTAGCAAAGGTTCTGTTTAATTTCAGTTCGCATACGATAGGAAATTTATAACTCAGTATGGGTGTCAACTCAGTTTGTGCAGAATTCGAAACTAATTTGTATCAGACAGCAGATTGGTTTCATAGCATTCACTTAGTGTGCCAACTGCATGTCCTGTTCTAATGTCAATTAAAAATGTGTGGTATTTGTCTGCTGCGTATAAACCAGTTCCAGGAGCTAGAAGTGTAATTTGAGACAAGCATTTTTGGTGACCTAAGGGTCTTGTACAGATATGTGTGCCCGATGTGTAGCCCCATCAGCTTCGCAACATTACACCGCCCCCTTTGAAGTATTCTACGCAAACATCCGGTAATCAGAGATGGCCGCAACACATTTCTGTCTTGGGATGACATCAAAGATGTCGTTATCTGGCAGGCACAACACTCTTATTCCAGGTCAATGACTTCAATTAAATGAAATTACGATTCGGGCTATGATATGTATATAGAATTTCACGAGCAGATTTATACCCAGGTAATGAAATACAACAGTGGAACTACCGAGTACCGACGAATGTAATGCTACAGAACGAAGGGGAGATACCAACTATACCTCCTAGCTAAGTGCGTAATAAAGGTTGAACAGCAGTGACACTGAAATCAAAATGTGTAGTACCATGTCTTGTATAGAAATGTGAACCTACACATCTTAATATTAATTTTATCCTTGTGTTTCTGGTTGTTACACTCCGCGCCAGATATCTGAAAGCACGGGTGACGTCACGAAGAGAACTGCCGCAGAGTTCGGCACAAGCGTACGCACGCTGAATAGAAACCATTGACTGCGTATACTCACGTTCAAACACTGTCAGGTAACACGGTTACCCCTGCCAGGTCTCTATCATCTTCAGAGCAAGAATCACCGTACTCATTTTCGCTATCACTATCTACACCATCTAATCGTATTATTACACTGAAGCGCCAAAGAAACTGGCGCAGGCATGCGTATTCAAATACAGAGATATGTAAACAGGCTGAATATGGTGCTGCTGTCGGCAACGCCTACATAAGACAACAAGTGTCTGGCGCAGTTGTTAGACTGGTTACTGTTGCTATAATGGCAGGTTATCAAGACTTAAGCGGGTTTGATCGTGGCACGGCGCACGAGCGATGGGACACATCTCCCGTACAACCATTTCACGACTGTACCGTGAATATCAGGAATACGCTAAAACGTCAAATCTCTGACGTCACTGTCGCCAAAAAATGATTCTGCAAGAACGGGACCAACGAAGACTGAAGAGAATCGTTCAACGTGACAGAAGTGCAAACCTTCCGCAAATTGCTGCAGGTTTCAATGCTGGGCCATCAACAAGTGTCAGCGTGCGAACCATTCAACGAAACATCATTGATATGGGCTTTCGGACTCGAAGGACCACTCGTGTACCCTTGATGACTGCATGACACAAAGTTCTACAACTCGCCTGGGCCCGTCAACACCGACATTGGATTGTTGATGGCTGGAACACGTTGGCAGGTTTGACGAGTCTCGTTTCAAATTGTATCGAGCAAGAACGGGTTTTATGGAGCCAACCTCTTGAAACCGTGGACCCTGCATGTCAGCAGGGAACTGTTCAACCTGGCGGAGGCTCTGTAACGGTGTGGGGCGCATGCAGTTGGAGTGATATGGAACCGCTGAAACGTCTAGATGCGACTCTGACAGGTGATACGTAAGTAAACATCCTGCCTGATCAAGTGCATCCATTCATGTCCACTGTGCATTCCGACCGACTTAGGCAATTCCAAAAGGACAATGCGACACCCCACAAGTCCAGAATTGCTACAGAGTGGCTCCACGAACACTCTTCTGAGTTTAAACACTTCCGCTGGCCATCGAAGTCTTCAGACATGAACATTATTGAGCATATCTAGGATGCCTTGCAACGTGCTATTCAGAAGAGATCTCCGTCCTCTCGTATTCTTACGGATTTATGGACCTCCCTACAGGATTCATGGCCAGCACTACTTCAGACATTAGTCGAGTCCGTGTCCCGTCGAGCTCCGGCACTTCTGCGTGCTCGCGGGGGCCCTACACGATATTAGGCAGGTGTAACAGCTTCTTTGGTTCTTCAGTGTACTTTATCTATTTCATCATAAAAACAAAATTATTGCAGCATATACCCTTGCTTAATTTTTTAAACGTATTCACTCAATGGGAGCCAACCTTCGTTAGTCACTGAATTAAATTCCTCCTCGCACAAATGTTTTGCAAATGTTACGTTGCAGAGAACGTTCCTAGAAGCTATTCAAACTTTTGAATTTAATTTCGGTTGGTAAGGAGGAAGACGTAAAGCAACGTGACCACTGGTTTGTAGAGTTTTATTGACGAAATACTCATCAGCCGTTGGCTTGGTTCTTCGAACAACCTAATATAGGACAGGTTTCAGGATGTCATCCGAGGAAAGGACGCATTTCTTTTTTAGCCACTTCCAGATATCATCTTTAGTCTAATGGTACGTTGGAGCTTTGTTTATTTTAACGTTGTGGTGTGGATCATTGTGGGGAATTAGTACAGAGTTAGGTTTTAAATTGGGGATCACCTTTTCTGTCGAACCACTTTTCATAATTTTGTTGATTAATGTGGTTGTGGTAATCTCCCGTTGCTGATTTGACTTCCACATGGTAAGCGCATTGGGAATAAAGCCATTTTCACATCTTGCAAGATTTGTTAGGCATTGTCCTTTTGGCATCGGTTTGATGACATGATGAGTTGTATTACCATTCTATGTGAAGATAAAATGAAAGTAATGTTGTCTCTGGTTTCCTCCCTATATTTTTTAATTGTTTCAGATACGCAATTCTTTTTTCTCGGTTGTCACTACTCTCTACCAGTACGAGGCTGCTTAATTTTATTTTCGTTCTAACAGAAAAAGCTAATACGTTTAATAACTGCCTTACAATACGTAGTGTAGCTACCTTGAAGGTCTATACTTCTTTCAACTACTGTTTAATTCCCTCCACTGTATACACTCGTTTTTCGGTCAGATAAAACTTGTAAATAATTCTCCTAGCAGTGGCTTCACCGGAACTGTCATTCTCATTAATTGTTTTGTTTACGTTTTTAACCTGGAGTTACAAATTTCCTTCCTGCTTTCCCTTTTAATTTTCTGGATAGCGCTGCGCGGAACCTCTGACCACTTGAACCGAACTTGCTGCTCCGGAATGTTCTTTCCCTGCGTGGATTCTTGCTCCACAAACGTAAAACGCTATGCACAATCTCCCGAGACTGACCATTCAGTTTTCTGTCTTTTAGTTGTGAAGTACTAACAAGGGAACCTCCCCATCGCACCCCCCTCAGAATTAGTTATAAGTTGGTACAGTGGATAGGCCTTGAAAAACTGAGCACAGATCAGTCGAGAAAACAGGAAGAAGTTGTGTGGAACTATGAAAAAATAAGCAAAATATACAAACTGAGTAGTCCATGTGTAAGATAGGCAACAACACAGGTGTGTGTAAACACATGAGCGCCATAGTCCCGTGGTTAGCGTGTGCAGCTTCGGAACGATAGGTCCTCGGTTCAAGTCTTCCCACGAGAGAAAATTTTAACTTTTTATTTTCAGACAATTATCAGAGTTCAGGCACTGACATATAATCAAATTCGCTCTCCAAAATTCCAGGACATGTTCAGTTTTGCTTGGACATACGCAGGATTTGACGGTCTACACACGGAAAAATTTGAAAACGTTAAAAACATATGTATTGACAGAGCACAGACAAAACTGTGCGACTGTGAAACTGTTGCATTCATTTTTTGCAGTTTATGTGACAAACTCTTATGTTTTCATCACTTTTTTGGGAGTGATTATGACATCCACAAGAAAACCTAAATTGGGCAAGGTAGAAGAATCTTTTTACCCATTCGCCAAGTGTACAAGTTAGGTGGGTCGACAACTTATTCCTGTCATGTGACGCACATGCCGTCACCAGTGTCGTATAGAATATATCAGACGTGTTTTCCTGTGGAGGAATCGGTTGACCTATGACCTTGCAATCAAATGTTTTCGGTTTCCATTGGACAGGCACGTCCTTTCGGCTACTAACCGCACGGTTTTGCGGTGCGGTCGCAAAACACAGACACTAAACTTATTACACTGAACAGAGACGTCAATGAACGAACGGACAGATCATAACTTTGAAAAAATAAAGAAAGTAAATTTTTCATTCTTTCTCTTTCTTCTCTAAGGAAGATTTGAACCAAGAACCTCTCGTTCCACAGTTGCTCACGCTAACCACGAGACCACGGCGCTCCTAAACTCGAACCCTCCTAGATGTTGCCTGTCTTGCACATGGACTACTCAGTTTGTATATTTTGCTTAGTTTTTTCATAGTTCCACACAACTTCTTCCTGTTTTCTCGATTGATCTGTGTTCAGTTTTTCAAGGCCTATCCACTGTGCCAACTTATACCTAAATCTGAGGGGGGTGCGATGGGGAGGTTCCCTTCTAAGAGGTGTCGTAATTTCAAAAAATGTTCAAATGTATGTGAATTCCTAAGGGACCAAACTGACGAAGTCATCGGTTGGTTGGTTTTAGGGAAGGAGACCAGACAGCGAGGTCATCGGTCTCATCGGATTAGGGAAGGACGGGGAAGGAAGTCGGCCGTGCCCTTTGAAACGAACCATCCCGGCATTTGCCTGGAGCAATTTAGGGAAATCACGGAAAACCTAAATCAGGATGGCCGGACGCGGGATTGAACCGTCGTCCTCCCGAATGCGAGTCCAGTGTCTAACCACTGCGCCACCTCGCTCGGTCGAAGTCATCGGTCCCTAGACTTACAGACTACTTAAACTAATTTAAATTAACTTATGCCAAGAATAACACACACACACACACCCATGCCAGAGAGAAGACTCGAACCTCCGGTGGGAGGGGCCGCGCAGTCCGTGACATGGCGGCTCAAACCACGCGGCCACTCCACGCGGTTGTTATAATTTCAAGCTGAAGTCATTGCGCACTAATAGTAGTACAAACACGGAAACAAACAAAGGAGTGTCGAACTAATACTGTAGTCACCACGGACACACGTAGCAAACTGAAGGCAAAGAAAAACCTGCAAAAGAGCAGTGAGTACACGACAGATTCATGGTAACTGTCGCGAAGCTTTCAGATACCTGGCGCAGAATGTACGTACCAGCACTCACATGCCTTGGATCATATGGAGAGGGAAGCCTTGGACTTGGAACAGAATTTAAAGGTTATTTCCTTATCCAGTTGCAATGCAACAGATTGAATTAAAAGTACGAAATATTATAATGTTGCAATGCTACTAGCAGTTTATAAACAAAGGAGTTAGTTTTAAGAATTCCTGTGAAGATACTCTTCAGCGTAGTAAAAAACACTGGCTAACAAAAAGTACCCACCCAGCAGTGGTATCACGTCGCCGTTTCAAATGAGTCCGATTTTGTGGACATCACGATGGATGTATCCTTGTGTGAGGTTTTAAGAAAACAGATGTAGCCACATTGTATCCGTCAACGTCATATAGGCCCGGCAGCAGACGTAGGTGATTTGGGATGCCACTGAGTACACAACAGTATCACCGTTGGTTCGGGTAGCTGCAAAATGTGAACAATAGGCCTGAGAGATCCGACGTGTTAAGCCCAGTGGACGTGCAATGTTTTTGAGGTCTATGTGATGTTATCTTTGCACAAACACAAGATCGTATGTTGGTCGTGCTTTCCTGAG
The DNA here is from genome assembly GCF_023864345.2 of Schistocerca serialis cubense. Taxonomy (NCBI): domain Eukaryota; kingdom Metazoa; phylum Arthropoda; class Insecta; order Orthoptera; family Acrididae; genus Schistocerca; species Schistocerca serialis. Next base: position 1,063,469,020 of record NC_064638.1, on the reverse strand, counting down.
CTACGTTGACTGCTGCCTTGTCCAGCACGTTCTCCAGATCTCTCACGCTCTGAAAGCATTTTGTCTTGGATACTGGGACGCCACCACTCGCCAGACACTTCGACTGACAAACTCAGAGTTAAAACAGCAGGGAATGACGTAACCATATCTGTCACTGAAGCTCAAATCCAGGTCCACGAGAAAGACAGGCGGTGGCGCCTACCTCACAACATGTGACACTGCGTGTCTTATGAGTGCCAGCAGTCGACTCCGGGAGAGGGGGGGGAGCGAGTAACAATTTCAGGGGGGTTTAATAATTCATAACTGCGCGTTTAAACACATGCAAGCTCTCGATAGCACACGACAAAGTTAAGACCTTTAGTGGGTACCTTTTCACCAGAGTCGAGCGTTCGCGAAGTATGGCGGACATGGGGACTAGCGTGACGTCACAAGTTCGTTGTGGTTCCCGTATTATTTCTCGTGGACCCCGACGCAAATTGACTCGATTCCCATCCGTACTAGGGCAGTTGTCGCTGCACACTCCCAGATCGTCCGCCTTCGTGAGTGCTCAGCAGGGTAAATGCCATGCAGGGAATCCGGTTTCAATTCCCGGTACTATCAGGTTCATTTTTTTTCTGGGAGGACTGGTACAAGTGCTTTCAGCATCATGAGACCAACTGAAGAGCTACTCGAGCGATCTATAACCGTTCCAAGGTCAAGTAACCCAACAACGGCCGGAAGAGCGGTGTGGTGACCACATGCCCCCTCCATACCGCATCCACTGGGGCCGATGGCATAGGATAACACTGCGGTCTGTCGGGCTGGATTTGCTGGTCTGGGGACAGAATGCGGAACTTTATCTTTCGCATTCCCATATCAACTACGAATTTAATCCTGTCGTTTCCGTACTATATTGTACACTCTCACTAAGTAAAATTTCATTATTTGCTGTCCTTCCTGGCGTTGCTTCCTTCACTTTTTTCACTGACAGCCCCAAGAAGTTTTTGCCCTCACTGGGAAAGAAAGCATCTTTCAAACATCTTTTGATCTGGTCGGACGTTTGTTTACCTGATATTTGTATTGTCACAAAAAAGTTTTGGGCTTCAAAAAGAGATTCTTGAATTTTCTCTTCAGACTCACAATTAGTTTCTGTTAAAAAATTACGAAAAGACGGATGGTCAACGTGAAAAAGAGGAACGCTTTGACCATCAGACCCGAGGACAATGACTTTGTTCATCTGGTGATCTCAAAGGGCTGGACGGCACAGATGCAATCGTGAGGTATAGAAGTAAGATATACAAGCATAATTAAGTAAAATATATAACTAGACTAATAATGAGTGTTTAGATATTTTAATTAGCTATGTTGAAAGTACTTTGACAGTACACTGTGTGCAGCTTATCTTCCACGTGGATATATGTGGCTTCAAAGTTAATGCTGTAACAAAAGTTTTCATTTTTCAGAATTAATTAATGACAGTGGAGTATCTTGCAAAATTTCAGGTTAACACAAAATTCGATTATATAGTTTTTAAGAATGTTAATTACATATCAAGTTTTACATGTGAAACAGTTTTTTGAAATGTCATCATTTCGAAGATATTCCCTCCCAACCTAACACGGCAAATTACCTTTCGGGGTCTGTTTTACCCCCTAAAAGTGAAATTGGGCATAAACAAAAAATACATATTGCGTTATTTTGCACCCTCTACACACCGGCCAAGTTTCATAAAGATCGTATATTGACAATTGGAGTGATTCTCAGTCCCTGCACCCATGGCTGCTGTGCAAGAAGTGCTTTGCTATTGCATTACACATTAATAGCGACGGTAACAATGCGGTCACTCTGGCCAGACGACGCCTTTGAGAAGTGTGTCCGCGGCAGTGCTGTGCGTGGGCCAGTATCTGGCGGGAGTCTCCTTGTCCCGTGCGTCAAAGTGGCGGCCGGCACAGATGGCGCGGAGCCCGCTGGCTGCTGCTAATTACGGCATCGCAGCCTCTGCCACCTGCCCGCCGTCCTCACTTCGGCTGGTACAGCACCTGTCTCCCTGCTTCCTCCCTGGAATTACAATCTCAGCCACGGCTGCTTCCCAGTAAGCCAGGCGGATAGAATCTGTGAACGTACAAGTCACGCCTAATGCATCGTCTCGCGGCGAATAGTTAAATTCTTCTCGAGTTCGCAGCCGCGTCACATAGGTGCACTGCTCTTGTCGAGTACGCCGTTGACTTTACTCTGATACGTACACTAATCTGTCTTTTTTTTGTCTGTGACACATTGTCCCAAAAGTAAACTAAAAATATTTAAGCTTAAGGTGATACAAGAAGTCGCGCAGGAGTTTTGCGACAATGACGTAAACTTGAGGAGATTTCCCCTATTACACGATGTACCTATGGTGTACACCTATGCAGCAGCGCTCCAAGTGTACAAATTTGGAACTACAGGCTGGTTCAGGTCGAGCGGTTACACGATATATGGATGATATTCATGGTGCGAATTCACGCATGCGCACTGGACGGCAGAAACACGGGAAACTGGAACGTGAATGAGAGTTGGCTCTACCAAAACTACGGTTCGGAGTTTTGGTACACTATGTAAATGACGTAGGAAATGGTAAGATCAGAGGTAGTATTGGTAGCTTTTGAGGGAAAGAAACATAAATGAATGTGTAAGACAAAAATAGGGAGCCGACTACTTCTCTTTGTTTTTTTTTTTTCGTTCTCTGATTTGCACATAATTAGAGCCGCACGTAACCCAGTGTTGGTTCATTGCTTATTTTATATTTTTACAGATTATAAACTGCATTTATAATCAATAAAAATTAGCTGAACGTGCAACTTCTGCCCTTTATATAACCAAAGCAATTACTTATGATGATAGTACAGTCTACATGCACAAACAAATAGTATGTATACTTACTGTTATTATTTTGCACTCAGTAGAATGTTCTTCATCATGATCAAACGCAAAAGTTTCTGTTATTATTAATAAATGCGAAAGATGTTAACGAATAAATGAAATATACTTTATATAATTTCGATGAAGTACTGATGCGATGTTTGATGTATTTTCGTTTTGAGTTTTTTTACCTCTTTGTTTAGGGAACGGCGTTTTCTAGGGCTATATGGTAAATCTCTATCGTTTTCTTTATTTTTACTACAACGTGCCTCAGTTTCACGTTAAAAATGAACAATTTTCGAAAAAATCTGAATAAAACATTCATTTTTGCATTAAAACTGGTTATTTATAAGCAAGAGACAGTTAGATAACTATGTATAATAAAAATGATCTGTAGTTACGCGGCCCTTTATACATCCTCACTCAGTTTGTGGACGGTTCACTGCATTTGGCTTTTGGGGGAATCTAGGAAGACCCTGATCACGTAAGTAAAAAAAGGCATCGTTATGTGGTAACCCCGGACAGGTATCCAGCACACAAACCATACAGGTAATGTGGGCACAACCTTTAACGATCAAAGCTACTAGGAAACCTCCCGTACTTTACGATTACTTACGATAGTAGCCAGTAGTCTACAGTACAATTTTACAACTCTAAGAATGACTGATTTGTTGTAAAATCATTCATCCGAATTAAAAATTTCTGACAACTGAAGGTTCTTATTTATTTATCAAATGCTGTTGCCTTATTTAAGAATCATAAAATTATACTATTACTATTGTGAGATATGGGCACAACTATCCGTTTCATAATACAACACTTGTTTCCACAAGGATATTTTATCTAAATTTACGTTTATACAGCATTTTGCACAAAGAGGACGCAGTTGTTTTTGGAGCTATTGCCCCGCCATTTTCTATAACTTTCATGTTTGGGGGAGGCGACGACGACGCCGACATAAAGCCGGTCGTTGTTTGGTTCAACCCAGGCTGGGAAGACGGCAGGGAGATGGATGTGGCTTGTCCTGACCAGTTGCTGTCGATGATATAGGAAGGAACTGGCTCAAGTAACACAGTAATGTAAGAGGCACTTTCACTTTTTTGAAGTAAGAAATAAACCATTTACTTATTAATTTTGTGAGCGGATTCTACAACTACAACCAGTTTATCTTTTCTAGCACACTGAAACAAAGCAAAAGATGTAATCAAATGAAACGTGAAGGTTCTTCAGTTAAGGCGCAACGAATATAAAATTATATGGATATTTACTCAGAAATAAACGATTTCTGACCTACCTTATTTTCACACAGCGGGTCGTGAGGGTCATACAGACACCTTTACTCGCTATAAGGCTGGATTAGGACGCATAATGCTCGTTTGGGCCATTCCATTTCTAGAATACGAAGCAATCGGTACAACGAACGCTAGTGGAAAACAGCTTGCGTGAAAGAGTTTCGTGGCAAAAGACTATTGATTTTGTTTAATTACTGCATTTCTGAAAATTTTCTCACTGAAAAGTACCGAACAATCTCTAACATGAAAACCTGAACTTAGCTGTCGGCTACAGGAGTCAGCTATAACAGTTCACCATGTTATTGTTGTTGTTGTGGTGGTGGTCTTCAGTCCAGAGACTGGTTTGATGCAGCTCTCCATGCTACTCTATCCTGTGCAAGCTTCTTCATCTCCCAGTTCACCATAAACTATAGCGTGCTCTGAGTACCCGTTTTGCGCATGCGCGCATTATCGCCATTCACGAGAGGCTTACAAGGGAACCCCGCTCAGATTTAGTTATAAGTTGCACAGTGGACAGGCCTTGAAAAACTGAACACAGATCAATCGAGAAAACAGGAAGAAGTTGTGTGGAACTATGTAAAAATAAGCAAAATATACAAACTGAGTAGTCCATGCGCAAGATAGGCAACAACAAGGTTAGTGGGAGCGCAGGAGTGCCGTGGTCCCGTTGTTAGCGGCCGGCACGGTAGCTCAGCGTGTTCGGTCAGAGGGTAGTGTGCCCTCTGTAATAGAAAAACTGAGTCAACAGATCAACAACGAACTTAACTAGATGTCTTACGACGTCCGCCCCGAGCAGATGCAACGAACTAAAGTCTACCCTCAAGTGAAAAGTTTACTTTATTTGTTTTCGCAAAGTTATGATCTGTCCGTTCGATCATTGACGTCTCTGTTCAGTGTAATAAGTTTAGTATCTGTGTTTTGCGACCGCACTGCAAAACCGTGCGATTAGTAGACGAAAGGACGTGCCTCTACAATGGGAACCGAAAACATTTGATCGCAAGGTCATACGTCAACCGATTCCTCCACAGGAAAACACGTCTGATATATTATATAGGACACTGGTGACGGCATGTGCGTTACATGACAGGAATATGTTGTCGACCCACCTAACTTGTACACTTGGCAAATGGCTAAAAAGATTCTTCTACCTTGCCCGATTTAGGTTTTCTTGTGGATGTGATAATCACTCCCAAGAAAGTGATGAAAACATAAGAGTTTGTCACATAAACTGAAAATAAAAAATTGAAGTTTTCACTCGAGGGAAGACTTGAACCAAGGACCTCTCGTCCCGCATCCGCTCACGCTAACCACGGGACCACGGAATTCCCAAGTTTAAAATGTCCTCGATGTTGCATATCTTGCGCATGGACTACTCAGTTTGTATATTTTGCTTATTTTTTCATAGTTCCACACAACTTCTTCCTGTTTTCTCGATTGATCTGTGTTCAGTTTTTCAAGGCCTATCCACTGTGCCATTTTATAACTAAATCTGAGGGGAGTGCGATGGGGAGGTTCCCTTGTTAGAATTGCTGTTTCTGCGCGCAGACAATGCGTTTGCTAATTCTCTTACCTCGACACATTCTACCGGCAGATGGCAGTGGCGCTAGCCCTCTACCGTTCGTGGCGCATCCTTATGTAATGTCCTTTATGCCACCGCTGAATAGGTCGCTAGAATAGCTGCTCACAATAACAGCAGGTGAATAATTATTCTAGCGTCCTATTCAGTAGTGACATAAGTCTCTTCAGATTTAATCTTCTCATCGTGATAGATGGTGGGAATGCACTCGTGTAATGAATTTTAAATTATAAAAAACTTAGCCTCTGGCTGGCTGCAAGGATGATCTTCTATTGCTTTATTGCATTATCGATTTTGGGATTCCTACTCGGAGTAACAGCGGTCGGTAGTAGACCAACTACGCTGTATGTGGCCTGTTGCCGACCCCTATGGTGTCATTTTCTATATGGTGTTGCAGTCACAGGTTTTTGCACGTACTGCTGATCGGTGACGACAGGTATCTGATCGAGAGGATAGTATACCTAATATTGATTAGAAGCATATATACAACGTGCGTCTGAAGATGGCACTGGTAGTCCCAATATCGATAATGCAGTACAGGAATTGAGGGCCAGCCTTGCATCCTGAGGCTAAGTTATTTATAAATTGAAATAAAAAATAGTTTCCGTCGCCTAGTTCCGACTAAGGTTTCTGGGAGGCTAATTTAGCTGTATTAAATTTATTTTAAGACACTATTAAGCTTCTTCAACTATTTTCTTCCATTAGCCGTGAAAGATAATGTGCAATAGACTCAAACAGTATAATGTCATCAGAGAAACTACGATGGTTCAGATATGTCAAAGTTTTAAACATGGCTGAAGCAGTTAGGAAAAAAACAGCTGTAAAGTGTTCAACCTTAGGAGATAACAGGGCGAAAAAGAGTGAGGGGAATCACTTTATTTCTACTCAATTTTTTGGGGAACGTATCATACAAGATAAGGATACTTGTACGGAATCAATACGGTTACAGAGTTGCCTTTTCCGAAAAAAATAGCTTGAAACAAAGAGTGATTCATACTATTGGGGCACGGGAAGAACTTAGCACTAAATCCGGAGTTCACAAAATTACTTGTAACGACTGCCTCAACTATTACATTAGACAGACAGGTAGACCCATTAAAGTAAGATATAAAGAACACATGGTAGGTAAAAACGGTGAAAACGTGTACAATTCCACGTTTGCTGAACATCTATTGCTCTTACAGCATACGCCACGTAAACTGGATGACGTAGAATTGCTACACGAAGTGAGTAAGGCTTACAGACTGGACCTGTTCGAAGAATTAGAGATTTTCAAGCTTCTGTCTCAAAAGTTGGTTTTATTCTTAACGAACAGGTGCAGTTTAGAAACAAAATTTTTTTTGGATAGTTTCAAACCCCTCCTTGCACTAACGTAACATAGTCTGGCTGACTAGAAGTTAGTTTTCTTGTCTGTTGATGCTAGTGAAATGTTCCTTTCCTGTCTTGTTGGGATTTTACATATTTTTGATATTTGCTGTTCGCAGTTTTCGATGTGTATGTGTGGTTTAAATGATTCTGTTATGTTTTTTATTCACGACGGCAGATGGATTCGATTTACTACAACATTTTGGTCGTTTTCGCTAGTATGTATCCTAGTCTTAAGTTACACGAGATTCTCGCGCATAACACTTGTGCCCACTCTGGTTAGATGTGTTCCTTAGCGCAAGCTTCATAGGCTTGACACAGGCAAACTGGTTTCATATTTTCTATTGTATGTAGGTGTCTTAAATGGTTCAGATATGTTTTATTTATTAAGACAGAAGGTTGAATTAGCATAAGTATTAAAATTTTGATACGGATGAGTATGCATCCCTGAGTTTTAATGTGCGCGAGTGTCTCCCGCGTACGACAAGTGCCTTCTCCCGATGAAACTGTCTGCCCCAGGGCTTCCACTCCCTCCTGACGCTAGTTCACAGGCTAAGTACTGATGATATGCCGTGTTCACATCGACCTCCTATTCATAGTTATGCTGTACAAATGGAGTTGACATTTTAACTTCTGACGACGCCTTTGGCACGATTGTTTTATGCATCTCCATTGCAGGATGTGATTTTAGTAAATGACTAAAAGTTTTTGTGCTTGCAATACTTTGGTAATTTTACGGTTACTTAAAGCTGTAAGTGTTTTTTCTCTCTCAGTTATGGTGCTAAGTTTTTGTTAATGGAAGTGTCTTCTTGTTCAGGTGTATTTTTGATTCTGATGAAGGTATATTTAGATATACCGAAACCGTGGTCAAGGATTTCAATAAATCTTTATCCTGCAGCTGTTTGGCTGTTATCATTTACCGTGAAGTGGTTCAGATATGTTCCATTATCACACATACCGTTCTTACTTTGCCAACTGGCTGTTGAGAAACACACACAATTAAAACACACTCAATTATTTGATGGTGCAATGGAGCACGGATTTGTTTATTTGGTTTTAATTTCGGTTGTGAATTCAACTTCAAGTGAGATATATAAAAAACCTATGAGTTAATTCCTTTTTCATCTATGTTGTGACAAAAATGATTTCGTGATGACAGCTTGCGCGCTGTGTGTGTGTGTGTGTCGGGATCACGAGCCGCGTCCCTGCAGCTGGGTGGGCGTCCGGTGGCCAGGTGCAGCTGTTGGCAGGCCTGCTGCTGTACACTCACCCCGCAACTTCGCCAAAAGGCTATATTAAGGCCCGCCCCGTAGCTGTACTTTGTCCTTCCTCACACACCGTCCTGTCTCACACTTTGCTGTCTACAGCATCGTTGCAGCCAGATATGCAGTACAGTGCGCTGCAGGCGAAAGTACACTTTAGACTGAGCCCCAAAGCAATGGAAATTCATGTGGAATCGAAATCTGCGGATGACATCGTAAAAAGTCTCTGCTGCGAGAAGAAATAAGTGGTAATAGGTTTCAGCCGTTACAGGTCACCTTCCAGTCTGCAAAAGACAGAAACGAAAAATATATACTAGCTGTTGCTCAATATACAGGGTGATTCTTATTAATGTTTAAAAAAACATCCAAAGCAATTTAGGTGACGCTGAGACAAGTACTTTAAAATCAGACACATGTGGTCGCAAATGTGGGGAAATGCCCCGAAGGTGGATGACAAATGTCGATCACGTGACTTCACCAGATGGCGTACCTCACCGCACGTGAAGCAATTGAACCTATCGCACCTAATCGTGCCAAACAAAGTCAAGTAGGTGTCGTTCCGTGCCTTTCCGAGCGACTTTAGCGCGTGGAGTCCACAGTTCGAGTCTCATATTTGGCAGACAGTGTTGTTGTTGTGGTTTTCAGTCCCGAGACTGGTTTGATGCAGCTCTCCATGCTACTCTATCCTGTGCAAGCTTCTTCATCTCCCAGTACCTACTGCAATCTACATCCTTCTCAATCTGTTTAGTGTATTCATCTCTTGGTCTCCCTCTACGATTTTTACTCTCCACGCTGCCCTCCAATACTAAATTGGTGATCCCTTGATGCCTCAGAATATGCCCTACCAACCGATCCCTTCTTCTAGTCAAGTTATGCCACAAATTTCTCTTCTCTCCAATTCTATTCAATACCTCCTCGTTAGTTATGTGATCTACCCATCTAATCTTCAGCATTCTTCTGTAGCACTACATTTCGAAAGCTTCTATTCTCTTCTTGTCCAAACTATTTATCGTCCACGTTTCACTTCCATACAAATGCTTCAGAAACTACTTCCTGACACTTAAATCTATACTCGGTGTTAACAAATTTCTCGTCTTCAGAAACGCTTTCCTTGCCATTGCCAGTCTGCATTTTATATCCTCTCTACTTCGACCATCATCAGTTATTTTGCTCCCCAAATAGCAAAACTCATTTACTACTTTAAGCGTCTCATTTCCTAATCTAACTGCCATAGCATCACCTGTCTTAATTCGACTACATTCCATTATCCTCGTTTTGCTTTTGTTGATGTTCATCTTACATCCTCCTTTCAAGACACTGTCCATTCCGTTCAGCTGCTCTTCCAGGTCCTTTGCTGTCTCTGACAGAATTACAATTGGCGAACCTCAAAGTTTTTATTTCTTCTCCATGGATTTTAATTCCTACTCCGAATTTTTCTTTTGTTTCCTTTACTGCTTGCTCAATAGTATTTTTTTCATTACGTCAGACAGTGTTTACACACTGAGGTACGATTTATTATTTTATTTACCGGTCTCGCGATCTCCGTTGGTTTACTACAAAGTACACTTCAACAAAAACCTACCGTATTGCGTCACAAGTAAATTAGTATAAGCTGCCGAATTGCTTCGTTACCAGTAAATGACCTATGCTTTCTTTACTAAATAATATCTCTAAACAAAAAAATGATACTCCTACGTTTACACCACATCACATTTACAAAAGGTTTTCGAAATCTGCACCGTTTGTTCGGATAAAATTGGAACATCGCCTGTCCATCCCTTCACCCCCAAGCCCAACCACTGCATGTGCAGCGAGGTACGACATCTAGTCATGTCACATGTTCAACATTTCTCATCCATTTTTGGGGTATTTTTAAACATTTGCGACCCCACGTGTCTTAATTTATTTGTCTGAGAGTCATCTACGTCGCTTCGGGGTTTGTAAACGTTAATAAGAGATAAGAGTCACCCTGTATAATTTACACATCCATTGGTTGGCTGCAGTGTAACACGTCATATTATTTTTCGGCCTGAATTGCTGTGTCGACATAAATTGCTGAACATGAAAAGAGGAGAAGGTGCAGAAGGGTAGGGAAGGTGGCTTCGGGGGGGGGGGGGGGGGGGGGGGGGAGCGCGCTGTAGATACATGAGGTTACAACTAACCAGCGTGTTACCTCTTTTGAACATTTTTACGGGAAATTGTAAGAGCAATCTTAAAAATATTCAGAACAATAAGAAATTCTAAGAACTAAAATTTTAAAATTAATTTTAGCTCCCACGTAAGGTACGTCGTCCTCATTCCCTTTCCATATTGTTTTTACTTCCGCAGTTAGGTACTTTCCACCTCATTACTGAGCTGTCGCCGCAACCCGCAAAGACAACAAATTTGACATCTTGGAAAGTAACCAACAAGATGAGGTACACTTGTATACATCAAATGTCATGTGTTAATCTTGACTCTTTCCACACGGTTTATGTTTCACAGAGATGAATATGGACTGTAGCGACCGAAACCTGTCATGATCTCACGCGTAAACAAGAGTTGTTCAAAATGTATAAGTACAAGTGATTGATTCGACAGTGTGTGAGTAGTAATTATACCCTATTTTAGTCATTACCTTGTCTAGAAAAGGTTTCTTGCTCATGGATAATCAAACATAGCTTTAATCTCACGAAAATAGCTATACTTGTAAGTGAAGGAAACGGTGAGTATTAACAAAAAGCTAACAGATGACTATTATATCCGTGATTCTACTACGGTTTTCTTCTCACCCAATATCTCTCTACGATACTTGAGTTACCGGAAGTTATCGAACAGAGAAAGAAACCGAGTTGCCCCTGTGCTTTAGATAGCCCGCCTGACGCAGTAGGTTTCCTGGTTGCAGAGACAGTGAGGTAGAAATTAGCTAGTGTCCAAAAGCAATTTATAGGAAAAATGATAAAACAGTAAGAGAAATATGAGCAGTAATTGCAGTCCACCGCAATTGTGATAACGAAAGAAGTGTGTCAGACTTGCCTGCACTATACCTGGGAGCAGAATATTATTATTTAGTGAAGTTCAGAACGTACTGGCTCAGAGATATTTTGGCGCTGTTTTGCAAGGCAGAATTTTGAAAGCAATATTCGTCGTTGGCCAGCAGTCTACAACACTGACCAAGGATAATTATAAAACAAGTCTGTCAATATATAGACTTAACAGGACTTCGAAATCCAAAGATTTTTGCTAGACCAGTGGTTGTCAAACGTTTTTGCTTAAGAGCCAACATTGACATTGTAGGGGGGGACACGGGGAGGAGAGGGGGGGGGGGGGTGATTGTAATGGCCACACAAAGAGAAATTCAGTTTTTACCAGACAATAGTTATGACAGAAGCTTACCATTTAAACATTTTGAATCTAGACATTATAATATACCATCAAATATTTTAAATGAAAAAGTAAAGAATATATTTGAGATACATGCATTTTTCTGAAGGCTTACATATGACTAATTTTCCGCGCCTAAGTGGATATTGTGGCCAGTGCCATCGCAACACGATGCCTTGATTGTTGTTCTCATTTCCGGGCACATTTTCTAGCATCTTCGCGCCCTACTATCTGAAAGAATACCAAGCGGCTGCAGCACGCCGTTTTGAATAGGATTTTTTTATCGGGCCAAATAAATCAGAACAGAGATGATTTTAAATTATATAACTTTATTAATTCAAAATTTGCACAAAGGGATCGAATGGCTTTCGATGTATAAAAGCATAGGAAAGTCAGTCCGATCTGTAATATTTTGCGTGATCTATGGAAGTAACTAACTCTTACTGGAGTGAACACTTTGGCCACTTTTCCGGACGTGCAGTGATCCACAGAAGAAACTGTCAGACTGGAATAACTAACATGGAGCTACATGTGTCGGCCAAAAGATGTTGTTTAAACATTGATATTGCACAGATTATTACTCTTCATACAAGTGATGTAACGGGAATATTATAAATGACTTGTCTTACGTCAGACGACTAAAAGACAATTTCGATAATGTTAGAACTCGTCTGACCACTTATCGGCAAGAGGCAACGCTGTTCAGGTCAAAAGGTAGCCAATGGTCATTTTTCCCGACGTGGCCACTTTACCACACCTTCCCCTGCCGCTCTTACTATTAACTGGTAACATATATAAATTAGTACGTTATATTAATTAATAACAGCAATTTAATATGGGACACGATCACAAATGTTTTATAAAGTTTTGAATGCCATTTCTCTTTTGCTCATTGCATTGTTTTACAACAACCTTAATTTGATATCATGTTACTTGCTACCACATTTGAAAATAACCGTCTGTGTAACGCGCATTCACGAGTCCATGTTACTTCCGTTTGACATTTACACCACAGCAACTGATCGGTGCTACTTGCGCACGTTAGTGAGTTGTCAGCATAGGACGACAAACAATAAAATATTCCCCCTCTTATTACTATTAACCCTGCACTGACGTTATTACATACCATTCTGCCCCTGACGTAAGCTCACCGCCGAGTCAACCAACGTCAATTAAAATTAAGCACATTTTAAAATTTACTGTCTCTGTAAGTACTATTGCTTGTTACTGAGCAAGAAAGGTAGAAGGAGTAATCCACTAAATTACAGGCCCATATCATTTACGTCGATATGCAGCAGGATTCTGGAACATATATTGTGTTCGAACATTATGAATTACCCCAAAGAAAACGGTCTATTGACACACAGTCAACATGGGTTTAGAATACATCGTTCCTGTGAAACACAACTAGCTCTTTATTCAGATGAAGTGTTGAGTGCTATTGACAAAGGATTTCAGATCGATTCCGTATTTCTAAATTTCCGGAAGGCTTTTGACACTGTACCACACAAGTGGCTCGTAGTGAAATTGCGTGCTTATGGAATATCGCCTTAGTTATGTGACTGGATCTGTGATTTCCTGTCAGAGAGGTCACAGTTCGTAGTAACTGACGGAAAGTCATCGAGTAAAACAGAAGTGATTTCTGGTGTTCCCCAAGGTAGTGTTACAGGCCTTATTATGTTTCTTATCTATATGAACGATTTGGGAGACAATATGAGCAGCCGTCTTCGGTTGTTTGCAGATGACGCTGTCGTTTATCGACTAATAAAGTCATCAGAAGATCAAAACAAACTGCAAAACAATTTAGAAGAAATATCGGAATGGTGTGAAAAGTGGCAGTTGACCCTAAATAACGAAAAGTGTGTGGTCATCCACATGAGTGCTAAAAGGAACTCGTTAAACTTCGGTTACACGATAAATCAATCTAATCTAAAAGCCGTAAATTCAACTAAATACCTAGGTATTACAATTACGAACAATTTAAATTGGAGGAACTCACAGAAAATGTTGTGGGGAAGGCAAACCAAAGACTGCGTTTTATTGGCAGGACACTTAGAAAATGTAACAGATCTACTAAGGAGACTCTCTACACTACGTTTGTCCATCCTCTTTTAGAATACTGGTGCGCGGTGTGGGATCCTTACCAGATAGGGCTGACGGAGTACATCGAAAAAATTCAAAGAAAGGCAGCACATTTTGTATTATCGCGTAATATGGGAGAGAGAGTCACAGAAATGATACAGGATTTGAGCTGGAAAATAATTACAAGAAAGGCGTTTTTCGTTGCGACGGAATCTTCTCACGAAATTCCAATCACTAACCTTTTCCTCCGAATGAGTAAATATTTTGTTGACACGACCTACATAGGGAGGAACGATCACGAAGATAAAATAAGGGAAATCAGAGCTCGTACGGAAAGATATAGGTGTTCATTCTTTCCGCGCGCTATATGAGATTGGAATAATAGAGAATTGTGAAGGTGGTTCGATGAACCCTCTGCCAGACACTTAAATGTGATTTGCAGCGTATCCATGTAGATGTAGATGTAGATGTAGAAGAAAAATATCCTCTTAAGGAGTTGTTAATGTTAGTTAACGTTTTTGGATTCTGCTGTTAGTGGCTAGAGGTATATTATTCTAAAATATGATTGAGAACCGCGGGGGCCGCACGAAGACTTGATTCGGGACGCATGGGGCCATCCGGCCGCAGTTTGGTCTATAATGCGCAAACCAAGTTGGTATCTCTTCTCCCCCTTCCTGTTCCACTCAAGAATGGTGAGTGGAGAAAAAGTTGCCATTAAAGCTCGTATGACACCTAATTTCCAATGTTACGAGACGTATGTAGGTGTAAGTAATCGTTGCCCAACTCTTCTCGGAACATAAATTCTCCAAATTTCCACAGTAAACCTCTCCCTAATGCACAACACCTTTCTTGTAGAGTCTGCCACTGCAGTTTGTTGAGAATCTCCGTAACACACTTCCTCAGAGTAAACGATCCCGTGACGGAACGCGCTGTTCTTCGATGGAGCTTGTCTACCTTTTCTATTAATCTATTCCCAGACTCTTCAACGATACTCAAGAAGCGATCGAACGAATCTTTTGTAAGCGGCTTCTGTCATGGCTTAATTACGTTTCTTTGGCATTATCCCAAAGTATTTAAATATGGCATTTACCATTTGTTTTACGTAGTTTTTCCACTTTAGATCGCTCCGGATAATTACACCTGATTAACGTATTTCTGATGTTACTGTTTCCTTTTATTTGCTGCCGATAGTGAAATCGGACAGTAGTAGACCTCTTCGCTTCCTTATACCTAATACGTTGGATTTATTTACCTGCAACGTCTTTTTTAAGAAACTTTTATTTTCATTTTATGAACTAACAATAATCCAACGTTTTAAATTCGAAATGATTTGTTGCTTTATACAGGAATAATCAATAATAATAATAATAATAATAATAATAATAATAAATGCATACATATATGAGTAATGTATGTTCTGTCGGACATGTCCGACAGAAAACAGACATCACTTGTGATGACGCTGCTGGTGTGCATTGCGTATGAAATAGAAGAATGAGAAGGAAAGAGAAAGGGTTGGTGGGAAACTAGTGACTTACAGCCGCACAGACCGTTGTGCAAATGCAACGGCGAAAGATGAAAATTTGTGCCGGACCGGGACTCATGAACGGTTGCCTTAACGCTTCGGCCATCCGGACGCAGTCCCTGTCCAACTCAAATTTCCAACTTCTTGCACGCTGCAATG
Source organism: Schistocerca serialis cubense (assembly GCF_023864345.2). Classification (NCBI taxonomy): domain Eukaryota; kingdom Metazoa; phylum Arthropoda; class Insecta; order Orthoptera; family Acrididae; genus Schistocerca; species Schistocerca serialis. The sequence continues at coordinate 1,063,453,522 of NC_064638.1, read as the reverse complement.
CACTGTCTCTGGTCCATTAACGCCCCCCCCCCCCCCGCCCTCGCCACAGCAGTTGAGACGATATTAATTTATCCACACTGAAGCAAATGTCATATAGCCGTCACTATACATATACGTATACTATCTTAGCGCCCGCTGCTTCGCTCGCACACACTGTACGACCTGCAGAGAATTTTTGTTTCTATTTAATCGTTTCTTTGTGTTGTTCATAAACCGCAACGCCTTCTAAGCTTTTCACGTTAATTAAGACCATATAAGCATGGTCTTTTCCGAATGTACTTCTGACCAAAAAGCGATTCTGGTTGCTGGAGTCCAAAGTTTTTGTTAATCATGTCTTTTGCGTTCTTTTGGAAATATTTTCACAGCAACTCTTTATATCTAACCGATAAGTGAATTACCAGTTTTCATAAATTTAGCTCTAAATTTTTTTTTAATATAGCAAAATACTTTCTTAAAAATTTTCATCCCCCATTGCACTCCCTTATAGGCTGAATTTCCAGAAACAGCGAAACACGTTCTTTTTATTTCTAACCGAGAAGTCAAATATCAGTTGTCATAGATGCACCTTAAAACTCTTTTAGTAACCCTTTAGTAATTATTTAGTTTCAAAAAATCTTTCACCCACTATTTTACCCATTTATTGGTCGAAATTCCAGAAATGATGAAACACATATTTGTTAATTTCTGACTGAGATATCAAATACCAGTTTTCGTAATTCTAGCTTCAAAATTCCCCAAAAAGCCTTTCATCCGGTATTTCACCCTCTGGCGAGTGGAATTTCGGACAATTCCATCTTAGGCGATGCCTATGATATAGGCAACACACCCTCTCCAGACATCAAGTTTCTTTCCTTAGCGGTTTGGGCTGGGCAACGATGAGTCAGTGAATCAGTCTGATCCTTTTTCACCCCCTTACGGGGTTGAATTTCCGAAAACAGTGAAACATGTACTTTTTCATCTCTCACCGAGAAGTCAAATTACCAATTTTCAAATATTTAGCTTTAAAAATGCTTTCGCAGTGAAATATTTTCATAAATCGTTCACCCCCTATTTCACTCTCTTAGGGATTGAATTTCCAAAAACAGTGACATTCGTATGTTTTATTTCTAAACACAGAAGCCAAATACAAATTTTCATAGATTTAGCTTCAAAATACTTGACAATGAAATATTTCTACAAGAACTTTCAGCCCCGTTTCACTCCCCTGAAGAGCTATATAAACTCCGGCAGCAGTAGCCGAGCGGTTCTAGGCGCTTCAGTATGGAACCGCGCGACTGCTACGGTCGCAGGTTCGAACCCTGCCTCGAGCATGGTAGTTCTAAGTTCTGGGGGACTGATAACCTCAGATGTTAAGTCCCATAGTGCTCAGAGCCATTTGAACCATTTGAGCCAAAGAAATTGGAACACCTGCCTAACATCGTATAGGGCCGCCGCGAGCACGCTGAAGTGCCGCAACACAACTAATGTCTGAGGTAGTGGTGGAGGGAGTTGAAACCATAAATCCTGCAGTGCTGTTCATAAATCCGTTAGAGTACGAGGGCAGTTACATTGCAGAAGCCTGCAATGTAACAGATGCCATTGCTGTCCGTTTTCTGAACATAGAACGCGCTTTTGATGAGGTATGGAATGAGGGACTTCTTCACAAAATACTAAAATACAATTTCCTGCTAGTTGTGGATCAAAAATCATCGTACTTCACGCCCAAAGCAGCAGTCCCTCATAACGCCGTCATCTCCCCATTGTTATATACGATATACAGCCGACATCCCCAGAACCAGTTGGTGGAATGAAGGCATAGCTCTGTACACGGATGATACCACTTATTAGTGTCATGCACCCAGCTGCAATGCAATCAGTGAAGAAGCAAACAGTTACATCAGCAAACTTAATCTGGCTCTGTAAATGGAGAATCCAATCAGAAGCCAACTTATTCTATTCAGACATAGAAATCGCTAACAACAGGACCCCCCACAAAATGAACATTCGACTTTGGGGACAAGAAATTGCTCGACAATCAAACGTCAAATTTCTTGGAATCCATCTGGATGAACTCTTAAACTGGCAGAAAAACATGACTGAAAAGATTAAACAAGCTGAGAGCCGACTTAATTTAGTTGTGTCATGAAATACCGAACACGTGGAGTGGAGCAACTAGCTGCCCTTCTTACGTACAAAATATTTGTCCGACCTATTCTCGAACTTGGATCTCAAGCATGGTTTATGTCATCTTACCAAATGAAAAAAATTCTGTCTGGTGACCGAAGGATGCCTCGAAAAGCTGGATATCTACGCTGTGACTTCCCAACAAACTCCCTGCACGATCACTTACACCAAGGATATGCTAGACAAATCACCAGATTCGGGCTCAACAGACTACGTAACAATGGACTTAGAAAATCACTCTTTCAGCACGATATTACAGCGTTTAATCTTCCGAAATTTAAATATGAATTTCCTCGCTACGTTTTTCTCGAAGGAGTATCGAATTCACTCCAACAGAATTCTCTGAAAAACAAAGAAGTCAATGAAACTGTCAACAATCCAAGAACACCTACAAGGATTTGGGATGATGTAGCAGCCTCATATAGAAAGAGCAACTTTTTGAGCAAAATTATTTCAGTCAAAATGGTTAAAATGGTTCAAATGGCTCTGAACACTATGAGACTTAACATCTGAGGTCATCAGTCCCCAAGAACTTAGAACTACTTAAACCTAACTAACCTAAGTACATCACACACATCCATGCCCGAGGCAGGATTCGAACCTGCGACCGTAGCAGCAGCGCGGTTCCAGACTGAAGCGCCTAGAACCGCTCGGTATTCCAGTCAGTTCCTTCAGAAGAAGAAAATATTCTCTACATCGACTAGATTTTCAAGTTTTTCATCTACTATAGCATTAGACGGAAATTTTCTACATTAACAAAATTTCGAGATCACAACATAGCATAATCAAGAGCACTGAGATAATATGAAGGTACAGAAGCCGAACAACAGGCAACCAATCCCAGCTGGGGCTTTTTCTATGGAGAAATTTTTCGCTCAGCCTTAAGGCAAATGCAGGGATTTGTGAACGAAGGGAACTTAATGGACATCATTTTCCTCTCAGCTATCCATTCATAGGCAATTAAAAATACTGTCCTAAATAAATGGTGTCACAACAGCACAAGCTACAACTATTGCCTGAAAGCCGCTACGCTCTCATACAGCCCACCACCTCCTTCAGAGGTCGAATGAAACATAACATAAAAAAATCGTAAATGTTCACTTTTACGTCCTACCACCTTTGCCTGTTCTTGCACTGGTTGTTGCCGCCAAGAGCTGAGGTCTACTCGATTAAATGCCGTGTGTGTGTATGTGTGTGTGTGTGTGTGTGTGTGTGTAAGTGTGTTGGCACTCCGTGCCAGATAACAAGGTTATTCACTGAACCATACCTAGCCATTCTTCCTGTTCCCGCATTATGCTGCACTTGTTTTTTTGAGACTGCGACTTCTTTGTGAAAAAAGGGAAGTATTAGTCCGATAATAATCCCTTGGGATATATAGCTACTTGATCTCACCCTAGCCGGCCGGAGTGGCCGAGCGGTTCTAAGCGCTTCAGCCTGGAACCGCGCTACCACTACGGTCGCAGGTTAGAATCCTGCCTCGGGCATGGATATGTGTAATGTCCTTAGGTTAGTTAGGTTTAAGTAGTTCTAAGTTCTAGGGGACTGATGACCTCAGAAGTTAAGTCCCATAACGCTCAGAGCCATTTGAACCATTTGATCTCACCCTCGACGGGATAATAAACCCCAAACTTCTTACATTCTACAAGTCTCACCGGCCGATATGGCTTTATGAGGCGATCTTTCGAAACCTTTGTCCGAAATCTGTTTGAATGAGCTGTTTTTGCAAAATAATAGTTGTTCAAAAAATTGTTCAAATGGCTCTGAGCACTATGGGACTTAACTTTTGAGGTCATCAGTCCCCTAGAACGTAGAACTATTTAAACCTAACTAACCTATGGACATCACACATATCCATGCCCGAGGCAGGATTCGAACCTGCGAACATAGCGGTCGCGCGGCTCCAGACTGTTGCGCCTAGAACCGCTCGGCCACTCCGGCCGGCAATAGTTTGTTGACAATGACTGTTTCTCACGGTATTTGTAAGCTGTAAATCTGACAACATTGTCTCCGCCTGTATCAACATTTCACCGCCTGTAACGCTCTCGCAAAGAACAGCCTTCTGCGACGCGTTGTGAGCGGAGGTTGCAGTGAACGGGGAGAGCATTCAGGGTTTGCTGGGCGACGCGGTGCGGGGAAGAAGCTCAGCCTCTAGCAAGCAACACAAGCCTCGGGTTTTCGAGCTTCCACGAAACACCGATGTGCATGACGGAGGAAATCACTCTATTTTAAAATAACATTTCCCTAAAAGAAGAAATAAACTGACTGATCGTCATCTTTCCGACTATGCAAGGTTGGCTCTGACAATTTATTCATCAGATTGTAATAAACTTGGCAATGATACGTAAAGCCAAGTACCTCACTAAACTTCTTTTCAACGTTTATGATTGGGTATATTTTATTTCTACCTTTGTTATATCTTGAACATTGAGCAGTACGCTAACCTTTGATGGAGTCAGAAGTACCTTTTATGTATTTTGTGTAATTAAAATGGTTAGTTTTGGCTACGATGTCGTCCTGTGCATAAACGGTTATGAATTCTACGTCAGTAGATCTCTCAATGAACTAAATTGCATGTAGCAGATCTGAAGCCTAAAAGGGTAGGGCGGGCACCCCCGGAAGTAAGCTACCGTGTGATAGTGGTTACGATACAGCTCAGTGAATAACCTTGTAATCTAGCACAGTCAACCAAAGTGCGCACACCCCATCTTTTTCACTCCGAGATAGTAATGAATAACACTGGTATGATCAACTATGACATACGCGGCATTCTAAGAATTCTAATCAATAGATCAGCACGCCACCACCATTGTTTATAACACGAAAACGTTGTATGAACTGATTCAATGGCTGTTTAACAAAACTCTACGTTCACGAACGAAGATGCAATGGAAAGTCATATATTATTTTAACCGATGCTGCGAGACAATCTGTAGGGTGTGCGACTGCGTAACGTTCAAATACGTTTAGGAAATATGACGCAGGCGTTGTTGTTTAGTTGGCGGGTAAAAGTGGTTCAGTGATGTCGGACTACACAACCCAGAACTGAACTGCCATACTCATTGAGGGTGAGACGGTGGATCAGATAATAAAAAGCACCTCCAGAAAGTCGACGCTTGGAGCAGGGACTGGCAGTGCAGCTTTAATTTACACAAATGCAACGTATTGTGCACAAATACGCGGAAAGACCATTATTATACGATTGTGGAACAGTTACTGGAAGCAGCTACATTAATAAAATAGCTAGGAATTTGCGCAAGGAACGATTTAAAGTGGAACGATCATATAAAATTAACAGCAGGCAAGGCACATGCCAGACAGATTCATTGGAAGAATGTTTAGGACGTGCAATTAAACTCATAAAGAATGTAGCTTTGCAAAACCCTAGTTCGATCAATGGGTGAATATTGGTCATCACTCTGGGACCCGCACCAAATAGATTTGATAGAGGAAACAGAAAAGATTCAAAGAAGAGCAGTGCGTTTCGTTGCATGTTCATTGCCTGTACGTCTATTCGGTGAAACAAGGTATGACGGAGATGCTCTGCCAATTTCAGTAGCAGACGCCAGATGTCGGAGTTCTCCAACATGGAGTGGCTTACTGTTACAATTCCGAGAGCGCTCGTTCCTTGAAGAAGCAACCTATATTATGCTGAAGAAGAGTGAACTAATATTATGCTGCTTCCTACGTATATCTCGCGAAAAGACCATGAAGGCAAAATTAGAGAGATTTGAACTCACCTAGAGGCCTACCCCCCCCCGCCCCCCCCCCCCCCCCCCCATGAACCATGGACCTTGCCGTTGGTGGGGAGGCTTGCGTGCCTCAGCGATACAGATAGCCGTACCGTAGGTGCAACCACAACGGAGGGGTATCTGTTGAGAGGCCAGACAAACGTGTGGTTCCTGAAGAGGGGCAGCAGCCTTTTCAGTAGTTGCAAGGGCAACAGTCTGGATGATTGACTGATCTGGCCTTGTAACAATAACCAAAACGGCCTTGCTGTGCTGGTACTGCGAACGGCTGAAAGCAAGGGGAAACTACAGCCGTAATTTTTCCCGAGGGCATGCAGCTTTACTGTATGATTACATGATGATGGCGTCCTCTTGGGTAAAATATTCCGGAGGTAAAATAGTCCCCCATTCGGATCTCCGGGCGGGGACTACTCAAGAGGATGTCGTTATCAGGAGAAAGAAAACTGGTGTTCTACGGATCGGAGCGTGGAATGTCAGATCCCTTAATCGGGCAGGTAGGTTAGAAAATTTAAAAAGGGAAATGGATAGGTTGAAGTTAGATATAGTGGGAATTAGTGAAGTTCGGTGGCAGGAGGAACAAGACTTTTGGTCAGGTGACTACAGGGTTATAAACACAAAATCAAATAGGGGGAATGCAGGAGTAGGTTTAATAATGAATAGGAAAATAGGAATGCTGGTAAGCTACTACAAACAGCATAGTGAACGCATTATTGTGGCCAAGATAGATACGAAGCCCACACCTACTACAGTAGTACAAGTTTATATGCCAACTAGCTCTGCAGATGACGAAGAAATTGAAGAAATGTATGATGAAATAAAAGAAATTATTCAGATTGTGAAGGGAGACGAAAATTTAATAGTCATGGGTGACTGGAATTCGAGTGTAGGAAAAGGGAGAGAAGGAAACATAGTAGGTGAATATGGATTGGGGGACAGAAATGAAAGAGGAAGCCGCCTGGTAGAATTTTGCACAGAGCACAACATAATCATAACTAACACTTGGTTTAAGAATCATGAAAGAAGGTTGTATACATGGAAGAACCCTGGAGATACTAAAAGGTATCAGATAGATTATATAATGGTAAGACAGAGATTTAGGAACCAGGTTTTAAATTGTAAGACATTTCCAGGGGCAGATGTGGACTCTGACCACAATCTATTGGTTATGACCTGTAGATTAAAACTGAAGAAACTGCAAAAAGGTGGGAATTTAAGGAGATGGGACCTGGATAAACTAAAAGAACCAGAGGTTGTACAGAGATTCAGGGAGAGCATAAGGGAGCAATTGACAGGAATGGGGGAAATAAATACAGTAGAAGAAGAATGGGTAGCTTTGAGGGATGAAGTAGTGAAGGCAGCAGAGGATCAAGTAGGTAAAAAGACGAGGGCTAGTAGAAATCCTTGGGTAACAGAAGAAATATTGAATTTAATTGATGAAAGGAGAAAATATAAAAATGCAGTAAGTGAAACAGGCAAAAAGGAATACAAACGTCTCAAAAATGAGATCGACAGGAAGTGCAAAATGGCTAAGCAGGGATGGCTAGAGGACAAATATAAGGATGTAGAGGCCTATCTCACTAGGGGTAAGATAGATACCGCCTACAGGAAAATTAAAGAGACCTTTGGAGATAAGAGAACGACTTGTATGAATATCAAGAGCTCAGATGGAAACCCAGTGCTAAGCAAAGAAGGGAAAGCAGAAAGGTGGAAGGAGTATATAGAGGGTCTATACAAGGGCGATGTACTTGAGGACAATATTATGGAAATGGAAGAGGATGTAGATGAAGATGAAATGGGAGATACGATACTGCGTGAAGAGTTTGACAGAGCACTGAAAGACCTGAGTCGAAACAAGGCCCCCGGAGTAGACAATATTCCATTGGAACTACTGACGGCCGTGGGAGAGCCAGTCCTGACAAAACTCTACCATCTGGTGAGCAAGATGTATGAAACAGGCGAAATACCCTCAGACTTCAAGAAGAATATAATAATTCCAATCCCAAAGAAAGCAGGTGTTGACAGATGTGAAAATTACCGAACTATCAGCTTAATAAGTCACAGCTGCAAAATACTAACACGAATTCTTTACAGACGAATGGAAAAACTAGTAGAAGCCAACCTCGGGGAAGATCAGTTTGGATTCCGTAGAAACACTGGAACACGTGAGGCAATACTGACCTTACGACTTATCTTAGAAGAAAGATTAAGGAAAGGCAAACCTACGTTTCTAGCATTTGTAGACTTAGAGAAAGCTTTTGACAATGTTGACTGGAATACTCTCTTTCAAATTCTAAAGGTGGCAGGGGTAAAATACAGGGAGCGAAAGGCTATTTACAATTTGTACAGAAACCAGATGGCAGTTATAAGAGTCGAGGGACATGAAAGGGAAGCAGTGGTTGGGAAGGGAGTAAGACAGGGTTGTAGCCTCTCCCCGATGTTGTTCAATCTGTATATTGAGCAAGCAGTAAAGGAAACAAAAGAAAAATTCGGAGTAGGTATTAAAATTCATGGAGAAGAAATAAAAACTTTGAGGTTCGCCGATGACATTGTAATTCTGTCAGAGACAGCAAAGGACTTGGAAGAGCAGTTGAATGGAATGGACAGTGTCTTGAAAGGAGGATATAAGATGAACATCAACAAAAGCAAAACAAGGATAATGGAATGTAGTCTAATTAAATCGGGTGATGCTGAGGGAATTAGATTAGGAAATGAGGCACTTAAAGTAGTAAAGGAGTTTTGCTATTTGGGGAGCAAAATAACTGATGATGGTCGAAGTAGAGAGGATATAAAATGTAGACTGGCAATGGCAAGGAAAGCGTTTCTGAAGAAGAGAAATTTGTTAACATCCAGTATTGATTTAAGTGTCAGGAAGTCATTTCTGAAAGTATTCGTATGGAGTGTAGCCATGTATGGAAGTGAAACATGGACGATAAATAGTTTAGACAAGAAGAGAATAGAAGCTTTCGAAATGTGGTGCTACAGAAGAATGCTGAAGATTAGATGGGTAGATCATGTAACTAATGAGGAAGTATTGAATAGGATTGGGGAGAAGAGAAGTTTGTGGCACAACTTGACCAGAAGAAGGGATCGGTTGGTAGGGCATGTTCTGAGGCATCAAGGGATCACCAATTTAGTATTGGAGGGCAGCGTGGAGGGTAAAAATCGTAGAGGGAGACCACGAGATGAATACACTAAGCAGATTCAGAAGGATGTAGGTTGCAGTAGGTACTGGGAGATGAAAAAGCTTGCACAGGATAGAGTAGCATGGAGAGCTGCATCAAACCAGTCTCAGGACTGAAGACCACAACAACAACAACAACATAGAGGCTTACCTACAATTGACGGGTGGAAATATCTAACGTTCTGGGTGCCATTTTTTCGCAAGAAGAGTTTCCAGTGCTATTCTGTTCTCGGTACCCTGTTGCATTCCCTTGGGTTGTTCCGAATGGCAAAACACGGAGAAAATGTTTCATTCATTACTAGATGACGCTTCGACTTTGTGCTAAGCATGTCTGGAGTTCCAAGTGCAATGCGTCAAGCTTTTCTCCGTTTACCCTGGGACGGTTTGAAGACACAAGACACAAGTTTTTGGTGAGCAGGCACAGCTTTTTGACCTGTGACAGATTTTGCAATCATAGAGGAACGAAGAAAGGTAAGCAAGGGCTTTGTTCCGTGGGATTTACACTGAACTGTTGGGTCAGTTGAAGCTATGAACGAATCCCATGTAATTCCAATGCATACAAGTTACATCTTTAATTTTAAAGATGCTGCTGCAATATTATTGTCAATGCAGGCCTGTAAGATCTCAAAATTACGTACGATCAAAGTGTCTTACACTCGTCCCTCTCACACAGTTAATACAGATTAGTACTCTGAAACAGAAGCATGGAAAAATGCGAGCGTACTTAAAAGAGGAAAGACCATGACTGATGTATAATATGTCGTACTTCAGCTGAAAGACCAGCCATGTTTATTAGTTGCAAAACAGGTAGACCTATTGACGATGTTACCATTCTTCCCTCAACAGGCAGTTCTAAACCTTGCAACATCTGATCCAAAGAAGGGAGTTGTAGAAGAAACGGAAGTCAATACTGACAGATTTTTTTCTTCTTGAGTTTAATTTTTTTATTCTCTCATAAAAAATTTAAAACGTATGAAAAATGATATTTGTTGTTAATAATTCTGCTAGTTTGAAATTACTGCTGTATTCCTGTACTGTATTACCACAATTGGTGCCTCAGTAGTAATGGCGCCTGAAACAAAACTTTCTTAATGGCACTTAGAATCAATCTGTTTCTTGAAATTGTATTTACAACGATATTACTAAATTACTCATTCTGCGAATTTATAGAATTATTAAGTTTCGGACGATTCCGCAACAGTATTTTAATCATAATTAAATACAGGGTTATTACAAATGATTGAAGCGATTTCACAGCTCTACAATAACTTTATTATTTGAGATATTTTCACAATGCTTTGCACACACATACAAAAATTAAAAAAGTTTTTTTAGGCATTCACAAATGTTCAATATGTGCCCCTTTAGTGATTCGGCAGACATCAAGCCGATAATCAAGTTCCTCCCACACTCGGCGCAGCATGTCCCCATCAATGAGTTCGAAAGCATCGTTGATGCGAGCTCGCAGTTCTGGCACGTTTCTTGGTAGAGGAGGTTTAAACACTGAATCTTTCACATAACCCCACAAAAAGAAATCGCATGGGGTTAAGTCGGGAGAGCGTGAAGGCCATGACATGAATTGCTGATCATGATCTCCACCACGACCGATCCATCGGTTTTCCAATCTCCTGTTTAAGAAATGCCGAACATCATGATGGAAGTGCGGTGGAGCACCATCCTGTTGAAAGATGAAGTCGGCGCTGTCGGTCTCCAGTTGTGGCATGAGCCAATTTTCCAGCATGTCCAGATACACGTGTCCTGTAACATTTTTTTTCGCAGAAGAAAAAGGGGCTGTAAACTTTAATCAGTGAGGCATCCAGAAGCTTTAAACTGCGCATACCATCGCAGAATGGAGTTAGCAGTTGGTGGATCTTTGTTGAACTTCGTCCTGAAGTGTCGTTGCACTGTTATGACTGACTGATGTGAGTGCATTTCAAGCACGACATACGCTTTCTCGGCTCCTGTCGCCATTTTGTCTCACTGCGCTCTCGAGCGCTCTGGCGGCAGAAACCTGAAGTGTGGCTTCAGCCGAACAAAACTTTATGAGTTTTTCTACGTATCTGTAGTGTGTCGTGACCATATGTCAATGAATGGAGCTACAATGAATTTATGAAATCGCTTCAATCATTTGTAATAGCCCTGTACTTCTTGTTTTCCGTAAAACCAAACCCAAGGTAGAAAACAAAACATCACACTGTTGCGTATGCCATTTTTGTTTGAAATTACATAGAAGGGGGAAAAATGTACATGTGGGAAACAGTTTCAGTAACAGTTTATATGCCTTGCTATCATAGTTGAAACTGACTGCAAGAATGGAAACGAAACGGTACATTTTCACAACACAGAATAGCACTTCCTTTCTCGCAGTCGGTTTTTAAAGAAAAACTGTACATTATCATTAAGTAAAGGCCCACCTCCAACCTACAAATCGAAATATTAATCAGCGTGATGTGGAAGTTTTCGAAATTATTGCTAACAAGATATCCCATCATTTATGAATGAAAAACAGATTTGATGTAGCATATATTAAAATATGTAGCCTTTATCTCTCTGATGGAGTATCATGTCCAAATTTGAAGTAAATCAGGGATTTTTGTTATAATATTTCTCCTTTAATATGCATTAGATACATGTATTTATATGATGTACATATTACAGCGTGATGTGGAAGTTTTCGAAATTATTGTTAACAAGGTATCCCATTTCTGAATGAAAAACAGATTTGATGTAGCATATATTAAAATATGTAGCCTTTGTCTCTCTGATGGAGCATCATGTCCAAATTTGAAGTAAATCAGAGATTTTTGTTATAATGTTTCTCCTTTAATATGCATTAGATACATGTATTTATATGATGTACATATTAAAAATATGTAGCCTACATTACCGTAATGTTTGTTAGAATACAACGTAAAATTTGAAGTAAATTGGTCCAGAACTTCTTGAGATTTTTGATAAAACTTATCTCCTACATATACACACATCAAAAAAAATTTTTGCATCACTTCAGTTCCGGAACCTGTACGGAAAATTGGAAGAGAGATCAACATAAACAATATTTCCGCCCTTTTTGTGGCGCATGAAAACCACACATTGCGTGTTGAACCACTATAGAGCGAGACCTTTACAAACCGGTACCTCTAATACCCAGTAGCACGTTCCCTTGCATTGATATATGCCTGTATTCGTCGTGGCATACGACCCACAAGTTCATCAAGGCACTGTTGGTCCAGATTGCCTCACTCCTCAACAACGACTCGGCGTAGATCTCTCAGAATGGTTGGTGGATCATATCGTCCGTAACCAGCCCTTTTCAATCTATCCCAGGCATGTTCGATAGGTTTCATGTCTGGAGAACATGCTGACCACTCTAGTCGAGCGATATCATTATCCTGAAGGAAGTCATTCACACGATGTGCACGGTGGTGGCGCGAATTGTCGTCCATAAAGACGAATGCCTCGCCAATATGCTGTCGATATGGTTGCACAATCGGTCGGAGGATGGCGTTCACACATCGTACAGACGTTACGGCGCCTTCCATGACCACCAGCGGCGTACATAGGCCCCACACAATGCCACCCCAAAACAGCAGGGAACCTCCATCTTGTTTCACTCGCTGGACAGTGTGTCCAAAGCGTTCAGCCTGACCAGGTTGCCTCCAAACACGTCTCCAACGATTGTCTGGTTGAAGGCAAATGCGACACTCATCGGTGTAGAGAGCATCGCTCTGGTTCGCACCGAGACAGCTGGACACTTCCCTTGTTGAGAGCCCTTCCTGGCACAAAGTACCAATGCGGACGCGATAGAACCGCAGTATTGACCGTCTACATACAACACAAGTCGTGCAAAAAAAATGTTCAAATGGCTCTGAGCACTATGGGACTTAATATCTGAGGTCATCAGTTCCCTAGAACTTAGAACTAATTAAACCTAACTAACCTAAGGACATCACACACATCCATGCCCGAGGCAGTATTCAAAGCTGCGACCGTAGCAGTTGCGCTGTTCCGGACTGAGCGCCTAGAACCGAACGGCCACCACGGCCGGCCGAGTCGTGCACCTCCTTGCTGGTGGAGTGACTGGAACTAATCGGCTGTTGACCCCTCTGTCTAATAGGCGTTGCTCACGCATGGTTGTTTACATCTTTGGGCGGGTTTAGTGACATCTCTGAACAGTAAAAAGGACTATGTCTGTGATACAGTATCCACAGTCAACGTCTATCAAAATGGTTGAAATGGCTCTGAGCACTATGGGACTTAACTTCTGTGGTCATCAGTCCCCTAGAACTTAGAACTACTTAAACCTAACTAACCTAAAGACATCACACACATCCATGCCCGAGGCAGGATTCGAACCTGCGACCGTAGCAGTCCCGCGGTTCCGGACTGCGCGCCTAGAACGACTAGACCACCGCGGCCGGCCAACGTCTATCTTCAGGAGTTCTAGGGAACAGGGTAATGCAAAACTTTTTTTTGATGTGTGTTTATTACACATGTTTTTACATTCATGCTCAGAAAAAAAAACAGAACACCTTGAACGACTAGAGATAGGACGTGCATCAGCACCAGCTACCGGTAAAATGTGTCTCGGGCTCTCGTTGTCGCTATAAACCGAAGGTAATGGGTCAGTGTGACTTGAACAAATGTGCAGGATGCCTCGCAGACGTATGCGCGAACCGTGCCGTCAAATCAGTGTGTTTGAAATAGGGCGCATTGTTGGCAAGAGAGAATGTGATGGATGCATCTGGGAATTTGCTGCTCGTGTGGGACGAAGTGTTTCGGTAGTGCAACGGGTTTGTGCAGCATGGCTCAGGGAAGGCCGTACAACACGACGAAATGGGTCGGGCCGCACCACCCAGCCGCCCTGCGAGAAGATCGACACCTCATCCGCATCGCATTTCAAGACAAATCTGCGTCTTCCTCGGCTCTGGCTCAACAGTGGAACACTGTAACACATCGTACACTATCAGAAATGACAGACTGTCGCCGTTTATTACGGCATGGGTTATGTGAGCGTCGTCCACTTCTCCGGCTACCTTTGAAGAATGTGTAGAAACATGCTAGACAGCAAAGGTGTACGGAACGACGTCACTGGGGACATTAATGGCATCTGATAGTGTTTTCGGACGAATTCAGGCCCCGTTTGTTTGAAAACGATGGCCGCATTTTGATTCGCCATGGACATGGGGGGGGGGGGGGGGGGTAGCTGAATGGTGGCAAAAAGTGACTAGTCGCACAAGACATGCAACGCCAACTGAAGGCATTATGTGTGGGGTGCTACTGGGTACAACTACAAGTCAAAGTTGGTGCGTGTCCAGGGCACTGTGACAAGTGTGACTTAAGTGAAAGACATCCTGCGACTTGTAGTCAAACCCTTTCTCCACAACACCCCTCATGCCGTTTTTCATCAAGACAATGCACGACCACATGCTGCTGAATGATCACATCCCTTCTTGGTGTCACAGGATGCCTTTTACCCTGGCCCGCCAGATCACCAGAATTATCGCCAATCTAAAATGTATGGGATATGGCGAAAAGACAGGTGCAGTGCTCTGACCCAGTGCAGACCACCACAGATGAACTTTGGAACTCGGTGAATGCAGCACGCATGGCCACACCACAGGACGCCATTCGCGACTTATACACATCGATGCCATCATGCTTGAAAAAGTTGTCAGGGTCCATGGCGGACCCTGTTCCTATTACGCAACAGGATACATGCTGAACCAATGTGACAAATGCTAATCATTTCTGCAGAACATACTAGTGTACATGCCCTATGAATATGAACGTCTTATCTCTAGTCATTCAAACTCTTCTGCCTTTTCCTGAAAATGAGTGTGTATGTGTAAACATGAAAAATATATGTAGCCTATGTCTACCCAATTGTTCATTGTAGTATCGTGCAAGAAATTGAAGTAAATTGGTCAAATACTTTTCGAGATTTTTTGGTAACAGCGTTAAACAATGACTTGGCCTTATATAGTAGTATAGTCGAGTAGATAACATCGAATATTAGAGAACATGCTTCTACTGAAGCAATAAGAAAGTCTCAAAATCTTTAAAAAATGCGAAGGCACTTAACCTAATATCTTAGTACAGCATGACACAGACCCAATCCTTCCGATTTTGTAATTTCACTACTATATTCACTACGTCACAATGAACAAGTACAACAACTATTGATTTCGTCTTACAAGGAGAGGTCCCGAGATGTGGGAGCTCCTTTGTGAAACCTTCTGTACAATCATGTAGCGTAAAATCACAGCTACACCCTCCAGCCATTCACTCTGGTGGCCATCGTTTGTGAGTAATTGAAAAAAAAAATAAAATAAAAAATTGGAAATCTGGGTGATGCTCAAGAACGTTAAAGAAGTTGTATTATATAGA
This sequence comes from Schistocerca serialis cubense, assembly GCF_023864345.2. Classification (NCBI taxonomy): domain Eukaryota; kingdom Metazoa; phylum Arthropoda; class Insecta; order Orthoptera; family Acrididae; genus Schistocerca; species Schistocerca serialis. The sequence goes on along the minus strand of NC_064638.1, from coordinate 1,063,438,042 downwards.
CTGATTGCACGGCGTAGTGGCTAGGATAGCTTCAGATGCAGAAGGTTGTGGCTTCAAATTTCGTCAGCTGTAGTAAATTTTTTTAAAAATATTTATCGAAATGACTTTGATCATTATTTTTTATCAATTTATTGGTGTAAATGAATTTTTTTTATTTCTATTCCTTTGCCATACCATTTTAAACACCGTATGAACTTCTTCATTTCCTTCATTGTTTTCTTTTTATCATTCTTTTTTCAGTCGGAATTATGTGAATATGAATTTAGTTATATTTATCTGTTATGATATTCAATTATTTGAAAATTCCGAACTACCAGTTAAAAAACAAAAGAGGAAATAATCTATTTATATTGACTGTGCAATGGTGTGAAAAACGTATTTTTCGTTAAGAGATGTGCAATTCTTTTGCACGATAATTGTCATACAGACATTTAAAACATAACCTAAATACCTATTGTTCTATGGACAAAATAACGCAAATGAAGATTTAAATGAAAGAAGGGTTTATAAGTAAAACGAAATTCAAGCAGAATGAGAAACAGATACAAAGAACGCAATACTGTGGGCGAGAAAACAGAGCGATAAAAGAAATTAAATCGAGATTAATACATCAAATTAATTAAAAACACACTAACAAAGATTTCAAGTGGGAAATGAATCATCATTTTGTGGAGGCTTTATTCCCGCTGCTACGCGGAGTCGGTCTTGTTACTATTGATTTGACAGTGTTAGTTGCAGAGGGTAGCCAGATGCCTTCCTGTGGCTACTACGCCGAACCCCCCCCCCCCCCCCCCCCCCAAGACGGAATTAGAGTGCTCCAGCTGTCTGCGCCGCCTAGTGTAAGCCATGGAACAGTGCGAACGTGTTTCAAATGTCTGCGAGTCATGTAACTGAAGTGGAACGTGGGGACCAGCCCAGTATTCACCTAGTGGGATGTGGAAAACCGCCTAAAAACCACATCCGCTGGCGGATTCGATCTGGGCCCGACGCGCCTACCCGAGTCCAGGAAGCAGCGCATTAGCACTCTCGGTCAAGTGGAAAATGAATGATAGGAAGAAAAATGAGAGCAATTGAAGAAGTTGACATTATGATTAACATTATGTGGCAAAGGAATGGAAGTAAAAATTAAATTTAAATCAATTACTTGAAAAAATTATGATTATAGTCATTTCGATAAGGGTTTAAAAATTTAAAAAAAGTTTCTGTAGCTGCCAAGATTCGAACCTACACTCTCGTATATGCAAAGTTATTATCCTAATCGCTATACCACGCAACCAGACTGTGTACTTTAAGTTTTTAAATGATAATGAGTGTTACACAAGATTCTGAATTTTTTTTGTCGGTTACTCGCAAACGAGGGCTACAGGGAGATTGGCTGTAGGGTGTGATACCTAAGATCTTAACATACATAACCGTACAGATGGTTTCAAAAAGTTCGGTCCCACCTCTGGGGATCTTTCCTTGTTAAGATTTCTTCTTGCACTTCCATCTTAGGATCTCCTGAAGTCTTTTTACCTACGATAGGTGACATTTGGTTATAACAAATCGTACCAAGAGTGACATGTTTGTGACAATATATGTTCATAGGACGAAATCTAAGATGGCGTCTCCGCAGTTCATCATTTGTCAACTGCTCTCAAGTTTCGTAGTCGCAATGAGTATTACGGGAGACACGTCATTTTGACGTCATTTTCCTCTAAGCTTCGACTGACACTAACTTTACTTTCTACTGTGGACTGTGTTTGCGAAATAAGTGTTATGATTCTTACTAGTATCTACATGGCTCACAGCACGTAGCACAAGTGAAATATGGAACCAGACTCTTGAAATAGATTGCAGCCGTTTGAATTCATCACATCGAATCCCGCAAGAACAGTGACACAACTCAAAAATGCAATACTAGGGAAATGTCGACGACAAGAATAGAACTGTTGTATCGCATACAGGGTTTATCAAAAAGAATCATCCGATTTTTAAAGAAATCATAACTAATATGTTATTTGAGATATGTGGGTGAACAGTGTACTGTTGGAAAGAACAAACTCTCGAATTTTACATGGTGCCCGCTAGGTAGCAGCAGTGTGCGGCCACATGAGTTCTAGTAAAAATTGTGTCGGGTCAACAGAAAGCGTTTTGTGTTCTACGTTTCGTGCAGAGCGCGCCAGTAACAACCGTTCAGCGTGACTTTCGTACTTGGTATGGTGTGGATCCTTCTACAGCACAGAGCATTAGACGACAGCATGAAGAATTCCGAGAAACAGGTTGTCTGTGTAAAGGCAGATCGCCGGGCTACCCCCGAATGTATGACACAGACGTCGAACGCATCCGCCTTAGTTTCACGAGGAGACCGCAGAAATCAGTTCGCCGTGCAGCTCAATAGCTCAACATGCCCCCGATGTCCGTCTGGAGTGTTACGTCGGCGTTTATACATGAAACCATAAAAAATTCAGCTACTGCAAGCTCTTCGTGGAGGTGACAAACAACAACGTGTGGAGTTCTGTAATTTCATTCTTGGCAAGATGGAGGATGACAGGTTTCTTCTACGCTTAGTGTTTAGTGACGAGGCAACATTCCAATTAAATGGAAAGGTAAACCGTCATAATGTGAAAATATGGGGTAAGGAAAACCACATGAAGTTGTACAACATGAGAGGAACTCTCCAAAATTTTATGTGTTTTGTGAAGTTTCACGAGAAAAGATGTATGGTCCATTTTTACTTGACCAGAACACTATTACAGAAAGCACATATCTCGATACACCTGAGAACTTTCTTTCCCCACAGTTGGAGACTGATTCGAACGAATTCATTTACCAACAGGAGGGGCACCGCCACACGGGCTCTCGAAGTGCAGGAATTTTTAAATCAAACAATTACTGAATGGTTGGATCGGTCGCAGTGGACCAAATGATTCGGCCTTACATTACTGGCCTCCAAAGTCACCGGACCGGATTGTATGTGATTATTTCTTGTGGGTGTTTGTAAAAGACTGTTTATGTGTCTCCATTGCCAACAAAAATGAATGAACTGAGATATCACATAACAGCAGCTGTGGAAGCTGTAACTCAAGACATGCTCGCTGAAGTGTGGGAGCAATTTGAATACCGAATTGATGTAAGCCGTGCATCTCAAGGGGGGCAAATTGAAAACCTATTTTCATAGGTGAGATGCACGGCATATCTCAATGCGGTATTCGAAGGTATAAAAAAGGAAAACTTTTTGACTTTCCCGTTCATCAAAAAACAAAATTCATTGTATGTTTCCAGAATGAGAATTTTCACTTTGCAGCAGAGTGTACACTGATATGAAACTTCCTGGCAGATTGAAACTGTGTGCCAGACCGAGATACGAACTCGGGACCTTTGCCTGTAGCGGGCAAGTGCTCTACCATCTTTCTTTCTATTTTTTTTTCTTCTTTTTTTTTTCGTTGCATTTGGTCTGGGCGGACGTCACAAGACATCCGTTCAAGTTGATCGTTGATTCCTTTACTCAGTTTTTTATGACAGAAGGCGAGCAGCTCTCTGACCAAGTGCTCTACGATCTGAGCTACCCAAGCACGACCCATGGCCCGTCCTCACAGCTTTACTTACGCCAGTACCTCACAGAAGGCGAGCAGCCCTCTGACCAAGTGCTCTACCATCTGAGCTACACAAGCACGACTCACTCACGCCCTGTCCTCACAGCTTTACTTCCGCCAGCACCTCACGGAAGGCGAGCAGCCCTTTGACCAAGTGCTCTACCATCTGAGCTACCCAAGCACGACTCACGCCCCATCCTCACAGCTTTACTTCCACCAGTACCTCACAGAAGGCGAGCAGCCCTCTGACCAAGTGCTCTATCATCTGAGCTACCCAAGCACGACTCAGGCCCCATCCTCACAGCTTTACTTCCACCAGTACCCCGTCTCCTACTTTCCAAACTTCACAGAAGTACACTCCGCTGCAGAGTGAAAATCTCATTCTGGAAACATCCCCCAGGCTGTGGTTAAGCCATGTCTCCGCAATATCCTTTCTTTCAGGAGTGCTAGTTCTGCTAGGTTCGTAGGAGAGCTTCTGTGAAGTTTGGAAGGTAGGAGACTGGCAGAAGTAAAGCTGTGAGATCGGGGCGTGAGTCGTGCTTGGGTAGCTCAGATGGTTAGCCAGCACGGTAGCTCAGCGTGTTCGGTCAGAGGGTTAGCTACCCTCTGTAACAAAAAACTGAGTGAAGTGCTCAACGAACAACCTGAACGGGTGTCCTGGGACGTCCGCCCCGAACATACACAACGAACAATATAGAAAAAAAAAAAAAAACAGATGGTAGGGCACTTGTCCGCGAAAGGCAAAGGTCCCGAGTTCGAGTCTTGGTCCGACATACAGCTTTGATCTGCCAGGAAGTTTCATTTTGTGTGTTTATTAGATTCAGAAATGTAGATGTGCAAAATCAGATGATTCTTTTTCATACCCCCTGTATAATGGAAGATGCTGTCAAACTTACTTCAATTTGAAAGGAAGCTTACATTATGTCTGTATAGGGTGTAGCGAATTCTTTAAGTCGATTTTTCTCAGATACTGCATTTTTGAGTTGTGTCACTGTTCCTCAAAAATTGTTCAAATGTGTGTGAAATCTTATGGGATTTAACTGCTAAAGTCATCAGTCCCTAAGCTTACACACTACTTAACCTAAATTATCCTAAGGACAAACACACATACCCATGTCCGAGGGAGGACTCGAACCTCCGCCGGGATCAGCCGCACGTCACTGTTCTTGCCGGGATGCGATCTGTTATTGATGAAATCCCTAAGTTCCATTGAATGGGGGCTCAGACCTCAATTTTTTCCATCGATGCCAAGCATAGAAAACATCAGAAGCGGAACACACTATTGGCAGAGCCTCTTCCGCCTTTAGTGCAGGTGCTGGCGCAGTGGTACAGACTAGCCCTTGCGCAACGTTCGTTTGCTGCCTCTAGCTAGCTCATCAGGCGGGCGGTAAACACAGAGGGGGCGCAGCTATTTGTGTGCTTCATAGGGCCGCCGCCGCCGTCGCGATGCTCCTTTGTTTCGCAAACTGCGCGCCGCGCATGCCTGCACGTACAGCGCACCCGGTATTTCTGCCCGCAAAGCACTGCTCCGTCCTCATTATCGGCGAACTGTCGCTCCCAAACAAATCGGCATAACAATAGGTGGCCGGCAAGTGCTTCTGTGATAGCCCAATTAAATTTATCTAATTATAAACGGCGCTAATAAAGTGGGAACATCGCGCGTGCTTACATACGGTACCAGACATATCGGGTATCAGAGAATTTGTCAAACGTCAACACCAACTACACGGGATCGCCTATATTGTTTACAGTGCTTGGCTGTTTCCATGGGTAAATATATCTCCCTATGTTGGACAAAAGTATATGATACCTCTATTACTAATGAAAAAGTGGAAAATTTTTTGAACGTTTTTAAGCATAGCTTCGATATAGCTTTTTCAGAAAGAAAAGTATTTCCAGAAGCATAGATAGATTCAAAAACTGGGTTACATCAGGCAGTAGAATATCTGCTAAAAGGAAGCTGACAGCAGTCCAGAATTTCTTAGTTATTTCAAAAAATACTAGTTAGTTTTCAGACATGTCATAAAAGAAGCAAAATTTAAGGAAAATGACAAATACATTATGAAGTCATGCAATAAATCTAAGTCCATGCCCGAAAACTGTGCAGGATCTAATGGGGAAGAAGGCAACTTAAAAAATATTGTGATATCGCACGATGGAAAAACTGTCAGTGATCCTAGGGCACTTGCAGACAACTTCACTTATTATTATGCCTATGTTACTGGAAAATTAGTCACGGAAAAATCTGGAAATTCACCCAATACAATATTGAAAGAACTTCCATCTCTTGAAATAAATAATATATCCATATTCCTCAGTCCAGTAGATCCATCTCAATTCCTAAACAGCATTAATTCACTGAAGAGTAATCATTCAGCTGGTATTATTGATATTCCGGATTTTATTACAAAAATAAGGGCGACACACATACTCCCTCATTTATTAGACGTATGTAATTCATCTTTATCAAGTGGTGTCTTCTCATAGAAACTGAAAATGGCAAAAGTAATACCTCTGCAAGAAGAAGGTGATCAGTAGAGACCGGATTATATGCATCATATAAACATTAGAATATGCATGCAAATATGCATTAAAAATGCTTAAAATGTATGAAAAGTGTCGAAATATGCAAGATCAAATAATAAAAAAACATGTTAGTTACTGCGTGCTTTATATCTCGAAGTCGAACCTGTGCATATCAATTACGAGGAAGAGCGCGGGCCACGCGGAAAATCAGTACATCTAGAACGCTGATATCATTTTCTGAATACTTTCTGGTAGAGGTTTAGAAGGGGGCCTTTCTGGGATTATTTTCTAAAAATTTGCAGAATGGGGACGCATACTGTGTTTTAAGAATTGATCCTTCTTGTTGTCGGCAAAGCATTATTCACAATTTATTTTACATTTTTCTTCTGTTTTAAACATAAACAACCACGTACTGTTCCAAGTGTTCGGTTGTAAGATCGTGTCTTCGATCACTCAAAACATTTTTATAAGCAGAAAAGGACCGTTCTACATCAACTGAGGTAAATGGGCAATATTTGAATTTGGATGCTATGTTGGTACTTGTTTATGGTAAAAGTTCACTCGTCCTATTTATAAAACTATCAATTTGGCACAAGGGTTATTGTTTAAACTGTTTTCGCCGGCCGAAGTGGCCGCGCGGTTCTGGCGCTGCAGTCTGGAACCGCGAGACCGCTACGGTCGCAGGTTCGAATCCTGCCTCGGGCATGGATGTGTGTGATGTCCTTAGGTTAGTTAGGTTTAACTAGTTCTAGGGGACTAATGACCTCAGCAGTTGAGTCCCATAGTGCTCAGAGCCATTTGAACCATTTTTTAAAAATGTTTTCAAACTTTTCTTTATGTTTTCTTGGCAATACCTCCGGAAATGAGGAGTTCACTAAAATAATTTTATTCATTAACTTCAAAAGTTGAGTTTACAGCTTTTTAATACTTGCAGGTATGTAGGAAAAATGATTGTTAATCACAGCAATGTCTTTTAATACCGGAATCATTAAAAGCTTCTTTGCACTGGAAAATTGCCAAACCTCTGCACTATCGATGTCGTTTACTACCCCTCTAATGGCCTCGAAATGTTTATTGTAAAACAACAGAGCTTCGACCCATGTACCCCAACGAGGTAAAGGCATATTTGGTAGTTTTTCTTTGTAGGTCTTGATGCGAGCATGAGCCTTTAGAAACACTTTCTTTGTTGATGAAATCAATTTATTTACATTCACAAACATGAAACGTACTTCTTCAGTAGGGCGATGTATTCCATGAGCAAAGCACGTCACATGAATCAAATTGGGATAAACTACTCGGAGGGCTTTTCCTGCTTTGATCTTATGGGGAGCAGCATCTGAAATAAACACAAACATCCTTTCATCTGCAGAAGATTTTGGAAATATTTTTTTAATACTCTCATTCACAAATCTGGCGAATGATTTACTTTTTCAAATTCCTTGCAGGCCGCTAAATAGGAAGAAGAAGGCTCTCCTTTTAAAGCAACAACAATTAAATTTGCAATGTAACGGCCACAAGTGTCTGTAGTTTCGTCAACTGAAATCCAGATAAAGCTGTCCTTGAGTTCGTTGCGTATTTCTTCCAGAACATGTACGTAAATTGTCGGTATGTAATTTTTATGCAATGTTGATTCATCTGGTATATTTTGATTTTAGGAATATTTGCGCAGGAAGCTCCTGAGGATAGGAATCGTCAGTTTGTGAAGAGGAATACCGCTTGCAGTGAACGCTTTACATAGATCCATGTTAAGCCGACTTTTTTGGTGACCTTTGGAGAAAACCCTGCTACTGCAACTTGCTGCTGTCAAAGTTGTTGTCGTGGTCCCTTCTTCTTCATTCCAGCGATATGAAGGCTTGTCCTGACTTGCTGGTATATTTGAAACTTTTTTGCATAAAACGTTTTTTCTCGCAAACTCGACAATATAAAACAATTCCGTCATATGTAAATGTTCCAGGATGGTCAGCTATCCACGACGCTTCTTCTCTCGGGCGGCATGGGCACAACACGTTGCACTCTACCTGTCGTAGACTCGTTCAACAATGTACAAGTAAATAGAAAACTAAACTGAAACAATGGGCGTGCGACAAAAAGCTTGCGTAGTTTAACTGTTTCCGAGGCGTACGGTATGACAGCGAGGGGATTAACCGGGGACGCGGGCGCAGGAGTATTGGCTCAGTCTGCCTGTTCCTGTTCCTCTTCTGTAATGATTTCGCTAGGCAGTGGTCTCTCGGTTAGCGAGTGTACGTAGTTCTAGGTCGCTGTCACTCTGTGAGACATCAAAATTAGATCGAGCTAGACGCCGCCCGTCTAAATTTTTAAAATATTGTAAAGATAGAGCAAAAATATGCATCGTCGCTGGTTTTTAGTTAAAATATGCTATAACCGATGAAAAGGAGCCAAATATGCTAATGCATATCAACAGGCAAATGCATATAATCCGGCCTCTAGTGATCAGCAATGTATGGACAACTATGGGCCTGTGCCACTAATGTCAGTTTTTTCGAAAAAAACTAAGTACATTCTTCAACAAGAATGATATTATTTGTGGATGTAAACATCGCTTCAGACCACAGTGGTCAACTATAACAGCCACTTTGAACCTAATAAACCATCTTTTAAATTCAGTGAACAATCACACCAAAATCGCAGGTTCATTCTTGGACCTACCATAAGCTTTTGATGTCATTGATCATTCTGTGCTCCTGAGAATGCTTGAAGAGTATGATGTAAGAGACATGCCAGATGAGTGGGTTAAATCAAATTTGGAATATCTCTCTCAGGTTGTGGGGCGGCGGATAGGATTAATGCTGTTGTATAAATGTTTGTAGACTGTAGAAACACTTCCCGGCCGATGCACCATATGTGGGGCGGCGGATAGGATTAATGTTGTTAAATGTGTTCCTATTATTTAGAAAGTTATTTATGCTGTCTTTCGCCGTTCTAAACACTGGCTCTCTAACTACAATATTGGCAACCAGAAAGTGATTAGTAAAACGTGAAGCCTGTAATTAAAATTCCTAGTGCCCACGTCATCTGAGAATACACTTATAGTTACAGCTTATAGCTCTGAGGAATTAGGAGATTGTCCGGGATTTATAATCAAAAACGATTTTCTGAAATAATTGAGTATATTCTGAAAGTCACAGATGAAAAACAAAAGAATCCACACAACCTAACTAACAGAGCAGTTCAGAGTCTAATGCGCTGATGCAACTATAATTGTCCAAATTGAATATTTAAATGAATGCTCGCCATGATTTGATGATAAGTTTCATCAAACGCCACGCTAAATAATGGTAGAATGTCTGTCCCGCGGCGGCACGTGAAAATACGACATACGCAAACTGAAGATCGATAATTAAAGTCAACCCAGAATTAACACTTCACTCGAAAATGATTTCATTGTTACGCGTATCCCGAGTAACTTACGTAATACGGCATCCGAGGCTGTTTGTAGCAATGATACCGACGCGACGCAACTCCCGACACAGATGGCTCCCGACACAGATGGCGTGCTATTCAGCATCTGGAGAGAACTGGGGCCTTTTTTCCTCGCGCAGCGTTCTCATATATAAAACCGCGGTGCGGACGGCTAAGGGAACGCCTGATCAAATCGGCTCTCCCGACTAGCCGCTGGACTAGTAATGCACCACTTGAATCATAGCTTCTTTTGCTGATGGCCGATGAAGCTCTCAATTTAAATGTGCCTTCAGCACACAGGTAAGTATTGACAATAAAACTTTGACGTGGCTAAGTTAAATATTTTGGGCGAGAGAATTAATTTAATTACACTGCACGCAGTAGACGAGCTCTGAACTGGCCCTTTGGAGATACGCTATCGCTATAGTTTTATAGGTATTCAAATGAAACTTCTCACATCTTCACAGTTATAGCGGATCTCCAACCTACTTAAATATAAACATCCTAGCCTTATTTATTAGCCTACTTAATCTATCTTGCTTCCTTACGTTTTAAGACAAAAACCACAAAATCATGAATTTCCACTAAAATCCTAAATTGTGAGATCCATAAGACTGTTTTTATTAAATAATTATGAAAAACGAATCTAATTATCAATTTTTAATTCTCTAGCTCTTTTCTGTTGCGCCAATGATTTTTACAGAAAAACGTCAAAATTTCGAAAATGGTTAAAGTTATCGAACTGATATTCAACACATATTAATTTAGTATTACTCTTGACATGCTAGAAACATTTTAGATTATTTACTTGATTTTTAAAGTACTGCGCAACATTTATGACGTCAGAGCTAGTTACAGCGGACTGGCTGGCACACAATGGAAAGACTGCTGTGAATTTAATTTACTACGGCGTGAGTAGGCTCTTCCCTACATCACCCTCTACTTAATTTTTTTTTTGAATGTTAATGAATGAAAAAAAATTTAATTACAAAAGGGAAGCAAGAGTACAGCTTAACTCCCTATGAAAAATTAAAATTGAAATGTAAACATATAGAAACATTAAAAGAAAACTGACTACCTACATTAATTATTTAAATTGCGGGCATGTTCACTGCCTTTCAAGGAATATTATCCCTCAAAATTTAAGCAAAATCAATGAAACACTTTGGCATACATATTGCCTTAGACAAACAAACACATAAAAATATGTAAAATTATGAAAATCTTAAATCCATTAAATACATTTTTACATACACAAATTCACAGAAAATAACACAGTTATTGATGATACAACAACAGATGATTATCTCTTAGCAGTCTTTTCTAAACCTGAAAGAAAATTTCACAAACAATTTTTACACACGTGGTTGTAGCCGCTTTGGCTGGCGTTCTACACTTCCATTCACAAGGGTAGAGGAGGGGAAGTTGCTATGATGTGCGTCCTTCACGTCCACCCTAAATTACATGGGGAAAGGGGAGGGGTAACTGTGAGTTGTGTCCAAGTCACTCCACGCTTTCACGCAGTTACCAGGCTGCCATTATCTGGTTTGTCCTGTAGAACAAACAAAAAGAGTGCCTCAGACTCTGTTCACTTAATATCTAAGGGTGGGTCACAATGAAATGGGGATATATACATTATATCCTTCAATATTTTACTGGAACAAAGTTAACAGAACCTTTTTCAATATTACTCTCGTGGTTACTTAACTGTCATAAAATCGGTAAACAAATGGCTCAAAACGCCGTTAGTCACGTACTAGAGAAAATTTATGCTCAAGGCATACAATCATAAATCCTATTTAATATGAATTGATTATTTCTGCGCCGGAACACCGAACCAATGCTCGGTCCGTTCCTGATACATTTGTATTTTATTCACTTAGCTAACTCATCTTCGATTACCTTATTCTCAGAGATAGTATGAGTATATTTGATTAGTAGTTTTATTTCTCAGTTTCTTTGTACATGTGAGTAACTTTTGGTAATAGTACAATTCTGAGTGTTCAAAACACACAACGTTTAGTTGATTACTAACTCCACTTATTGGTCCTCTGCTGCTGTGTCAGTTCCACATCTGCAATTGTATACTTACATACTTTAAGTGTATTTATGCTGAGCTATAAATAATGTTTCACGTCTGTCATTATGTTACTTATTTACTTTGCTAGTGTATGAACTTAAGTAATACTCACTCCATTAATATTTAAAGCATAGGATAGCACATTTATTTCATATCCATAGTGTATTGCAGCTGATCAGTTTGCTCACGTGGCAATCCATTTCCACTCGATCGGACGCTGAAAACACAGGTAGTCTCTCTCGACCTACCACTACAGTGCATCAAGTAATTATGGACAAGCGTAATGCTAAATTCCTGAAACCTATAGGACACCATGAGCTGCTCTGTTTCATCTAACATAAGGGTACCTATGGTCGCATTCACGCCTCCAACTCATAACCTCAATACGTGTAGGTGTATCCTGTCACACACTATACCAAATAACGGCCAGCTCCAACCTTATAAATACTACAGGGACGTGTCCTTTACGTCTCAACCACAAACACTGCTCAATTCTATTACACTGCCATTCCTTGCTACACAAGGTGAGTTTATTCTTACAACTTATCTGCATATTTTCATAACACTAAGCACTCTCTTCTATTTATTAGTTAGCTCTACAGCATACAACAGGTTTCATTGTCACTTCATATCCTGCTTGAACACGAATTTTAACATCTTTTTAAATTACTGTTGGTGGACCATTTCAAATAAAACAACAACTTTGTTGTTACAATATTACCAGGGTTTTATGCATACTTGTTACTCAAATACCTTTTATATCTTAATTACGTCATACTTCTCTATTGTTTACGTCACTGTTAGGTTTGTCACATTAGGTATTTTTCTTCACTAATCGGTGGATAGAATGGTTACAGACCTCATGGCTCGATAGCCATGACGGAAAATTTTCGTATTGGAAAGAAGAGGTCGAAATTTTAGATGGATAGAAAAGATGAAGAACGAGTGAGACCTGAAATAGGAAAGAAGATCTCACACAGCTGGGATTGCACAGCTGCCACACTGTGTAGAGGTTACAGAACAACCTCCTCCCTACAGAATTCATTAGCTTAATGCTGGCTTGATAGTCATACCGGAAGATTTAATGTGTTGGAAAGAAGAGGTCGAAATTTTAGGTGGATAGAAAAGATGAAGAGTGAGTGAGACCTGAAATGGAAAGAAGATCTCACACAGCTGGGACTGCACAGCTGCCACACTGTGTAGAGGTTACAGAACAACCTCCTCCCTACAGCATTCATTAGTTTATTATTGACTTGATAACCATACCGGAAAATTTTTTGTTGGAAAGAAGAGGTCGAAATTTTTGGGGGCAGGAAAGATGAAGATTGAGTGAGACCTGAAATGGGAAAGAAGATCTCACACAGCTAGGACTGCACAGCTGCCACACTGTGTAGAGGTTACAGAACAACTTCCTCCCTACAGCATTCACTCATAACCTTTGACCATGCCACGTCGATCTGAAAATACTTTATGATGCCTTTTTAGAACCTGTCTCAGTTCTTCCTTCTGATTAGCTGAAATTTTATTGATTTCCTGCAATTTAGCTTCTATTTTGTCTAAAATAATTGCTTCTTCCGTGTTCAGCTTATTTTTACTAAGATTAACACTTTCGTCCCAATACCTCCTATTTTTCAGAACTCGTATAGGCAGCTCCCAATTTTCATCATTAGTTACTACATGTTTACCACTAAAAGGTACTGTAATTACTCCGGTTATTGGCAAGACCATTTTTAACTGGCTTCTTTCAAAGTCAACAACACTCTGATATTTCGACAAGAAATCTATGCCAATTAAAACCTCAATACTGAGACTGTTTACAATTACACATGGATGATCAATTAAATTACCATTAATGTTAAAGGGCAGCAAAGCTTCTTGCTTTACCGTTTTTGACACCTTGCCAGTAGCACCAATTATTCTTAGTCCTGATACCCTCATTACTGTAAGCTTGTCTGTACCAGGTAATGCATCAAAGAAGGACTGAGATATCGCACTCACCTCACTTCCACTGTCTAAGAGACAACATACATTGATACCCAACATATTCCTATTATTACAGGGTGGCTTATTCTAGGTTGTACAGGTGGTTCCTCAAACTCATCCAATAGTTCCTTTTGGATTTGTCTCCAACTAAAGTGATCGACATCTGTCTTCATTACATTTAGGTCAAAGTGTGTAGGGGTTTTCTGAATTACATTTTCAGTTGCCTTTTCCAGTCGGTCTATTAATTTTAAATCGAAACACCGCACGACTTCATTACATATAGTTTGCTGAACATAACCCAAATTACTGTAGTCTGGGCGATTCTGCGCCTCCAGACCGGGCATAACACTAGTTACAGCTAAACCACTTTCACCATTATCGTCGGTTTCCTTCTCAAGTGACAACTGGTCACAGCTGCTGGGTTCATCGACCCCCAACAGGCTACCCTCTACATTCTCACTTATCTCCTGTCCTAAATCTATTAGTACATTATCAACATCCTGCACCGGCACTTTAGATTAGAGCACATCATCCTCATCGTAAATATAAGCATGAATTTCTTCTGCTTCTTCACCTGACAAATCAGTATTTTCTAGCTCCTCCCTATCGTTACACTGCTGCGCGTTCTCTTTCTCTTCCCACTTAGAAAGCGTCTCTAACACGGTATCTATCAAATACTGTGAGTGATCTAATATTTCTGTTGTATCCTTAGATGCTACCGACACTTCATCCACCTGTTCAGTTTGAGTATTCTGATTTTTCTTACCAATTCCCGTAACTACTGGCTTAAGAAAAGTAACCGCCTGGTGAGCGCCAGTGTCCTCATAGACGGGAACTAGTTTTCCTACCTCGGCCTACTAATGTTTCCTTTATTTTCATTATAGTTAACTGGCACAGCATCTCTTTCCGTACTGTTGTTTATGTGCATAATTCTGTTTGGAACAAAATTATTATCACTTGGATGCCATTGTTGGTTCTGATAATCATTTGTCCAATTCCTACCTCTCTTAGGATGGCGAACACCTACTGTTCTGATGTTTACATTGCCATTTTGCTCGTTCCTAAAATTACTACTATTGTTATTAGCATTTCTGTTATTACGTGCTTGCTCCTCATTGGCAGCAACACGTTCTACACGTTCCAAATATTGAATGAAACGATCCAGATTGTCTCTAGAGGCAGATATAATTCTAGTTTGCCAATACCATGGCAGTTTGGCTTCAAGACCTAGTATAATCATTTCCGGTTTTAGCTTTTCCGCCAAATGTGACAAACGTGAGATCCATGACCTGGCAAACTCTTTAATTGATTCCTTGCCTGCATTGAAGCGTTTTCCACTCCAAAATTCTCTCAACACTTCATTTTGCTTATTACTAGATCAATACTCATTAATGAAAGCTGTTTTAAACTCCGCTAATGTTTTACACTTCAACATAACATTAGCTGATCAACGCATGGCGTCACCTGCTAAATGGCTTCTAATAAATGAGATTTTCTCTCGTTCAGACCAAGTTGGTGGAATCACATCTTCAAAATCGTTCCAGAAATCTAGCGGGTGGATATTTTTATCTTGATCGAACCGCAAGAACTGCCGACACCCGATAAAAGCGGCGTTTGCAGCTACAACTTGTTGTATACTACCATTACCAGAAGTTACTGAAGCTACTTTACTCTCAATGTTAGCAATGTTAGTACTGATATTTTCTACTCTCATTTCAACATTATCTACTCTTTGCACAATATGAGTAGCATCAGATTTGATTGCATCTAATTCTGCTTGACATATGTTTACCTTCATATTAACATCTTTAAATCTATCTGAGCACAATTCAGATTCCGCCTCGATCTTTTCTGTTAACTTGTGCTCCAGCTTCGCATCTTCCATTTGGAAGTCTTTGCGAACCTCAGCAACTTCGGATTTTACTGTTTTATACATTTCAGAAAATTGTTGAGCAACCTTTTTCTTAATATCCTCACGGTTTTAATCAATTTTATAATTCAAACTGTCCAGATCCTCTTTCAACTTATTGCAACCAGCCTTGAATGTATCGTCCATTACCTCCAATCATTTATTAAAATTAGTTTGGCTGGCCACAATCTCATACTTTAATTCAGCATTACTGGATTCTAATTTATTGTCCATTGCCTCAAACCGTTTATTAAAATTGGTTTGGCTGGCCACAATCTCATACTTTAATTCAGCATTACTGGTAGCTATTGCTCGTAATATAACATTTAAATCAATAGCCCCAGTATCTTTGGGTTGCTCACTAGCTGGTTTTTTATCACACTCGGGTGACGAAAAACTAGCTCCAACACCAGAATCATCACAACTAAATGAAACTTCTGATTGATCAGTCATTTCTAACTTCTCCTGTTTAAACTCTACCACCTCTGATGACAGTTTCGTTTTTAACTCATCAGACAAACTATCATCCAATAAATTAACAATTTCTGATTTCTGCTTTACTACAGGGGTCTCTATTATTGAATCATTGCCACTTCCCACACTACTGTCAGGAGACAATACTTCATATTTCACTTTCACATTACTACTTTCATGCATATTTACACTTGAACCGTTGTCTGGATTTACAGTTCCTTCAACAGACATAGGTTCTGATTTAAGTTTAACCTCGGTCTCTTCTGGCAGTTCCATTGCCGACAGTCTTTTAGTGCAGGTTAGTAAAATTTTTAACAGCTTTTCACTTAACTTAGTTCCTTCTGCACGTATGGCGTTGCCGGCGCGGCGTACCAGGATTACTGATGCGACGCGGCGCGCTGAACTGCAGACGGCACTTCGACGGCTGCTGTGTGTTTGCGAGGCCCACTACTGCAGGCGCGGCTCCGTTTGCTCGACTGCGGTGAGGCGAAACTGGCTTCTCGCGATGCCAGCAGCACCGCTAGACTCAGTGCCAGCTCCGTTAATCCAGATGCGTTGTTAATCCAATTGCGTCGTCCAAATGCACACGTAACACTATCACTGTTCTGTCACTCAGTTGCATGTCGCATTTCACTCCCGAATCCGAATATTTGAAAAATCACTTTCACTGTTACTCAGTTTCTTTCCCCGCCGATGCACCATATGTGGGGCGGCGGATAGGATTAATGCTGTTGTATAAAGTTGTATAAATGTTTGTAGACTGAGGAATTAGGAGATTGTCCGGGATTTATAATCAAAAACGATTTTCTAAAATAGTTGAGCATATTCTGAAAATCACAGATGAAAAACAAAAGAATCCACACAACCTAACTAACAGAGCAGTTCAGAGTCTAATGCGCTGATGCAACTATAATTGTCCAAATTGAATATTTAAATGAATGCTCGCCATAATTTGATGATAAGTTTCATCAAACGCCACGCTAAATAATGGTAGAATGTCTGTCCCGCGGCGGCACGTGAAAATACGACATACGCAAACTGAAGATCGATAATTAAAGTCAACCCAGAATTAACACTTCACTCGAAAATGATTTCATTGTTACGCGTATCCCGAGTAACTTACGTAATACGGCATCCGAGTCTGTTTGTAGCAATGATACCGACGCGACGCAACCCCCGACACAGATGGCGTGCTATTCAGCGTCTGGAGAGAACTGGGGTCTTTTTTCCTCGCGCAGCGTTCTTATATATAAAACCGCGGTGCGGACGGCTAAGGGAACGCCTGATCAAATCGGCTCTCCCGACTAGCCGCTGGACTAGTAATGCACCACTTTAAGTTATTGAATAAATCATAGCTTCTTTTGCTGATGACCGATGAAGCTCTCAATTTAAATGTGCCTTCAGCACACAGGTAAGTATTGATAATAAAACTTTGACGAGGCTAAGTTAAATATTTTGGGCGAGAGAATTAATTTATTACACTGCACGTAGTAGACGAGCTCTGAACTGGCCTTTTGGAGATACGCTATTGCTATAGTTTTATAGGTATTCAAATGAAACTTCTCACATCTTCACAGTTATAGCGGATCTCCAACCTACTTAAATATAAACATCCTAGCCTTATTTATTAGCCTACTTAATCTATCTTGCTTCCTTAAGTTTTAAGACAAAAACCAGAAAATCATGAATTTCCACTAAAATCTTAAATTGTGAGATCCATAAGACTGTTTTTATTAAACAATTATAAAAATGAATCTAATTATCAATTTTTAATTCTCTAGCTCTTTTCTGTTGCGCCAATGATTTTACACAGAAAAATGTCAAAATTTCGAAAATGGTTAAAGTTATCGAACTGATATTCAACACATATTAATTTAGTATTACTCCTGACATGCTAGAAACATTTTAGATTATTTACTTCATTTTTAATGTATTGCGCAACATTTATGACGTCAGAGCTAGTTACAGCGGACTGGCTGGCACACAATGGAAAGACTGCTGTGAATTTACTACGGCGTGAGTAGGCTGCTTCCCTACAAGGTCACTGAGATTACATATGCGGAAAGAAATGAACTAGAGGTACACCTTTCAGAACCATGTGGACTAAGTCATGGTTTTCAACAGGGTTCTATTCTAGTACCATTTTTTTGGTAGGTGTACATTAATGAATTGCCATTACATGTCAGGTATTCGGAACCAGCGATGTTTGCAGATGGCACCAATCTATTAGCTGAAGGAAATAAATAAGAAGATCTTACTGCATCTGCAACTGATATTATGAAAGAAGTGCCCAAATGGTTTACAAGAAACAAGCTAACAGTTAATTACCGAAAAACAGTACTCATAAACTTCCACACAGATCAAAATAAAAATGCAGCACAACTAATAAAATATATAGTACTGTCACTGAAACTAAATTCCTTGAGATTCATATCCAGGAAAATCATAAATGGAGCTGTTATATCACATTCCTAAATTCAAAACTAGCAAAAATGAGTTATGTAGTAAGAATTTTTTGCAGCAATATTAGTGCAGCTACAGTTTCACTAGTGTACATTCAGTACTGAATTACGGTATCATTTTCTGGGGAAAAATTCACAAGGCCAAAACAGTTTTCAGGAAACGAAAGGCAATTATAAAAATAAAGAAAGAAGCAGGCATCAAAAAACGATGCAAATATTTCTTTAAAGATCTAAAAATCGTATCCCTTACCTGAATTTTTGTATTTGAAGTAGTTATGCATGTCAAAAAGATATATTGAAAAAGAAAACAGTTTTCCTCATAACGGAAGTGTCCATGATTACAGTACCAGGAACAAAACTGTAGAACAGATTACCAACACATGCAATACCTCTTCCTGAACTACAAAACTTAAAAAGTCTGTAACAACCTGTCTACTGCAAAATTGCTACTATTCAGTCTCACAGTATCTTATGCAAGAAAAAAATACGGTTCATACTTTTAATTGAAGGAATAAGGTATAAATGTGCAGTATTTAATCTAATTTGTAATCATTAACTGCATGGATCCTGTTTGTTATAAAACTTTAGATGATGTATGTTTGGTGGTTGTAAAACCAACAGCTATAAAGGTTTTCTGTCTAATATCTTATGTATGGTATATGTTCTGAAAATGAGATTTATATGGACAAATAAACAAATAAAAATAAATTCTCAATTTAGACGATATAACACTGGTGGACCGCTTTCCTTGAAGTAAACAACAGTCTTACAACTTCCTGATTGTTTAAAACGGTTTGGTAGACAGGATCTCGAATCCAAAACGATTCCCTCAGCCCTACAATGCGATGCCGTTCAACAGGAGTACGTAGGGTACTTCTCGGTGGGGCATAATTGTACCTAGAATGAATGCTGCGCAGTGTATTCATCTCTAAATTTAATACAGTTACTGGCTGCAGAGTTAAAACAGGGGGCACACAGACTGGCCTCTAGAGCGCCATCTGATCGCTAATGACTATGGAAAATGAATCACTAACACTACAACCCATCGGTATGTACAAATCTGTATTACGAGTACATCCCGGAGTCACTGAACACAGTCCTTGAGGGTGTTCCATTTTTCCAACACTGTACATTATTTGAAAAATATTTGCTAGAAAATTTTGGAATTATGTGTCATGCATCTGATTTAAGTTTCAATAGTCACAAACAAGTTTGTTGACATCACGTTTCTCACAATATAAAATGGAAGCATGTTCTCACCATTCGTACTACTATTGTGAACAAAGGTCTGCCGGCCATGGCTATACGAAAGTGTAAGGACTGCTTCTTTCTGTATTTTCAGCCTCCGTTCGGGAATTTTTCTGTTATTTTATTTTTAGCTGAAGCTTTTTATTCTTCCACACTAGACTGCCTTCCCGAAGGCGGTTTTTCCAGCAGTGTACCCACTAACTGTCTCTGGTCTGTTTACGGCTTTCGGTCTACATAACCTGTGATTTTCTAGAAACGCTGGCAATTTTCGAGACACTTGGATTTTATGCTACATTGTTATGCTAAAGTTAGCTGAGGAACTTTAAACTAATATGTGTAAAGATAGTAATGTTTAGAGTAAAATCAAAGAAACCACAAAAAGGTGAATTACATGACTCTGACAGAAAAGTGGCGAACCAGCTTGCCTCAGTCCTCATTCCATCTTCATCAGCAAACATTTTGGCTTTGGAATACACTGAGGCGACAAAAGTCATGGGCTAGCGATATACACATATACAGATGGCAGTAGTGTCGTGTACACAAGGTGTAGAAGGGTAGTGCATTTGTGAAGCTATTATTCGAACTCAGTTAATTCCGACGTGACTAAGGCCGTACTACGAGAATTAGAGAAACGCGAAATGATGGAGCTAGACGCATGGGACTTTCCATTTCGGAAATCGTTAGGCCTTTTCGAGATTCCTAGATCCTCAGCGTCAAGAATGTACCGAGAATACCAAATTTCAGTCAGTTCCTCTTACCACGGACAACGCAGTGTCACTTAGCGACCGAGAGCAGCGGTGTTTGCACAGAGTTGTCAATGCCAACAGACAACCAACAATGCGTGAAATAACTGCAGAAATCAACGTTGGACGTACGACGAATGTATTCGTTAGGACGGGGCGGCGAAATTTGGCGGTGGTTATTTGAGTAACTAGCCACAGCAAATGACTTCTTAGATATTTACATAGAAAACTGAGGGTGTTGTGGTGTGGTGAGGCCGTTCTGAAATGTTGTAAGGATTTCCTCCGGCGGCAACGTTGGTGGCAAAAGTTTCAGTAGTTGCAGCGAAGTGTTAGCACATGGACCAGTCGTAGTAGGCTGACGGAAAGTATCGTTATTCAGCAGTGACACCATTCTTGGCTGTGGCGATTCTGGATCGTCCGTATCTGTTGTTGCTTCTGATGTAACCTAGAAGTGGGAGATACTAGTGGTCTGTCGCGTGAGTACACTATGTTTTTAGAAAACTGAAGCTTGGACATTGAAAAGCTGAGACGTCCCTGTACCGTGTTGTGTGGTCAGTGCAGGGCGTTGTATGGTAAGGGCTTTTATCATATTGTTCCTTTGAACTTTCTCTAAGATTTTTATTATAAAGTGTATGTGTTGCCCCTTGGGGCGGTTATAATGCGGAGTGTGTTCTTTGAAGTACCGTGTTTCGCTTCTCTAGAATGGTAAAGTGGTGCACCACTGTGAACCACTGCATTTAGTGAACTATAAGTAAGAGTGCTTGACCGCAGCTGATGATCTGCGTACGGCCGTACGGGCTTATTTAACATTGTTTTGCGCAGCACCTTAGTGTCCGTACGGTTAGAGCCTGGTCAGTGTTCATCCTTGCTTTCATCACTACGTCCCGTTAGTAATAAGCTATCGCAATGCGCTTGTGACCCTGCCAGCGTATAGCGCGTCTGGGCGATAGTTCAAAAATGAGTTCAAAAATGGCTCTGAGCACTATGGAACTTAACTTTTGAGGTCATCTGTCCCCTAGAACTTAGAACTACTTAAACCCAACTAACCTAAGGACATCACACATATCCATACCCGAGGCAGGATTCGAACCTGCGACCGTAGCGGTCGCGCGGTTCCAGACTGTAGCGCCTAGAACCGCTCAGCAACTTCGGCCGGCTGGGTGATAGTAGCTTATTGTTTGAATGTTCTGGTCACTGAACTTGGCCAGTAGTAAGTTTAGTATAGTAAGTTTTAAATGTCTTGTTGCTAAGCCCTGTTAGCCCATTTTGTTTGAATGTAGTATTCATGCTCTTGGCCAGTACAAAGCTTTTTGGCGTAGTAAGTTTTAGAAGCCTTGTGGGTAAATCTTGGCCCTGTTAGCTTCATTTAGACATCATGTGCTTGGCCACTATTAAGTGTAAGTTGTGAGCACCTTATTGGTAGAGCTTGACTCTGTTTTGCCTGCCATTTATGTGTTTGATGGCCAAAACCTTACCCTGGTACTGAAGCTGCCTACCGCCCTTTCTTGTTCTGTTGTATTTATACTTATCGTGGGGCTAAGTGGTTGAGCTTCTGGCAAAAGCCACGCCCATTGGAGCTAAAAAGGGCCTACAAAAAATTTAAGTGTTCATTGGAAGCTTAAGCTGTTGAGCCCGCTGCGGTAAGTTACTTCCAGGACGAAGTTAGTGATTGTGGTCTTCGTTTCAGGGATCCTACCCCAGCGCCCTGCACGTTTGGCCTGATTTGATGTCTCACCACCCGATGCGGAAGGTTTTCCTGAATGGTCGGCCAAGATACAGAGCTCCATCAGGACCGAGACGACATTGGCTTCCTGTCACCATACAGCGGGCTACCGGTGTTGAACACCCGGGAGAGCTTGATTTTTAATTGCTGAAACCAATTTACAGAAATTAAAAAGGTTGATGCCATTCCAGCCTCGGCAATAATCCAGCCCTCCAGTCTTACGATACAGGAAACAAGATGACGATCAGTTTGGCTTTAGGAAAAGTAAAGGCACCAGTTCTGACTTTACAGTTGATAATGGAAGTAAGACTGAAGAAAAATCAAGACACTTTCATAGGATCTGTCGACCTATAAAAAGCCACCGACAATGTAATATGGTGCAAAATGTTCGATATTCGGAGAAAAGGATGAGTTAGCTATAGGGAAAGACGAGTAATATACTATATGTATAAGAAGTAAAAGGGAACAATAAGACTGGCAGACCAAGGACGAAGTGTTCGGATTAGAGAGGGTGTGAGAGGGGGATCCAGTCTTTTGCCCCTACTGTTCAATCTATTCATCGAAGAAGCAATAACGGAAATAAAAAAGGGTTAAAAGTGGGATTAAAACTCAGGTGAAAGGCTATCCAATGATGACATTGCTATCCTGAGTGAAGGTGAAGAAGAATTACAGGATCTGTTAAATGGAGTGAATACCGAATACAGATTTATAGTAAACTGGAAAAAGATACAAATAATGAGAATAGCAAGAAACTTAACATTAAAATCGATTATGACGAAGTAGATAAATTTAAGGAATTCTGCTATCTTGGAAGCAAAATAACTCATGACGAGTGGAGCAAGCAGGACAAAAAAGTAGTTTAGCGCAGGAAAAGGGGAAATTACTGGTCAAGAGAAGTCTGCTTGTATCATACACAGGCCTTAATTTTTTTATATCGACTGTCAGTTTTTTAAACCATTTGCTTCATTGAGTATTTCACATACTCCCCGTCACATTACTCGATTCTGTATATTGGAAACCTGGCAATCCCCTGGCCCACTCACAGCTCGCTAGGATTTCTATGTAATGAGTGTAACAGAGAAGTCAATAACTTGCTCACGTATGCTACAGCGCACTTCACCAAAGCAGCCATATTTGTTTATGCATTCCCGAGCCCGAAGTGTAGAGCTGGGCGTTGCAGAAGCTGTGCTCTTTCCAGATCGATCCAGATAGCGAATAACTAAGAAAAGCTATTTATCGCGTTGCAATATTGTTATTTTCCCGGTATGACACTGTGAGAATAGAGCTGGAAGCTAAGTGAGAGTTAAAAAACGCATCCTTCCAGTTAATGTCGTATGATAGGTCATCCACAAGAGAAACGGGACTCACGCTGCTAATCTGTGTATTTGTCAAACACATTAAATTTGTGGCAGCCTCCTTCAGAGTAGGACCCATCTGAATCTCCGTACTTATGACTTTGCGTCTTTCACTATTGAAAATATTCCTACGCGTCTTTTACATGATGCTGTGCAGAACGTCTGACGTGATTTTTTTCTATTTTTCATTTTTTTCTATTTTTTCATTTTTTTTCTTCTAGATGAACGCTAAAGCACCTCTGCAATAAAGTGTTCAATCACTGTCAATGAATTCATCAGTTGTCATACCTATGCGTTACCAACTGCGCTACCGAACGCACTTCACGGAATCTTTCGAAGTTTCAGCGTGCCACAAGTTGTTCTACGTACCCTCCAAACTATTAATATGTCTTTAAACCCCTATTGACTATAGACCATGACTGTTACAAAAATGTGAAAAGGTTTTACAAATACCACTGATAGGCACGTAATTTTTTGACTATATAAATTATTTATTTAACAACAAGTTTCGAGGTGAGACATTGTCATACTATAGTGACAGTACAAAAATTACTAACATAACTCATATAAACAACGTCTCTTCAAATCCTTCTTAAACAGGGAGCAGTAACGCTGCCGACTCTGAGGCAGGAATAAACACAATCAAATACATTGCACATAACAGTGGCTACTGTGAACTTGAAATGCATGCACTTGCACAGCTCATAACGAAAAACAAAAGCAAACGTACTGAAGTGGCTATCACCCAGAACATACAAAATCTGAAATATACAGGTATACCAAATTTAGGACTCGTTTTATATAAAAGGGCCAACTCTTTAAAGAAACAGATATTGGGATCACTTGTTCCACCAACAACAACTTAAAGAAGAAACTGGTTCATTACGTCTCACAACCAGCAGAGAAACTGAACAAATAAGAAATTTATGATGTTACATGCAGCCAATACAACAACACTACATTGGCCAAACGGTAAAAAATTATGAAATCCATTCAAAGAACGCATTGACTGCTTCAGACTTTATAAAGCTAACACGTTAGCTATAGCGAAATGTTTAACGAAAAAGGACATAGTATCACAATATACAACGATCTTGAAGTACGGCAAACTTCAGAAAAGAGCTTGAAGATGGATGTCTTGGAGCAAATGGAAATATTCGTTAATGGCCAGAAATGGAATTATGAGATCGTAAAGGAATTGGAAGACTTTAAGAATTCACTTTTCTTCACCAATTTCAGTTCAGTACTCTTAAAATAGAAAATACGTAAAAATTAAGATTTTTGTACTGTTACTTTTTATATAAAATTGTCAGTCATTCTTTTTGTAAAATATTTCGCCAACCAGCATCAGTGATGCGACAGCAAGACTTACAGAAAATATTTAAGTAACTGACAAGGGTCGACATATCGGCAGTTAAATCGAAACAAGTTTTGTTTTCACCACCATCTCGTTTTCCTGCATTATTGAGTTGTCTGTGTTCAAATTACCTCTAGAAGTTTGTGAACAATGGCTAACAAATTCAAAAGGTCCATAGAAATTTAAGTACCCTAACACGTCATAAGAAGACAGCCGCTCCACGAGAAAAAACTGGCTCAAATGGCTCTGAGCACTAAGGGACTTAACTTCTGAGGTCATCAGTCCCCTAGTCATCAGTCCCCTAGAACTTAGAACTACTTAAACCTAACTAACCTAAGGACATCACACAGACATCCATGCCCAAGACTGGATTCGAACCTGCGATCTTAGCGGTCGCGCGGCTCCAGACTGTAGCGCCTAGAACCGCTCGGCCACTCCGGCCAGCGAAAAAAAAAAAAAAAAACTGAGTCTTTTATTGTGTTATCCTTCTCTTTCTTCACAGGATGACGACTGCTCACAAAAAATTGTAATATCTATGTGCACTTGTGTTAAACGTTGTTGTACTGCCGCTGATGATCTGGTATAACCCAAAAAGGTGTTGCTAATTTGATAATTTCAGTAGTGAACAAATTCTGTGACTGGTAGTGATATTTGTAAAACCTTTGATGATTTGTAAAACCATCCAAGCTGTCTTGGGTGATGTGGGAATAACACCTTGGGGCTGAATGGATATGGTATGGTGACTGATTTCTTCATAGCCCTGGGATTTTTTATTTCCGGTCAGATTTTTTAAACGTACATAGAAAACATAGAGGACCTCTTCGATGACAATCAGTTTGGCTTTCGAAAAGATAGGAGCACGAGAGGGGCAGTTTTGATACCGCGATTGATAATGGTAGCAAGACTTAAAGAAAAAAGAAGATACAGTCGTACGATTTGCCAATCTGGAAAAGGAGTTCGACAATGTAAGATGGTACAAGATCTTCGAAACTCTGAGCTATAAGGAAAGACACATAATATACAGTTTGAGCAAGAACCAAGAGGAAAAATGAAAATGAAATACCAATGCCGGAATGCTTGAAATAAAAGGGGTGTAAGACAGTGATGTATCTTTCACCCCTAATAAATGTTCGATCTATACATAAAAGAAGCAATGACAGAAATAAAAGAAAAGTTCAAGTATAAATTCTAGGAGAAATTGCCTCATCTAACATTGTCTGGACTCCTGTCTTCCCCGCTCCCCTCCACCGACACTTTAATCATGTCTTCCGGCCTATTCCGAACTTACCATACTTGGTTCGGAACATCATCCCTCATCACCCTCCAAAACCCTTTAAACAAACACACACTCCCATAAATAAAACTCTTGCTGCACGTCACCCAAAAATCTACATATCCCAAAGTACCGGCCGGTCGTAGTGGCCGAGCGGTTCTAGGTGCTACAGTCTGGAACCGCGCGACCGCTACGGTCGCAGGTTCGAATCCTGCCTGGGGCATTGATGTGTGTGATGTCCTTAGATTTGTTAGATTTAAGTAGTTCTGAGGTCTAGGGGACTGATGACCTCAGCAATTGAGTCCCATAGTGCTCAGAGCCATTTGAACCAACCCGTAATACTGTTACCCTTGGCAGTCTACATAAACTCGTCATTTTTCTCTGTGTAAATATTTGAAACAATCCACAAATCAGCCATTTAACTATTAACCAACGCAAATCGACATCTATATTTTATTTTGTGAAAACATAAATTTTTTTAAAGCCACGTGAAAAAACTACTAAGATTAAAATTTTTAGCGCGTCTGGCTGAAGAACTGTGGACTATAAAGCAAAAAGTAAGATATCTCTCGCCCGTTATAATACCGACACGTTAATCGTGTCTACCTGCCTACTCCGAAGTGATGTGATTGTCTTATTCGGGCTGAATGCTCCAGTTGCACTTGTACAACGTTTGTCTTCGATTTAATATGAACTTTGTTCTACGGAATAACTTGTACTGCGCTACTTGTAAGAAATTACTTTTGTTATTTGAGCCATCGCCACAATAGTATAATAGTGAACCAACATCTGGTACATTTTTTTACGAGGACTTCATTGTGGATATACTATTTAACCATAAACAGCTACGCTGTTTAACCTTCAACAGTTACACTATTCTGCTACTAGCAATTACAGAAACAATCCAATTTTTTTTTTAAAAAAAAAAGCGTTTAAATGTAAGAAGAAATTCATTAAAAATAATTTAAAAAAATTTTTCACTCTTAGCGAAAAAAGAGAATACAGAAGTAATGAATAAATGTTTGTTTAAAAAATGGTTACAGAATCGTGCAGTCGCAAGTCTGAAATACAAACCACTACGTTAATTCCAATACACTAGGTGAAAATTTAAATCATTTAAGAATTTTTTGTTAATCACTAAAATAGTAACTGGAACCTCTCACTATGTCCATGGTCGGATTTTAACAATTCTAACTAAAAAAATCTTATCAGACATCTAAGAACTGCCTTCTCATTCTATAGTAAGACCATTAATGTTTTTAAGGAGTAATACTATTCGCTCTCTCAGTTCTACGAGAAATTGTTCCCTAGTTGTAACTTCGGGCAAGCGAAGATGAAATAATTAATTACGCCGACATCGAAATTATTACAATCACAAGTATCTGAAATTCTTAGGTTGTTGGTGATACAAAGGAGGAGGAATGCTGTGGTGCACAGACACGTTATGAAACCAAGGTAAATCAGGTAAGTGGGGTTGAATCTGACCATAATATTTTCCTTTAGTTACAGTTGATGTTTCCCACTGGTATGTGACCCATTTTCACTTAATGTAAGCAGTGAGTAAACGGTGACCGGATATGAAGTTAAGGTCCTGGGGCCAGTTGCGCTATTGTGCGTGAGTTTTTAATCGAACCGTATAAATACACTCCTGGAAATGGAAAAAAGAACACATTGACACCGGTGTGTCAGACCCACCATACTTGCTCCGGACACTGCGAGAGGGCTGTACAAGCAATGATCACACGCACGGCACAGCGGACACACCAGGAACCGCGGTGTTGGCCGTCGAATGGCGCTAGCTGCGCAGCATTTGTGCACCGCCGCCGTCAGTGTCAGCCAGTTTGCCGTGGCATACGGAGCTCCATCGCAGTCTTTAACACTGGTAGCATGCCGCGACAGCGTGGACGTGAACCGTATGTGCAGTTGACGGACTTTGAGCGAGGGCGTATAGTGGGCATGCGGGATGCCGGGTGGACGTACCGCCGAATTGCTCAACACGTGGGGCGTGAGGTCTCCACAGTACATCGATGTTGTCGCCAGTGGTCGGCGGAAGGTGCACGTGCCCGTCGACCTGGGACCGGACCGCAGCGACGCACGGATGCACGCCAAGACCGTAGGATCTTACGCAGTGCCGTAGGGGACCGCACCGCCACTTCCCAGCAAATTAGGGACACTGTTGCTCCTGGGGTATCGGCGAGGACCATTCGCAACCGTCTCCATGAAGCTGGGCTACGGTCCCGCACACCGTTAGGCCGTCTTCCGCTCACGCCCCAACATCGTGCAGCCCGCCTCCAGTGGTGTCGCGACAGGCGTGAATGGAGGGACGAATGGAGACGTGTCGTCTTCAGCGATGAGAGTCGCTTCTGCCTTGGTGCCAATGATGGTCGTATGCGTGTTTGGCGCCGTGCAGGTGAGCGCCACAATCAGGACTGCATACGACCGAGGCACACAGGGCCAACACCCGGCATCATGGTGTGGGGAGCGATCTCCTACACTGGCCGTACACCACTGGTGATCGTCGAGGGGACACTGAATAGTGCACGGTACATCCAAACCGTCATCGAACCCATCGTTCTACCATTCCTAGACCGGCAAGGGAACGTACTGTTCCAACAGGACAATGCACGTCCGCATGTATCCCGTGCCACCCAACGTGCTCTATAAGGTGCAAGTCAACTACCCTGGCCAGCAAGATCTCCGGATCTGTCCCCCATTAAGCATGTTTGGGACTGGATGAAGCGTCGTCTCACGCGGTCTGCACGTCCAGCACGAACGCTGGTCCAACTGAGGCGCCAGGTGGAAATGGCATGGCAAGCCGTTCCACAGGACTACATCCAGCATCTCTACGATCGTCTCCATGGGAGAACAGCAGCCTGCATTGCTGCGAAAGATGGATATACACTGTACTAGTGCCGACATTGTGCATGCTCTGTTGCCTGTGTCTATGTGCCTGTGGTTCTGTCAGTGTGATCATGTGATGTATCTGACCCCAGGAATGTGTCAATAAAGTTTCCCCTTCCTGGGACAATGAATTCACGGTATTCTTATTTCAATTTCCAGGAGTGTATATCTTTCCCCTAGAGATCTTCCCGTTGTTTCGTGGTCTATGTCGATAACAAGTTTACTGCTGCGCTTTCCCCAGTTCCTGTTCTCCCTGGCACTGAGAATGCTTTTTGAATCAAAAATACAAAATCATTTCGTCGTCCTGTGTTAAAAAGTACCTTATGGCCTTCGTGATTGCCACATCTTCCGCTGTATAAGAAGAGGCTGACGAAGAAGTAGGTGGACTGCATTAACACAGAAAAGTCCGCGCCATGGAGAACAAGTACACCGCTTCCCCTTAACAGTAAACGGCTGTCTAACAGCTCTTTGAATGCCCAGAGTACGGGTGGACTGCGTCACGCGTTTACTCAGAGGTCTGTCACGTGGGCAGGCAGCTGATCGGCTCCGAGGGCACAGATCATTAATTGTCGGGCAGCGAGGCGCCAGCAGCCGCTGCCAACAGGTGGGGCAACACCTCTCGCCGCCCTATTGCTAGTGTCCATTCCACGCATTGCTGCTGTCTGTCGTTCCGACCTGTGATCGGTTACCGATCAGCTGAGATAACAACAAGTGCCAGGCGCTCGCTTTGTCACCTGCTAAACAGCCGGTGCTGACGTCCTGAAGTAAGGCTCGTTCAACCTTAGATGCGTTTGGCAACCGCGATATCACTGACGTAAGAAGGACTGCAGGCACCCTTCGTTTCTTACAAGGGAACCTCCCCATCGCACCCCCCTCAGATTTAGTTAAAAGTTGGCACAGTGGATAGGCCTTGAAAAACTGAACACAGATCAATCGAGAAAACGGGAAGAAGTTGTATGGAACTATGAAAAAATAAGCAAAATATACAAACTGAGTAGTCCATGGGCAACATAGGCACCATCAAGGACGATGTGAGTACAGTAGAGCTGTGGTCCCGTCGTTAGCGTGAGCAGCTGCGGAACGAGAGGTCCTTGGTTCAAGTCTTCCCTCGAGTGAAAAGTTTAATTCTTTATTTTCAGACAATTATCAGAGTTCAGGCACTCACACATAATCAACTTCGCTCTCCAAAATTCCAGGACATGTTCACATTTGCTTGGACATATGCAGGATTTAACGGTCTACACACGGAAAAATTTGAAAACGTTAAAAACATATGTTTTGACAGAGCACAGAGAAAACTTTGCGACTGTGAAACTGTTGCATTCATTTGTTGCAGTTTATGTGACACATTCCTATGTTTTCATCACTTTTTTGGAAGTGATTATCACATCCACAAGAAAACCTAAATCGGGCAAAAGAAGAATCTTTTTACCCATTCGCCAAGTGTGCAAGTTAGGTGGGTCGACAACTTATTCCTGTCATGTGACGCACGTGCCGTCACCAGTGTCGTATAGAATATATCAGACGTGTTTTCCTGTGGAGGAATCGGTTGACCTATGACCTTGCAATCAAATGTTTTCGGTTTCCATTGGACAGGCACGTCCTTTCGGCTACTAATCGCACGGTTTTGCGGTGCGGTCGCAAAACACAGACACTAAACTTATTACAGTGAACAGAGACGTCAATGAACGAACGGACAGATCATAACTTTGCAAAAATAAAGTAAGTAAACATTTCGCTCGAGGGAAGACTTCAACCAAGGACCTCTCGCTCCGCAGCTGCGCACGCTAACCACGGGACC
Source organism: Schistocerca serialis cubense (assembly GCF_023864345.2). Classification (NCBI taxonomy): domain Eukaryota; kingdom Metazoa; phylum Arthropoda; class Insecta; order Orthoptera; family Acrididae; genus Schistocerca; species Schistocerca serialis. The sequence continues at coordinate 1,063,407,212 of NC_064638.1, read as the reverse complement.
ACGGCGCACCTGTGCTCACATTATCCTTGATGTTGCCTATGTTGCCCATGGACTACTCAGTTTGTATATTTTGCTTATTTTTTCACAGTTCCACACAACTTCTTCCTGTTTTCTCGATTGATCTGTGTTCAGTTTTTCAAGGCCTATCCACTGTGCCAAATTATAACTAAATCTGAGGGGGGTGCGATGGGGAGGTTCCCTTGTTAGCACTGTCAAATTAGCAATCACCTCATTTGTTCTATATGATCATACGGTGCAGGCTTTGAATGCCGGTGATGTGGTCATTAGGGCGTGGTCCAGGGCAACTTTCCATATCCTGCTGTAGGGGTTTTTTGTTCGAAGTGAATTAGCCATTACACTGCTGTACTGCTTCTAATTTGGTTCCGGTTGTAAGTTGGAGAGCTGCTTTCGAGCTCCCCTTTTGTTCTGATGAAGTTATCTTTGTTTGATTTAGAGCCATTTTGTTTAAGAGACATTACCATGTACAATGAATCAGGTAAGATCTATCCAGTCTGCTTCAGTACTGAATCTATAGTTTCCCGTGTTAGGTTAGCTGGCTTTGTTTACTAGTATCACTCCGAAAGCAAGTATTCGGTCACGTGTTTCCGCGCTATGGAATAGGTAGGAAGACGTTGCGAATTGATAATTGCTTGGAAGCTGGTTACTGCATATTTTAACTATTCGTGGAGTATGAGATTATCTTTTGTACTGATGATTCTGGATTACATATACGATGAGGTTGTCTTAGTTTTTAAGGGGGAGTGTAAGGTAGATTATACCTACGAGATTCTAGATTGTTTCAGTTGTCTTGAACGTTCAGTACGCCCATCATTAAAGTCACATTTGCGGCGTCATTCCCAGAAACATATCAGCCTGCATATTTTCTTTATTTAAATGTGCCAGACGACTGAGCTGCCATCTTGTCATGCTACGGAAGTCTAACATGCTATTCACAGTCAGTTTAATCAGTTGTCGCTCATCTGCACCATAGGCATTGAGAGTTAGAATTATAATCAGTAGAAACTGTACGTATGCTACTTGGCTTTCAGGGACTGAGTAAGGTAGCGCTGGATACGATGTGTTGCTGGACACCGATATGAGACTTGCGGTTGCTCTATTTCCCTGAACTACTACGATTACTTCCGATTATAAGTTAATCATTCATCAAATGATTTTTCAGGTATTTAATTACTTTTGCATTCTGAGTTTATGCTTTGCACCACGAGGGAGACTTCTCCATAGTACAACTGGACGCAATAAGCTAAAAGCTAATACACGTATTCAAAGTAATCTGTTGCTTTCATGGAACTATTCATTCGCACAGTGCATTCGATACTTCAGTATGCAGACCTCATTCTACTACCCGTTTCATTGATTTGATGTAAGCGGGTTATGTGTGACTACTTTTCGTGTACGTTCTGTTTAGGCCGGGTAACTAATTTTGTTTTCTTTAGCATTGCATATTTCTATTCTGCATATCATCAATGACTAGCTACAAGAGTAGTCTATACCTGTCACACACACACACACACACAGACACACACTCTTTACAATGTAAATTAATCTGAAGTGTGACGATTATTTGCTCGTGTATCAGTGTGATTACTTACCAAAATTTAATCCTTTCGGGAGAGATTCATTCATTTCAGTGTATACCTTAATTGAGTTGAACATTAGATTATTTCATTATTGCCTTCCCTTACATTTTTCATGGAGATTTATTTGTCTAGTACATTGAGTATGAGAACAGCCACAACACCATCACTTAACATTTTGACATTCAGGTGTTTTCATTCCAAAGACACTTAAAAGCTAGGATAAACTTATTTCAGTTGCTAAGATAGTACAAACAATGAAAATACAATGTTTTTATATAATAGTGTTTAGGTCATGGCACATAATTTGGATACTCTGCAAATCACATTTAAGTGCCTGGCAGAGGGTTCATCGAACCGCCTTCACAATCTTAAATAGTATGATTATTTGGTAGTTCTTGGTTTCTCAGTAATGTTAAGACAATTACTATATTTTTTAAAGAAAACAACCACTCCACCTTGTAGAAACTTTTGAAGAAATTTCAGCTATTATTCTCTAGTTTATCATTTACTATCCTGTTACCACGTGCTGTGCAACGAACGAAAATTCCTAGTTCTTCATAGAGGTCCATTTGGTATCATTTGTCCATTTTATGTAATATATGAAGATAAATGGCGATATCCTGGTACGTGTGGCTTGAATGTGGTTGGCTATTGTTGATATAGTACAACTGATTGTGTGGTGAAAATTTTCTTTTTAGGATGTCTCTCCTACAGTGACGTACTTAGAAGAGAACTTTGCGTGTATCACACACTGTCTTGTAAATGGGTTATTGTGTATCTGCTTCTGTCTGTGTGTTTATGTTGTGTCTCAGTGTGTGTTGCTGTCTTTTTTATGTGTCGTGAAACCGATGTTAATATTGTGCGGTCTGAAAATATTTTCTGTTCCGCAAGAGTACTTGCTTGTGAATGGTATGCAAGCAGTGGGTTTCTTTTTTATTCCCTGTGTGACAGTTGGTTTTCTGTATGAGACTGACAGTAAGTGCGTCATCATAACCATTTGCTGAAGCTACTTGATCGAGCTGAGTTCGTCATACTTTGCATATTTACCCATTGGTATATTACTCTCTCTGTTAACTTGTGATCTTTATGCAACATGTCGAGCATTGTGGGTGGTGGTTGTAAAAGAATGCTGTACAATGGCCGACGGCCACTGTGGCAGCGCAGTTCTAGGCGCTTCAGTCCGGAACCGCGGTGCTGCTACGGTCGCAGCTTCGAATCCTGCCTCCGGCATGGATGTGTGTGATGTCCTTAGGTTACTTGGGTGTAAGTAGTTCTATGTGTAGGGGACTGATGACCTCAGATGTTAAGTCCCATAGTGCTTAGAGCCATTTGAACCATTTTTTGTACAATGGCCGAGCAGCTCCTCATGAGGCACTTGTTTTTGAAGTCAGTACCGGGCGACGCTTGAGATGGTGTCCACTGGACAGTGGATGCCCGGAAACAAGTTATCTAGAGTGATGGATAATGCTATTCCTGTGATGTGCCAACAGTGAAGAATGAAGGATGCACTGTTGTAGTGAGGAGCTGTTTCTTGTGATTCGGGTGTGGTCCCCTTATGGTGCTGAAGAAAACGATAAATGCGGAAGGACAAGGAACTCCGCAGCAGACCACGCCTACGTGTTCAAAATTTGACTAAACGACATCGTCAGTAACGATTGCAGAGTGCACGGGGCTATCGAGACTCGACCATCGATCAATGGAAACATGTCGACTCTTCGGGCAAACCACATTAGGTCGATGATAGTCTCCACAAACGCGGTCCTCGAGGTGAACGACAGCTCGAAATGTGCAGCGCACCACGGATGCAGGCTGGTGGGAACAGTATTAATCTACGGGACAGATTCTCCTGCGCTTGCGTTGGACCTGTGGTAGTAAACGAAGACACGCTGACAATGAGAACCACCTACATCCCTTCATGCCTGATGTCTTCCCAGACGGCGGTGACATCTCTCAGCATTATAACTGTCCGTGTCTCGGAGCCAGAACTGTGCTACAGTGGTTTGAGGAGCATTATAGTGAACTCACGTAGATGTATCGGCGACCAGATTCACCTGATATAAAAGCTATGCACCCATGTGGGTCACTATGGGGCACCATCACCGCGCACGCAAATGGATGGCCCGTTATTTAAGAGAATTACAAGAGTGCAGGAGAGTGAAATATGTTAGACATACTCTTAATATTTGGGGTATATCTGGATTAGTAGTACATTTATCCAGCTGTTTGATTTTATCACTTGTTACTTATTCCATATTGCTGTGGGAGCATTTCACAAAAAAATGCGCTAAATAACTACGTCTAAGTGTTACTATTAAGCAAAATAATGGGAGAGCATAACAGAAAACGGAAAAATGGATATACACAAAATTCGAGAAAAAAAAATAATGAAGTCAGTGGTATAGTCTTTAATGTTCGGTAAATACGGTGTTTTTCGGGACAGTGTGACAGTGGGTTAATATAAATCGGTTTGCAAAGCCAAAACAAAATTTTACCATAACAGACACGGCCATATGATAAAATACCGCATAAAGCCGAAAAATAGCGGTGGATGTAGCAAAAATGAAAAAAAAGGTGCATTTGAACAGTGACACTTGTTGCGAAAAAACTAAATATCTATTCATTTTGCTCTTCAGAACAAAGAGCCTAACTTTTTTCAGATAACAAATGCAAATTGTTATGATGTCTACGAAACGGCAGTACAAAAGCCACGAAGCGTACGAAGGGAATGTATCTGTACTATCGAATAAATAACATTCCAAACCCACAGGTCACTTTACGGAAAAACGTACGCCGTCCCGAGATCAAGTGACCAGGATGGCAATGTATGTTGCCAACACAAAATCTGTTCTGCGCATATGAACAGTCACTCCAGAGATGTTTCTGGGAAGAACAAAAGATAACGTTTTAGCCAATGGAACTAACTAGCAAGTCAAGCCAATATACACTCCTGGAAATTGAAATAAGAACACCGTGAATTCATTGTCCCAGGAAGGGGAAACTTTATTGACACATTCCTGGGGTCAGATACATCACATGATCACACTGACAGAACCACAGGCACATAGACACAGGCAACAGAGCATGCACAATGTCGGCACTAGTACAGTGTATATCCACCTTTCGCAGCAATGCAGGCTGCTATTCTCCCATGGAGACGATCGTAGAGATGCTGGATGTAGTCCTGTGGAACGGCTTGCCATGCCATTTCCACCTGGCGCCTCAGTTGGACCAGCGTTCGTGCTGGACGTGCAGACCGCGTGAGACGACGTTTCATCCAGTCGCAAAAATGCTCAATGGGGGACAGATTCGGAGATCTTGCTGGCCAGGATAGTTGACTTACACCTTCTAGAGCACGTTGGGTGGCACGGGATACATGCGGACGTGCATTGTCCTGTTGGAACAGCAAGTTCCCTTGCCGGTCTAGGAATGGTAGAACGATGGGTTCGATGACGGTTTGGATGTACCGTGCCCGTGCACTATTCAGTGTCCCCTCGACGATCACCAGTGGTGTACGGCCAGTGTAGGAGATCGCTCCCCACACCATGATGCCGGGTGTTGGCCCTGTGTGCCTCGGTCGTATGCAGTCCTGATTGTGGCGCTCACCTGCACGGCGCCAAACACGCATACGACCGTCATTGGCACCAAGGCAGAGGCGACTCTCATCGCTGAAGACGACACGTCTCCATTCGTCCCTCCATTCACGCCTGTCGCGACACCACTGGAGGCGGGCTGCACGATGTTGGGGCGTGAGCGGAAGACGGCCTAACGGTGTGCGGGACCGTAGCCCAGCTTCATGGAGACGGTTGCGAATGGTCCTCGCCGATACCCCAGGAGCAACAGTGTCCCTAATTTGCTGGGAAGTGGCGGTGCGGTCCCCTACGGCACTGGGTAGGATCCTACGGTCTTGGCGTGCATCCGTGCGTCGCTGCGGTCCGGTCCCAGGTCGACGGGCACGTGCACCTTCCGCCGACCACTGGCGACAACATCGATGTACTGTGGAGACCTCACGCCCCACGTGTTGAGCAATTCGGCGGTACGTCCACCCGGCCTCCCGCATGCCCACTATACGCCCTCGCTCAGAGTCCGTCAACTGCACATACGGTTCACGTCCACGCTGTCGCGGCATGCTACCAGTGTTAAAGACTGCGATGGAGCTCCGTATGGCACGGCAAACTGGCTGACACTGACGGCGGCGGTGCACAAATGCTGCGCAGCTAGCGCCATTCGATGGCCAACACCGCGGTTCCTGGTGTGTCCGCTGTGCCGTGCGTGTGATCATTGCTTGTACAGCCCTCTCGCAGTGTCCGGAGCAAGTATGGTGGGTCTGACACACCCGTGTCAATGTGTTCTTTTTTCCATTTCCAGGAGTGTATATACTGACAGATTCAAAACTCATTGTGTGTATTATTGTTCTAGTTCGCAGATATGGTTCAAATGGCTCTGAGCACTATAGGACTTAACATCTGAGGTCATCAGTCCCCTAGAGCTTAGAACTACTTAAACCTAACTAACTTAAGGACATCACACACATCGATGCCCGAGGCAGGATTCGAACCTGCGACCGTAGCGAGTTCGCAGATAGCTAAAACGCTTTTGTTACAACTGTTAAGTAGTATTCGCACTACAAAAGTAAGAGCAATTAAAGAAGCGATGAAGTTCGTTACTGAAAACGGGAACACGAGTAAAGGGGCCATGAGAAAGTCAGCATATGACGTAGTAGATGGTCTTGTAAAAAAAAAGAAAAAAAAATCAAAGTTTACACAGTTTACATATCCTGACTTTCTACACGTTTTTAAAATAAGTATACAATTAATGGGAACAGCAGTGAGGAGCATAGCAGCAGAAAAAGCGCTTTTCGTTCGCTTCAGTCCAACACACTATACCAACAAAACCGTTCCACAGTCAGAGAAATCTCCCAAGGAATTATGTGACATCAGTTATTAGACTAAGGTTGGGACACGCGAGTCTCCCTGCACACATCTACAGGAGTGGAGTGATAGACACAATTATGCATTGAACATCCAGAAGACGGCGGAGATATTGATTATATGATTTTGGGATGTTCCAAATACTCTCCACTGCAAAATAAAGTGTGGGAAAGCCTCGCAAAAATGAGTATCTGTTACGTGAAAATATTAAAACATTAATGAATGATCAGAGCCCCAAATTAAATGGTTAATAGCACATTACCTACAAGAAACAGATACGAAGCTATGACATGTCAAATAATGAATTTGCAATTTTATATAGGGTGTTAGCGGTGTAAGTGAAGATTTTTTTATTCGCGACTGTGGACAGTGTACTGGACAACATTACATCGATATTTACTTCATTTACGGACTAATAATTATAGCTATTAGAAGTAGTACGTTTTTAGGTTGGTTGGTACCTACACGTTTATGTGGCATTAGCAAGCCATTAAGGCTTACTTTCCCCTGAGCAGCAGGTCAAGTGAAGCGTGGATGCAAGGACACAAAACGGTTAGTCTGTACTGACAGACATAGTTCACTTATTGCTGCAGTTACGACCATGGAGAAAAACATCAGGTAGGATCAGTAGTGACTGCGGGAAGACTGTCAGACGCAGAGAAAAAACAGTTAACACACTGTGGTGGGTAGATTCCTTGGGAGAATATTAAGCAAATGTAAATCATCCACGAAAGATGTGGCTTGCAAAACACATTTTAGACCAATTCTTGAGTATTGTTCATCAGTCTGCGAGCCGTTGTACTCGTACATCGGACTAATAGAAAAAATAGGGAAGATTAAACAAAGAGCTCGGCGTATCGTCACGGAATCGTTCAGTCGGCGGGATTGTCAAGAAACTTCAGGGACAGACGCTAAAAAAGAGGTATTATGCTTCGCGGAGAATTTACTGTTGAAATTTCGAGGGACGTACTTTCCAAGTAAAGTCGGTCAATATCCTCCTACAGACGTGACTCTTAAATCACCACGAACAGAAAATCGGAGAGAGATTAGATGCAGGACTTCATCTGCAATCGTTCTTAGCGCATACAATTTGTGAATGGAAAAGGGAAGGAAGGAAAAAGATATTGGTACCAGACGTGCCCTCTAACGCAAACCTCAATGTTGCGCTAGGATTTTCGAGGTACAGTATCGCTCAAAAGTATTTTGTAGAGATAATAAACTCGGAAAACAAGTTCTTTAAAAGAAACTTTAAATGAAAGAGTTTCATTACAAAATCTTTATAACGTGTACACTATTTTCGTACACATATTATACAATTCTAATCTTTGCGTCAATAATAAAACACAAATGAACAAATTACATAGGCTCAAAAGCATTTTGTTAAAACTAAACAGAAAAGAAACAATAGTGTTCCCTGGACCCAAGACATTCTTGTCTTAGTACTTATCTGCTTAGTCCCTTGCCTGGGTGTCAGAATCCACGAGTGTAGCCAATCGTGCCTGAGGAATCTTCTTCCATTGCTCACAAAGCCTCGTTGTAGGCGCAGTTTTTTTTCTCGAACAAATCTATCCAGCTCGTCCCAAAGGTGTTCTTTGGGGTTTAAGTCTGGACTTTGGCTTTGCCATTCGAATACCTTTACTTTTCTACTTCAGAACTGTCTTCACATGGCCAGAAGCGCGCTTCGGATCGTTGACATTCTGGAATTGCCAATTTACGAGACATATTTCATCTTCCGTGAGGTTCCGTATGGTCTGTTAATATTTCACTGCACTGCATACTATCCATTACCCTATGAATTTCGACGAGAGTACCTATAACGCTTCGTGAAGAAGAGCCTCACATCATCGTACTTACCCCTGCGTCATAGTGGGTTGGCCCTTTCTGTTATTCCTCTTATTTTTCGGTCATCGAACGTACTGTATCCCATCTGATGGTACATTCCAGTCTTCAGTGGCCCATGACGCGTACTTATTATAAAATTGTAGTCTGGCCTTCCTATTTTTCGCACTTATTATTGGTTTTCAAAAGCGTCACCTGCAGTTCAGATCTAGAGCTGGTAAGCGATGCTTAACTGTCGAAATATGGACCTTCACTCCATGTTTTACCTGTAGATCATCACATATTGTCCGGACTGATGTTTTTGGAATCAGACGTCGATTGCTTTCGGATGATACTGTGTTCTTTTAGGCTGTTTTTCTGGGCCGATCAGTTCGTGTATTGTTCTCTATCGTCCCTTTTTTTTCTAAAACTGGGTCCAGACACTCACAAGCTGTACTGAGGCGCCAAACACCTTCGCAACAAAGGACTGAGTTTGGCCTTGACTTAGTGCTGTCTGAAATCTATGGAATACTCTTCAGTTTTAGGCATTGTTGTAAGTAAATAAAAATATTAGTACTAGATTTGCTTTATGTAGTTACGTTTGTTGCTGTCTCCCCTTTGTGCAACATGGTTACGAACCTCTTGGAAACACTGTTTACGGCTGAGGTCCATGCTTACCTGTATCCAGCAATCAATAGATGTCACCGCAGCGAAGTCAAGCAGTCTTGTGTCTGAACTACCGGTTTGTTCTGATTAAGCGTGTAGACAAACACATCTACCAATCTCCTAGTTCAACTACAAATCTTTGGAGCGATACTGTAGATGTAGATGAACCTGAAATACACCAATTATTGTCAGCACCCGGAGTAACAGAGAAAGCCTAATATTAAATGTTGACGTACTCATGAGCTGCTGGCCACCTGGGCTGAAGCGCGACAAGTAGATGGCGTAACCGGTGACAAAGTAGCTCCCGCTCTCAAAGGCAGACGCTGGCAAGGGGTGGTCAGGTGAAGCGACCTGTGGCGGGGGCCGCGTGCCGCACACATTTGTAATACAACCGAAGCTGTGCTCTGCCAGGCGAGCGCCGCCAGCAATTTGGCTCGCGTTAGTTGTTTAACCACATAGCAGTCTCAGGATGCTGTGACTCAGGGCAACGGCGCGTAGCCGCCGTCTATAGGAGATGCCGTAATGTTTTAGGCTTGTAGCGGCAAACAGTATAAGCGCTAGATATATCAGCACAGGATAAAGCAGCTATACAGGGTGGTCCACTGATAGTGAACGGGCCAAATATCTCACGAAATAAGCATAAAAAAAAAAAATTCAAAGAACGAAAATCGTCTAGCTTCAAGGGGGAAACTAGATGGTGCTATGCGATAGTTGGCCCGCTAGATGGCGCTGCCATAGGTCACCAACAGCAGCAACGTAAACCGGCATAATATGCACTATTGGGCAACGGAAAATCCACGATGGTTGCGACAAGTGGAACATCAGCGACCTTGGCGGGTTAATGTATGGTGCGGCATTATGGGAGGACGGATAATTGGCCCCCATTTTATCGATGACAATCTAAATGGTGCAATGTATGCTAATTTCCTACGTAATGTTCTACCGATGTTACTACAAGATGTTCCACTGCATGACAGAATGGCGATGTACTTCCAAACAACATGATGGATGTCCGGCACATTGCTCGTGTGCGGTTGAAGCGGTATTGAATAGCATATTTCATGACAGGTGGATTGGTCGTCGAAGCACCATACCATGGCCCGCACGTTCACCGGATCTGACGTTCTCGGATTTCTTTCTGTGAGGAAAGTTAAAGGTTATTTGCTATCTTGATCCACCGACAACGCCTGACAACATGCGTCAGCGCATTGTCAATGCATGTGCGAACATTACGGTAGGCGAACTACTCGTTGTTGAGAGGAATGTCGTTACACGTATTGCCAAATGCATTGAGGTTGACGGACATCATTTTGAGCATTTATTGCATTAATGTGGTATTTACAGGTAATCACGCTGTAACAGCATGCGTTCTCAGAAATGATAAGTTCACAAACGTACATGTATCACATTGGAACAATCGAAATAGAATGTTCAAACGTACCTACGTTCTATATTTTAATTTAAAAAACCTACCTGTTACCAACTGTTCCTCTAAACTTGTGAGCCATATGTTTGTGACTATTACAGCGCCATCTATCACAAAGCGAAAAAAGTGGTCCAACTAAAACATTCATATTTCTTTACGTACTACACGAATATGTAATAAAAAACGGGGGTTCCTATTTTTAAAAAAACGCAGTTGATATCCGTCTGACCTATGGCAGGGCCATCTAGCGGGCCAACCATAGCGCCACCTGGTTTCCCCCTTCAAGCGAGACAAGTTTCGTTCTTTGTAGTTTTTTCGTTTGACGCTTATTTCGTGAGATATTTGGCCCGGTCACGATCAATGGACCACCCTGTATACGAACAGTGATTGTCGATTATTCCATGAAGTTTCGGCATTGCAGCCGGACGACTTCGATGTCTCGCCGTGATATTTCGGCTGACAAGCATTCTGCCATCTTCATATGAGTGTTTTGCACTAGAGACTGTTAGTTTATATCGCTAGCTTTATACCAAAGACTGGTACGGAGACGCATGCACCACGGCAGCCACTATATGAGCAACCTGTGTTGTGTTTCGTATCCTCCACTGGCGCAGAGGCGCATTCTTAATGGTGATACTACCGGGTGGTTATAATTATTGTCCAGCCACTCACAGAGCTCCAACGTGGGCCGTAAGTATCTATGGCAGCGAAACGTGGTAGATACGCTAATGCATTAATGCGGAACCCATTTACACTGGAAAAGAAATTAGTTCCAATTATGGCCACCACATGTAGATATGGCGCTGTGAATGCAAGTAAGACGCGTAGCAACGTCTCCATATGTAATGGCTTGGTAACGGGGCGTGGGTAGGAAAGGTCAAACAAGTGAGAAAGGCATATTGTTGGTGTTATTATTAGCCGCCTCTTACACAGTTTGTTCAATATGAGTACTGGAGAGGTCGACGAGATGCTGCATCCGTAAGATGACGTGATCAACAGTGCTAACTAAATCGAAGGATGTAAAGGTAATATCCGGAGTACCACAGGGAAGTGTGATAGGACTGTTACTGTTTACTATATAAATGATCTAGTAGAAGACATCGAATGTTCTTTAATACTATTAGCGGATGATGCAGTTGTCTATACCAAAGTAGCAACGCCAGTAGATAGCAAGAATTTGCAGAACGACGCACAGAGAATTAATGAACGGTGCAGGCTCTGGTAGTTGACCGTGAACGTAAATAAATGTAACACGTTGGGCATGCATAGGAAAAGAAGTCCACTACTGTACAGCTACACTATTGATGACAAACAGCTGGAGACAGCGTCTGCCGTAAAATATCTGGGCGTAACTACCCAGAGTGACCTCAAGTGGAATAACAGCATGAAAGAGATAGTGGGAAAAGCAGACACCAAACTCAGATTCATCGGAAGAATCTTAAGGAAATGTAACTCATTCACGAAAGAAGTGGCTTATAAGGCACTTGTTCGCCGATTCTTGAGTATTGTTGATCTATCTGGGATCCCTATCAGGTAGGACTGATAGAGGAGATAGAGATGATCCCATGAAGAGCGGCGCGTTTCGTCATGGAATCGTTTAGGTGGCGAGAGAGCGTTACGGAGATGCTAAACGAACTCCACTGGCAGACGTTACAAGAGAGGCGTTGCGCATCACGGAGAGATTTACTACTGAAATTTCGGGACAGGACTTTTCAGGAGGAGTCGGACAACATATTGTTTCCCCCCACATACATCTCCCGTATTGACCACGAGGAGAAAATTCGAGAAATTAGAGCCAATACAAAGGCTTACCGACACTCATTCTTCCCACGCACTATTCACTAGTGGAACAGGGTTGGAGGGATCAGACAATGGTACCGAAAGTACCCTCCACCGCACACCATTAGGTGACTTGCGGAGTGTGATGTAAATGTAGATGCCGGAGGAGTCTGAGCAACGTGTTCCTGTATATTGACATTCAGATCAGGTAGAGACCGAACGTGTCCCTGGTAAACACATTCTTTTACGGTAGATATCTCCAGAGCCAAAAGTCACATTGATTCAGTTCAGGTGATCTTGCAGGCCACGTTTCTGGAAAAAAATCTGGAGATGGCACGTCCGTGGAAGGTTGTATTAAACAGTTCTTTCATGGGGCTAGTGACGTAAGGTGTTGCCCCATCTTGCATGAAAACAGTAGTTTTCATACAGTTGCGCCCTTCCAAAGCAGGAATCACATGCTGTACGAGGAGGTATAGATAGCATGCAGACGTCACGCTACAACAGAAAGGCCCTCTGGGTGGACCAAGATAAAGTTGCCCTTGAATCCACACCACACAGTCACATACGGCCATTTGCAACGGCACCTCGTGCACAACATGCGGTTTAACAGTTCTGTGTAATCGTTTTACTCTGTAGTGTAAATTATGCGTCGTTACTCTCTAGAATATTGCCCGACCACATGCCATCAACTTCGATTCGTACCAGAAGCCGCAGAGCAAATTCAGGATCTTGTACGGGTACGAGAGTAAAATAGACAGCAAAACTCTCCGTTCTGTTGACCATGGGATGAACAACTCTTGTGCCACTGCACGACCACCAGCACCATCGGGGCACGTGCGTCATGATCACCCGCAGTAACAGCAACCTCTTCAGCAACTTCCACCAGGACAGGACGCATTTCTCTTTCAGGTGCCACACCATGCTCATTCATGTCTTCGAATCTCATTATCATCTTTCTTAAACCATTTCATGATATCGGGCCCCTCCCCAAACCTTTCAATCGGCGATACTCGCTTACTGTCAGTACAGCACTGTAAGTGCTGTCGTTCACATAAAATGGTTTCACTAACAGGGTACAATCTGTCTTTTTGATAATCATATCGTTCACGGCGTTATGGATTGTCAAATGAGAACGTTGATGTCATACCGTCATACGAACAGTGTACAGCGCCAGATATGCACCTGGTGGCCAAAATTGGAACATGTTTTCCAGCCTAAATCGGTTCCGCACTAATGCATTAGCATATCTACCAGATTTTGCTGGCACACGATGATTACAGGTACACACTGGATCTCCGTGAGTAGCTTCACTGCAGAGGGTGTGGAAGCACTAGGGCAGACAGTTTCACCGAGAGAGGGCACGTGTGGTATACCACAGAGCTTCCACACCCTCTTCACGCTAGTTCACAGGCTAAGTACTGATAGTACTCCGTGTTCGCATCGACCATCTCTTCATAATTATGCTGTACAGATGGAGGTGATAATTTAATTTTAACTACTGACGACGCCTTTGGCACGATTGTTTTATGCATCTCCACTGCAGGATGTGATTTTAGAGTATTTTTGCTTTTGATGAAGGTATAATGAGATATACCGAAACCGTGCTCAAGGATTTCAATAAATCCTTATCCTCAACTGTTTGGGTGTTATCACTTACCGAGAAGATTTTCAAGAGTTGCTGCTTCAGCCATGTTTAAAATTTTGATTTATGGGATTCCTATGTCAAATATAGTTTTCCATACCATTATCAGTTTAGCAAAACCTGGGATCCTATCCCGTTTATTCGGCAATGTTCTTTTAATTGAAGTTATAAAGTGCAGGATTCATGTCTGTTGGACTAACGATTTATAGTGAAGTATTTACGAAAATTCTTTACTTTTCCATATTATTTCGTAACACATTGAAAAATTCTTTTTATCTTTCGATGTAAAACTTTTTGGTCATGAAAATTAGTTAGTGTATAGATTTCACTTTGCATAACTTATAACATACTCCACATGCTGGGAACATTTCTTACAAATGTAATTTATGTAATATTTCGAGAAAATTAATTTTTCACTAAACAGAAACTTACTACTGTGGTTTAAAAACAATTAACATTTTTCGTAAATAATTCAGTGTGTACTAAAAGCTAAATGTATACTGTCCTTAACAAGTGACATATTTTAGAATTCAATAATTTCTATTTAACTTAGTAAAATAACTTTTACCATTTTTTATTTCCTTGATTTCTGAAAGAGTAAAAAGAAGTTAGTTTACATAAAATTGCTAGTAATACAAAACCAAAATGTCATTTAATCATTAATTTGAACAGTACAACTTTCGGGTTTTAACAAATAGAGCTGAATATTTGCCAAATGATCAGTCAGTAGTTGGCAGCCAGTATGTGCATTACTCTTTGCTTCAGCGAGCCAACAGCATGTCTTTTGTATCATGAAGGTGCGACTAAAGAGCTGTCTTTTGTGCTAAAAAGCTGAACGGTATGTTTTTACTGTTGCCACAATTTAAGATCTGGAATAAAACTTGTGGTGTAATATTGGGAAAAGGGTCTTCATTTCGTCAGTAAAAACTCGAGGCCAGAGATCTCCTAGTAAGATGATGGACACTGTATGAAGGACAAACCAATAGAAGAGTACATCTTTCTTTATATTTTTATTCGTTAAACTTTCTAGTAAATATTTGACTTTAAAAATGTACTACAGTCGCAATTTGTAACGCTAAAAGAGTATGTAATTTGGATCCAGGGCTGCAAGAGTCGTTTTTCACGTAATTTTGGAAAGACAATCTTTTCAGCCAACAGCCTGACATGCTAAAGCTGATGTCCTATCCAGACTCCCTATGGGACCAGAGTCCACATTTGACTCTCGGGAACCACTGTGCTCTCAAATAGACGGCACCATTTAAAACCGGCTACAAGGATTTTCCGTCACTGCTTATGTAACTGTGAAGGATTCAGCTGATGACGTTATCCTCATACAAGTCATGAAATACATTTGCCAAGGTTGGCGGGAATGCATCCCACCCTTCTGCCTTCCAGAACTCTGCACTTATTTTTCCCTAAGAAACAGTATCCTGTTGGTAAAGGGAGTTCTGATGCTGACATCACACCACAACTGCCAGGTGTTTCTTACCATTGGGGGTTGATGCACATGAAGGCGTTCGGAAGGCTGCACGCCTAATGCCCCAGCATCACGCAGGACATCGAGAGGACAGCCGGCTCCTGCGACACCTGTGCAGCAACCCAGCCACCACCCGCGCAACCCCTCCACGCCTGGTCAATGTCGCAGAGCCCAAAGAGATGCGTCCATGTTGACTTCGCCGTTCCTTTCTTCAGAGAGATGTGGTTCATCGTTATAGATTCGTTTCTCAAGTTACCTTACGTAGTTCGAACATCAAATACGGCAGGAAGGGAAATAATAAGCGCACTGCAGAAAATAGTCGCCACTGAAGGGGTCCAATAAACATTCGTTTCGACGAGGACGATGGTCCTCATTTTTCATGCAGTATGTTTCAGGATTTCTGCTCTCGGAACAGCATTTCGCACCTGACAACGACGCCGCTCCATCCAGCCTTCAACGTTGAAGCCATGCGGTTCGTCCGCAGCTTTAAGGAGCAGATGCGGAAGATGCTGTCAGCCGCACCCAAGGCCGAGGCCCTGATCCGGTTCCTGGTTCTCTGCACGACCACAGCGATACAGGGGTGGTCTACGATGGAACTGCTGTGTGTCCGCCGACACTGGGTACTCTGGGACCCACTGCAGCCCAACCATGGGACCCGGTACTTGCTGGGCACAGAGGTTTCGTGTCACACGTTCGGTAGCGCCACAGAATAGATACAAAGCGAAACTGCATGTTCCTGTATAATGTGCACCTTTCCCAGACAACAGTTAGCGACATCAATTTATTCCGCGTAGTGATTCGGTGAACTGAGCTGTTGGTTTGTTCTCGAAAAGCGTCTGTTATCAAGGCCGTAAACTTAAACACTCGTAAAATTTCAGGTAATACCAAAGCCCAAAGATGTCAAACCGCTCCAGTGTCACTGGACTCGCAGTCGGAAGGATAGCGATTCTAATCTCGTACAGCCTCAATATTTACCTGCATTCTCTAAATCGTTTAATGCAAATGTCGTGACGGTTGTTTGGGATAGACATGGCACGTTTTCTTCCGTAATCCACGCTTATTCTCCACCTCTAATGACTTCGTCGTAGATGGGTAGTTAAGACTGATTTCTTTCTATCTTTGGCGAAGTGGTACGGTTGCATGTAAAACATTTATTACAATAAGAAGCCCGGCGGAATATTCTCGAACAGCCGAAGATAATTACACCAGTAACACTATTATTATTAGAGATTTTTTCTTCATTTTACACATTTAAGCTTTTTCCAAGCTATATTTGTTAACTTCAGCTGTTTTCCTGTACTTCCCTGCGCGCTTTAAGTCCAATATATTTATCCGCCTTAAATGAAATTCTGAAGGGGGTTACATCGAGTAATGTTACTCTTGAAAGATACGATTATTTATATGTAAAAGGATTTTCATTTGTATTTTGTTTCAATAAATTTGCTTTTAAATGTTTCATTTGTCCGGATTTAAGCGCCGCACACTGTAAATATGACGGTTGACATTCAAATTTTCTAAGCATTTACACTATTTGATCAAAAATATCCGGCCACCTACTAGCGGATATTAACATAGCGTGTGTCAATCTTTCGCCTTCACGACGGACGGAACTCTGCTGTGGACGCTCAGTGAAGTGCCTGAATGTTCTTCGTCAAGAGCCGAGGTCAGAGTTGATGATTAGATGTTCACGCTGCACTCTGGACCAAAGTTGAAGTTATAATTCATACTAAAAGTGTTCCATTGCTTACAGATCGGGACTCTAGGCAGGCCAGTCCATTTCAGGAGTGTTACTGTCCACAAACCACTGTCTCACAGATGCTGCTTTATGATAGGGTGCATTATATTGATAATACTAAAAATTATCTTCTCTGTACTGTTCCTCGACTGTATTGAATTCACAAAGCTGTATAATGTGTCCACATCCTTCCGCTTTAAGTGTTTTCTCAAGTGCAATAAGAGGACAGCAACACCAAACACCGCCGTGCTTTAACACCACCTCCTCCATACTACACATGATGACAGGTAAGGTTCCCCAAGCATTCGTCAAACCCAAACACTTCCGTCGGATTGCCAGAGCATATAACATGGTTCGTAAATCCAAATCACTCGTTTCCAGACGTCCACTGTACAGTGGCGTCGCTCTTTACACCTCCTCAAGCGTCGCTCAGCAATGACTACAGAAACGCGTGACCTGTGAGGAGCCGCTCGACCACTGTGCCCCATTTTTTAGCTCCGTACGCACAGTCACTGCACTAGCTGGGAGGCTAGTACAATTTTGGAACTCATGAGTTATTCCTTCCGTTGATTTCAGGCTACACTCGACCGTCTCTGTCAGTAGATGAGATGTCTGGCCCTCGCGTTTCCACTTCACAATCAATCACCAACAGGGACTTGGGCAGCCGTAGAAGGGTTGAAATGTCCCTGATGAATGATTTACCTAGGTGACATTCAATGACTACTCCACATTCGAGGTCACTCACCTCTCCTGACCGACCCGTTCTGCTGGTATTGTTTCTCTACTGACAACACAATGCTCCCCACCTCCTTTTATACTGATGGGTCCCCCACTCGTGACACTTGGTTGTTATTTGGACATTACATCTACATCTACATCTACATCCATACTCCGTAAGCTACCTGACGGTGTGTGGCGGAGGGTACCTTTAGTACCACTATCGGTTCTCACTTCTATTCCAGTCTCGTATTGTTCGTGGAAAGAAATATTGTCGGTATGCCTCTGTGTGGTCTTTGATCACTCTGATTTTATCCTCATGGTATCGTCGCGAGATATACGTAGGAGGGAGCAATATACTGCTTGACTCAGGTATGTTTTCGAAACTTTAACAAAAGCCTGTACCGAGTTACCGAGCGTCTCTCCTGCAGAGTCTTCCACTGGAGTTTATTTATCATGTCCGTAACGCTTTCTTGATTACTAAGTGATGCTGTAACGAAGCGCGCTGCTCTCTATTGGATCTTCTCTATCTCTTCTGTCAACCCCATCTGGTACGGAACCCACACTGGTGAGTAATATTCAAGCAGTGGGCGAACAAGTGTACTGTAACCTACTTCCTTTGTTTTCGGATTAAATTTCCTTAGGATTCTTCCAATGAATCTCAGTCTGGCATCTGCTTTACTTTAAATAATTATTCCATTTTAAATCACTCCTAATGCCTACTCCCAGATAATTTATGGAATTAACTGCTTTCAGTTGCTGACCTGCTATATTGTAGCTAAATGATAAAGGATCTTTCTTTCTATGTATTCGCAGCACATTACACTTGTCTACATTGAGATTCAATTGCCATTCCCTGCACCATGCGTCTATTCGTTGCAGATCCTCCTGCATTTCAGTACAATTTTCCATTGTTACAACCTCTCGATATACCACAGCATCATCCGCAAAGAGCCTCAGTGAACTTCCGATGTTATCCACAAGTTCATTTATGTATATTGTGAATAGTAACGGTCCTACGACACTCCCCTGCAGCACACCTGAAATCACTCTTACTTCGGAAGACTTCTCTCCATTGAGAATGACATGCTGCGTTCTGTTATCTAGGAACTCTTCAATCCAATCACACAATTGGTCTGATAGTCCATATGCTCTTACTTTGTTCATTAAACGACTGTGGGGAACTGTATCGAACGCCTTGCGGAAGTCAAGAAACACGGTATCTACCTGGGAACCAGTGTCTATGGCCCTCTGAGTTTCGTGGACGAATTGCGCGAGCTGGGTTTCATACGATCGTCTTTTTCGAAACCCATGCTGATTTCTACAGAGTAGATTTCTAGCTCCAGAAAAGTCATTATACTCGAACATAATACGTGCTGCAAAATTCTACAACTGATAGACGTTAGAAATAGAGGTCTATAGTTCCACACATCTGTTCGACGTCCCTTCTTGAAAATGGGGATGACCGGTGCCCTTTTCCAGTCCTTTGGAACGCTAGTTTCTTCTAGACACCTACGGTACACCGTTACCAGAAGGGGGGCAAGTTCATTCGCGTATTCTGTGTAAAATCGAACTGGTATCCCATCAGGTCCAGCGGCCTTTCCTCTTTTGAGCGATTTTAATTGTTTCTCTATCCCTCTGTCATCTATTTCGATATCTACCATTTTATAATCTGTGCGACAATCTAGAGAAGGAACTACAGTGCAGTCTTCCTCTGTGAAACAGTTTTGGAAAAAGACATTTAGTATTTCGGCCTTTAGTCTGTCATCCTCTGTTTCAGTACCATTTTGGTCACAGAGTGTCTGGACATTTTGTTTTGATCCACCTACCGCTTTGACATAAGACCAAAATTTCTTAGGATTTTCTGCCAAGTCAGTACATAGAACTTTACTTTCGAATACATTGAACGCCTCTCGCGTAGCCCTCCTCACACTAGATTTCGATTCGCTTAATTTTTGTTTGTCTGCAAGGCTTTGGCTATGTTTATGTTTGCTGTGAAGTTCCCTTTGGTTCCGCAGCAGTTTTCTAGCTCGGTTGTTGTGCCACGGTGGATCTTTTCCTTCTCTTGCGATCTTACTTGGCACATACTCATCTAATGGATATTGTACCATGGTTTTCAACTTTGTCCACTGATCCTCAACACTATCTGTACTTGAGACAAAACTTTTGTGTCGAGCCGTCAAGTACTCTGAAATCTGCTTTTTGTCACTTTTGCTAAACAGAAAAATCTTCCTACCTTTTTTAATATTTCTATTTACGGCTGAAATCATGGATGCAGTAACCGCTTTATGATCGCTGATTCCCTGTTCTGCGTTAACTGTTTCAAATAGTTCGAGTCTGTTTGTCACCAGAAGGTCTAATATGTTATCGCCACGAGTCGGTTCTCTGTTTAACTGCTCAAGTTAGTTTTCACATAATACACTTAAAATGCGGTATCTGTATGCCGCGAAATAACGCAAGGGCAGGAGCTGTCAAGTGTGGAACAGAATATATTCGAATATAGGAATGAACGAGCCTTACAGAAAGATTAGAAAATTTGTAAAAACAACGTAGAACGACAATAAATACTGTCAACGTTTTCGTCAATATCTGTTTACACACGCATGATGTCACACCCCACATCATTACGTCACGGATCGTAGACGACCTGTGGTATCGGATCGCTCAAGCCACCCACGCGGACTATGCAATATAACCAAATCAGTCATTCGCAACTTCGTTCGCAGCGTTCTTTTCGTCAATTTCCGCACGATAGTATCGGTCACAGCTATTTGGAACCCCCGAAGAGCCGATTGGCCCTCTGTCAGCCACGGGCAGCAACTGAGCAAACAGATCGCCGCTCGCGGTGAGTCAGCATCGGCGGCGGCGACGCAAATACCGGCCGGCGTATTTCTGGAGCGGCCCGCCCTGACGGACGGCACAATTACCTGCCGGGGATGACGTCCGCGGCCGCACCGGATTAGCCGTCGCATTGGCCTCGCCAAGGCCGCAGTCCGGGGGCAAAGCCTGCACCGTACATCTCTGCCCCCAGTCGCGGGGGACTTATAATTTCACGCGACGCTGGCGGCCGCGCTTCTCTGGACGCCGTATTTTTAGGCCGGAATTTGTTTACTCTGGGAAGGAACACAGGTGGTGCCCCTCGTTTTCCTTTGCCTTATCCTCGAACACATCGTAATACTCTGCTGTTTACATTTAGGTGTCCCCTTGCGATGCGATCTTCTACTGATGTGCTCTAAACAAACAATAACGAGTATGTATCACGAGGTTTTTTGATCTGCGGTTCGCACCTATTGCGTTTATTTCGCTTGCAACTGATAGTGAGATCACCCTTTGGAGCGAGTTCTGGTAAGCTGCCAGTGGACAAATACACATGTCATTTAACTTGCTGTTGATCACACAAATATCATACGAAGTGTAAATAAAAAACGTAGCTGTTCTCGCAGCTCTACATGGACTGCACAGATGTTACACGAGTGACTCGTGAAGAACTGTAAGACGTTCTCCACGTCTGCATCTATACTCCGCAAGACACTTTATGGAGTGTAGTGGAGGATGTTTCGTGCACCGCTTCACTGTATCTCTTCCCACTTCCATTCGCGAAAGGGCTGCGTGAAGAACGAGTATTGGTAAGCCTCAGTGTGAGCTCGAACCCCTCTAACTTCAGTATTATCAAGGGTCCGCCCCCGGTAGCTGAGTGACAGCCGGCACGGTAGCTCAGCGTTTTCGGTCAGAGGGCTGCGTGCTCTCTGTAATAGAAAAAACTGAGTCAAGGAACCAACGATCAATTTGAACGGATGTCTTGTGACGTCCGCCCCGACCAAACGCAACGAACCATATCGAACAAAATGAGTAAAAAGAAAAAAAAAAAGTTGTCAGCGTGGCGGAATGTCAATACTAAGGGCCCGGGTTCGATTCCCGGCTGGGTCGGGGATTTTCTCCACTCCGGGACTGGGTGTTGTGTTGTCCTAATCATCATCATCTCATCCCCATCGACGCGCAAGTCGCCGAAGTGGCGTCAAATCGAAAGACTTGCACCAGCCGAAAGGTCTACCCGACGGCGGGCCGACGTGGCCGAACGGTTCTAGGCGCTTCAGTCGTGGCCGAACGGTTCTAGGCGCTTCAGTCTGGAACCGTACTGCTGCTACGGTCGCAGGTTCGAATCCTGCTTCGGGCATGGATGTGTGTGATGTCCTTAGGTTAGTTAGGTTTAAGTAATTCTAAGTCTAGGGGACTGATGACCTCATATGTTAAGTCCCATAGTGCTTAGAGCCATTTGATTTCTACCCGACGGGAGGCCCTACTGAAACGACATTATTATATATTATCACGTGATATACGCCGGGGGGAAGCAATACACCGATCAGTCATAACATTATGACCACCGACCTACTATCGATATAAACCCGTCCAGGCGATAGCAGCGACACCTATTCAGACACATGCATGGTGCATGTTCTATCAGTGAGCGTACTGTACGTGAGTACAATGGTTGGCGCGCGATCTGTCTAAGCTTGACCGGGGACAGATTGTGATGGCCTAGAGACTCGGCACGAGCATTTCGGAAACTGCGCGACTTGTCGGGTGTTCGAACAGTGCTGTGGTGAGTGTCTTGAAGCCACGTATACACGTCGTGGGGCTGGGCGGCCACCCCTCTTTGCAGATGGCGGACTTCGTGCTGGGCAGAGTGCTGGTGTGTCGGAACACACAGTGCACCGAACACCCCTAACTGAGGGCCTCCTTAGCGGACGACTCGTGCTTGTGCCAATGTTAACACCAAGTCTTCGACAACTATGACTGACACATGCACGTCACCATCGGCGCAGTGGCAGAGCGCTGTATGGTCTGTTGAATCCCATTACCTTCTTCAAATTGCCAATGGAGGAAGGGGGGGGGGGTCGACTCTCGTCTTCCAGGAGAACAGCTCCTTGATACCTGTACTGGACACCGGAAACAAGCTGACGGCGGCTCAATTATACTCTCAGGGACATTCAAATGGGTGTCGATGGGTCCAGTGGAGCTCGTACAATGCCCCATGATGGCCAAGGTGTATCGTACACTGGTCATAGACCACGTACACCCCTTCGTTGCGATCATGTTTCCCGACGACAATGGGATTTTTGACAAAATAATGCGCCATATTACAAGGCCAGGAGCATGGTGAAGTGGTTCGAGGAACACAGTGGCGAGTTCCTTTTGATGTGCTGGCTTTCCCAGCTCGACAGCTCTGAACCCGACCAAACACATCTGGGATGTGATTGAATGTCGCATCAGAACTCATTGCCTCCCCCTCCCCTGAATTTACGGGAAGTAGGTGACTTGTGTGTGCAGATGTGGTGCCAGTTCCCTCCAGCGACCAACCAGGACCTCACTGTTTCTATGCCACGACGCGTCGCTGCTGTTATCTGTGCCAGAGGAAGACACGTCGGCTATTAGGCAGATGGTCATAATGTTATGGCTGGTCAGGGTATATTGTCTTCTAGGAACGTATGCTCAGGGGATTTTAACAGAAAAACAACACTGGTGATGCACAGCGCCTCTGTTGTAATGCCTGCATTTCTGTGATGCATTTGCGCTTGATAGACGAACCTTGACGGAAGGTGCTGATCTTCTCTGTTTTCTCTATCGATGCTTTTTAGTACGGGTCTTAGACAGACGAGCGATACTCAAGTATCTGTCAAAAATGTGTGTATGAATTCCTAAGAGACCAAACTGATGAGATCATAGGTCCCTAGACTTACACACTATTTAAACTAACTTATGCTAAGAACAACACACACACACCTATGCCCGAGGGAGAACTCGAACCTCCGGCAGGAGAGGCCGGGCAGTCAGTGACATGGCGCCTCTAACCGCGTGGCCACTCCGCGAGGCAAGTATCTGTCGAACAAGGCTTTCGGAAGCTACCTTCTTCGTGGGTTGACTCCTAAGAACTCTTCCAATATATGTCAGTCGTATTTGCCTTACGTCGTTAATTTTATGTGTTCGTTCCACTTTAAATTGCTCTGCAGGCACTCTCCCAGCT
Organism: Schistocerca serialis cubense; assembly: GCF_023864345.2. Lineage (NCBI taxonomy): Eukaryota > Metazoa > Arthropoda > Insecta > Orthoptera > Acrididae > Schistocerca > Schistocerca serialis. Next base: position 1,063,383,404 of record NC_064638.1, on the reverse strand, counting down.
ATTTAATGGATGTGACTGCCTCCATTGCTTGTTCGGAGATGGTGTATCATACAATAACTGATCTTTCTGCTTATTTACGTATAGATTGGCTAGTAAGATAGTTTTTTAAAGTAAGAGAAGGAAAACTAAGAGGGAAATAGAAAGAACGGACGAGATAATAGCAGAAGAACCACAGGTCATTTTGAACAGATGGCAATAATATACAGAGTGGTCAGAAAGAGTCTGAAAAGTTTATAATGGCGTTGCAGGGTAGATTGTGCTGAGACATAATTATTAAGAAAAAATTCGATACGTTGCGCCGTTTCCTTGTTATTAGCACTGAAATTAGCCAGTCAGGTTAATGTCTGACTACCCTGTATAGAACGTCTGTATAAGATGGATCAAATACCAAGTGAAATCAAAGCTGGAAAGAAGGAAAATGTGCCAGAAGATTGAAAAGGGTACAGCATCTTGGAATGAGAAGTAGGAAAGGCACTGAAGGAGATGAAGAATCGGAAGGCATGTGGAATCGGTAACTTACCAGAAGAAGTGTTGAAGGCTTGGGGAAACAGGGAAGGAAGGGAATAGTCTGCTTCCGTAATGAGACACACGACAGACAGGCCTGATAACTTTCTTTCATCGTATATGATACCAACTGAGGAGGAAATAAATACAAAAATGTGAAGAGCACAGGACTACCAGACTAATTTCTCATGCCGCTAAAGTATTTCTCCCCTTTGTTGTCCTACTTATAGCTGGAAGAGATTATTGCGAAAGGCTTAAATGGAAAAAAGGAGTATGTATGGGGGGGGGGGGGGGGGTGAAATAGTGGAAAGTATAACATTTACTGAAGACATGTTATTAGCGGTAGGAAGTGAACGAACTGTAAATAAAATGCTGAAAGATCTAAATTAACGTTGTGTGGGATACAGGATGAGAATCAGTACAGCAAAAACAAAGAATATGACGGAGGTAGGAAACTCAAATATTAAGATGGGACAAGTCATTGTTAGCCAAGTAAGCACGATCACTTAATACTTGAGATGTCATAAGGAGGTGAAAACATTCATTGCCGTAGCGAAGAGGTGATTATTAAGTGTAAAACCAGATAAAGATCTGAGGAAAAGGGTTGGGACCTTTTTTGTCTGGAATGTGGCAGTTTACAGGGACGAAACATGGACTCTGAGACGAGAGAATGAAAAAAAGAAAAAGAAAAAAACAGAAGCATTTGAGATGTGATTGGAGAATGAAGAGGATGAGCTGGATGGACTGATTGGGTAACGAAAGAATGTTGGAAAGGGTTTGTGAGAGGAAAAGACTGCTTCAGGTTATAAGAGAAATGAAGAAGAACTGGATGGGACATTCGTTAAGTCAGCAGTGCTTGCTAATAGAGGCACTGGCAGGTCTAGTTTGTGAAACGAGACTGAGAGGAAGGAGGAGATACAAGATGACAGACAACGTAAAGGAGAGCGGAAATTACATGGACCTTAAGGGGATGGCAGAAGACATTAGAGCATGGAGAGTTACCACGTGAAAACTTGGCTTTGGGTGGAACACTAATGATGATGATGGTGTGCAATATGTTGTTATATGTGTTTGTCTGGACGGTCAGTTACCAATATCTGCACCAAGCATCAATCCTCTGCATGTCTTTCTGCATTGTGCTACAATTTTCTAGCGCTGCGATTTTTCTGTGTACGATAGTATATTCATAGAACATCCGATGTTATCCACCAGGTCGTTTATACATATCAACAGACCTTTGTGTGTATGGATACGAATAATACATTAAAATACGAAACTACGCATGGGGTGTTCAGCGTGTTAAAATTAAATGGAGCCATGTGGTTGCAGGACTTTTGCATAGATAAATAGGCTTGCATGAGATAGACTAGCGTGAAGAGCATCAAACCAATCTTCGACTGATGCTCACAACGACATTTGTTCCATTGAAGCTAAAATTAACGAACATGTAGATGACTTAGCTCTGGATCGAGAAATTGCAGGCAGCCTCTTAATCGACATGCACCCGCTGATAAACTGTACATAAAAATAATCCTTTGATCGTTAACAGAACAGAACCACACGCTATTTCTCAGAGACAGCCACGTCGCCCTGTTGTGGTACGAATTAGCTGTTCGTTTGAATAAGAGGGGCCAAGAATCCAGCAGGGCCGCATGTAGGCCGTTCGTGTGGTCGGAGTGGAACGAGGGGCCACCTTGGCGAGTTACGCAAAGTGGACGGGCGGCGCGCGCTGCCACCTGTGTAGCCATAAATTCCCCACAGGCGGCCAACCAGCGAACCAACGCGCCGCGCTGCCCTTGGCCACACGTCTTCGTGTTTTTCCAAACGAATTTATGGACAGACATCTGCGGCGTTGGGGTCGCTGCTGCAGATCATATCGCCTTACTCTATCGTTTCGCTCTGTCCATTCCGAAAATTTACGTCTCGTTTTCCACTTATGAACACCTCAATGTATACGTTCAACAGAATGGGGAAAGTGAGAGCTTTTTGGAAGCGTCCATTTAAATGCTGAACAGAGCTTTTCGTTTAACCCTAAAATTACCGACTTTTTTTCAGTGGAACGCGAGACAATTGACTAATACCGACTCCACGTACTGGCTACCAGGGACCATTCTGCACCGACCGGCCACCGTGTCATCCTCTGCCAGTGGCGTCACTCGGATGCAGTTTGGAGGGACGTGGAGCCAGCACACCGCACTCTCGACTCGCGCGACGTTGTCAGTTTCGCGGACCTTTGATCTGCTATTTCTCATCGAAGTAGTTCCTCAGCTGGCACACGAGGCTGAGTACAACACCTTCCAGTCCTTCCACCAAGAACAAATCACTGACAGTACCGTGAACAGAAGCTGGCTCCTTCACAAATCAGTCAGACTCGCTGCCTACTTAGCTACGATGATAATGATGATGATGTTTTGGTTTGTGGGGCGCTCCACTGCGCGGTTATCAGCGCCCGTACAAATTCCCAACCTTTGCTCAGTCCAATCTCGCCGCTTTCAGGAATGATGATGAAATGATGAGGACAACACAAACACCCAGTGATCTCGAGGCAGGTGAAAATCCCTGACCCCGCCGGGAATCGAACCCAGGACCCCGTGCTCGGGAAGCGAGAACGCGACCGCGAGACCACGAGCTGCGGACACTTAACTGCGAGTCGGACCACTTATACTAGTGATTCCATGGCGATGTTATAATCTTTCAGAGATGAAGGAGGAGGGTAAATGTATCAGTTTGAGGTAAAGGACCCTGCTTCGTAACGACCGAGCCGAAAGTGGGATACATTTACCGATAGTGTTGTTGCTAAGACTGCAGGGTAGGCAATCCTGACGAATACTTACGTGTCAAGGTTGGATTGAACTAATCCAGTGGAGATGGCGTACTGTGTTCTGACATAAGCACTACTGGTGTACAATGCCTGTACTGCAGTAGCGGTTTGTATTTACAAGTTGAATTACCAAAGCTGATCAGATCCAACTAAATGGAGTTGTACCCAGTGACAGGACTTCTAGATTTGACTTTCGTGTGTAGGCAATCAAATGGAAGGGGATGGAAGGGAATGGAAACGGAAAGGTTGTACAGCACCAGATATCCGCATGGAAGATATCACACCATGTTTCCAAAATTGTTCCAACAATTAAGTGAAATGTGGTAATTGGTACCACATTACAACGGCCCAGGAGGGCGATGAATTACACGGACTTCCGACATGAAAGATGCAGTGGTTGATCGAGTGGATGAGGTGCCTGCAATCATGATTCAGCAGTTGCACGTTTAATAAATGTTTCGCCGAGTAGGGGTGAGTGTTACAGGAAATGCAGCTGCCCATGAAAAGTACATGCCTTGACTCTTGCTGGCGTTGGACCTTGTGTAATGTTCAGCAAATGCTTTGCAGCGCCTGACAATCGATCCTCACTTTCTTGAGTACGTAGTTTTCAGTGATGAAGAACTGCGAATATGGACAACTATCAGCTGTATAATGGAGTAGTGACAATGAAAATTTGTGCAGGATCGGTATAATATTTCTGATATTAAAAAAAAACATAAAACAGCATTATAAAACTTTTTTATCACTTTCGCTGGTGGTAAAAGTCCTGAAATGGTAGAATGGTGCTAGAACATTTTTACTTGTTGATAACGAAATTACATTCCACCAACCAGCATCAGATTCCCATCAGACAGAACGTTGACCGATGGCATTGTTTAGAGCCCAGTGACCGATCTCAAAATTAAGCAGTCTGCATAATTACATTGCCCGGATACTGTTTGGAAAGAACGGTAAAAGAGATCTCAGGGACGCCGAAATAAAAGTTTAATAAAGTAAATGCCGATTGAACACTAGTAGCGTTCGGCTGTGGCCACTATACAATTCGTCGCCAACCGACCTTCGCTACAATCTGAAAAAGTTCTAAAATGCAATATAATATAATTGAGATGCGGCATTAATGGTAAAGAAAAGTATGTTCTTAATTCAAACACGGCTAATGTAATTAAATTAGCGTGATTATTTAACCAACAGTTATAGATATAAGAGCGACACTTCCACTATGAGAAACAACCATTGAAAACAAACGAGAGAGAGAGAGAGAGAGAGCTCACAGCTCCTCCTTTTGTATAATCCAGAAAGAAATTTTAGCCTTAATTAAAAATTTGGGACATATTATGTTTATTGTTCAAAAAGCAACATTTCACCAAGACTCAAACCCGGATTTCCCGTATCGCGAGCTGTCGCCTTACCTTTACAATATCCTAGCACGACTCACGGCTAGACCCAAACTCCATGTGCCTTCAACCTGTAGTCATACATCCATTATGTATATTCCTGTACAAGGGAGCCATTTTATTTGAAAGTCGCTCTAGCGGTGTCAGCGGATAAACGCGATACTTCAGTGTCTGTGCTATTCCGAATTATGATGCATAGTTACTCCGGACATGTATGCGTGTCCGAAGGAACATTGCGTCTTATTTCTGAATAATTCAGGTACTGCAGTATCTTAATGTCAAGGAAGGTTTTACACGCACAGTATCGGCGTTTACCTGCGGTTTTCCCACATCTTAAGCATAAACAATAGAGAACGCGCTGTTTATTGATATTGACAAGAGTCGCTCAGCAGACAGACTCACCCAACGGCGCCGTTGTCCAGCACCTGGACGTGCTTGTTGATGACCTCGGTCACGTTCTCGTCCGAGTACAGCTTGATGGGTGAGTTGAACTGCTTGTTCACGAGGCGCGGAACACCAGCAACTCCCGATCGCCCGATTGTCGACATCTCGCTGACTCTCGAGACCTGCAGACAAAAGTCATGTTAGCGTCTCGCAATAGAAATGCCGTCAGTAGCAAAGGATCAATTCCGTAAGCTAAAAAGAGAAGCGGTCCCGCAAAGAAAACACCAGTCGAGCTGAGGAACTATTCTGAGATCCACTACCAGAAGACGAGAACTAAGACTGTGGAAGGCTGTTGCGAAGACCCTGTAACACCGAAAATGCAGGATGCATGGCACCTGCTACCGATATATAATTTTTTTCTGAATTGTATGTAAATATTTTTAATTTAAATGCTTTCTTTTAATAAGTGAGGACATTGCTTCACTGTATGTGTACTTTTAGATAGAAGTCTGTTGACGTTTCATTGTATTTATCTGTGTTTTACTGTGAAACTTATAAGCTCTGGGAAAAAGCCAAAGGAAGTGTTACTTGCATCGACTAGCAACGATAATAGCAGTGCTTGTGCGTTGTAAAATCTTTGGGTAGGGAGTTGTACAGACCGCGCGGAGAGAACGGGGGACGGGTTTCAGCGCTTGTAGTGTGCGGAAGTGTGGTGTTAACACTCTCGCAGTAGAGAGTACCACTTTCGGCGGCATCATGTACGCGCGCCGGCCAGATGTCTCGAGCAGCACTACCAACAGTGGACGGGCACAAGAGGCTGTATTAATTACGATTGCCCGTTCCTATAATTAGCCGTGGCACCACAATGTGCTACCGTCTTCAACTGCAGCAGTTCCAGCAACACAGTTTCGTCGTCGGCTCCGAGTTTCGTCGTATGCACATCACTGAAGTAAGACTGTTCATTGGTAGAAAGTGTTAACGACTAATCCAGCAGCATAACTGAATGTGATTTGATTGATAAGATTTATTTAAATAATAATCAGTTAAACTCAGGGCGACTGTGTCCTCATTGCCCCCAGACATTGTTACTAAGCAGGATCCTTGTTCCTTTTTTTTACTAATATGCTGAGTGTCATAAGAAACAAATTGAATAGTTACAGAATAGTTACAGAATTTTAGCCTCCGTCTACTTTCAATTAACGGTTGTACAACAGAGGCAAAGTAAAGCAATTTCATTTTTCAAGTTTGAGAATCAATCACTGAAAAAAAAAAATCAAAATCTAAAGAAATGCACAAGTTAAGAGTGTGGAAGTTTTCTTTATTTTACATATAGCTTGGAGCACATGGCTGTTTGGTTTGGTATGTATTCTAGTATTTAATTCTGTTCAAGTCAGTAAAAAAGGCTCAGTTGTTCAGACAATAAAATGAAATCCAATTTGCAAAATAAATAACGGCAAAATAAAAAGTGCTTGCTTTTTTTCTAAATTTCTTTGATGACGTTATGCTGAGGTCACTGGTAGTCATTGTTCACGTAACGAAGTTCAGTACTAACATACAGTTTAATTGCGTATTTCCAAATCATTACTCGTTTGTCTTTTTCAAAATTTAATGCCAAACATAACGTAAGAGTGACTTTTCAGTTTTCTTTATCATTACATACTCACTTAAAATTAGTGTAAAAAAACAAAAAACAAAAAAACCATGGCAGCCTTTAGTTGCCACGTCAGTTTTTAATAGTACATGTTTTTTCTTTCCCATCATTTTGTACAGGATTTTGGACGTAAATGGCCCTAGAGGGTTGGCGACCGTTAATTACTTCCTTTTCGTTCATTAGTGTAACTTTTGGATTCATGATCAGTGGTACCCCTTTGTGTCCAGTGTTGTTCGTGCGTGATTGCACAAAATAACTTTCATTTTCCAAATTATAACCCTGTTCGGCTCAATTACTTTTATTTTTAGTAGACTTTCCATCAAAGGGTCGGTTGTACACTTTCCTCCTACTTATCGGTATCACTTCTTCGGGAAAGACAGCCTTATACAATTAGAAAAAAACCGTTAGGCATACACGCGATCTACCGTCATATTTTATATCGCAAGCAGGATAGGCCGATTAGTAAGAGGGAGGGTACAATCTCTAATGACATTTATAATGGCACTATCATAAATGCAAAATGCACTGAACTAAGGGGCACAAGCACTAAAGACCATCTGTAGAGCTCTTTTAATTCGTTTTTCATTACTCAGTTTCGCAGCCTGAAATTTTAGCAACGCTTGTATAGGGTGGCTCATTTGGTTATTATGAGATTTAACTTACGTTTACACCAGTGTAACTTACAGATAATTGTTCTACAAACGTTGCCTTACTGAAAAATCAGAAACAAGTTTATTTATTAAAAAGTACTTCACGCAAATGGCCTTCATCACTGACTACGAATGGCTGAAGATGTTCACTCTCCATTAAGTTCTAAATGGTTCAAATGGCTCTGAGCACTATGCTACTCAACTTCTGAGGTCATCAGTCACCTAGAACTTAGAACTAATTAAACCTAACTATCCTAAGGATATCACACACATCCATGCCCGAGGCAGGATTCGAACCTGCGACCGTAGCGGTCGCTCGGCTCCAGACTGTAGCGCCTAGAACCGCACGGCCACTCCGGCCGGCTCTTCATTAAGTCCTTAGTCATAATTTGAGGTATGACTCTACCTCTTCCTGTATTGCAGCTTTCAACATATCGGTATTGTGGAGCGTCCATGAAAAACCTTTGTTCTTCAGGTGACCCCGTAGAATACAGTCAGGAACTGAAAGACCAGGTAATCTCAGTGGCCATGGGCTATCTCCGAATCCCGAGAGTAATCGATGAGGAAAGTGTGGCAGTCGAATTACAGGCCGTATGGGATGTAGCCCCGTCTGCTGAAACTATGCCGCTTGTAAACAGCAGTGTGCGTAAAGGTGTGGAATGAAAAAAATTGTTAATCATGACCGCATACCGCACGGAATTGTCTTAAAGATATACGGCCCCACATATCGATTGACCAGCAGTACACCTCACGACGACCTTCGGGTTCCCTGGCGCTTTACATAAATAACTGCGGGTTTGTGTTCCGGGTAATATTAAACGTTTTGTTTATTGACAAACCCATTCACAAGATTTGTCGGGAATACTTCATCCTGGTCAATTATGACCAAAAACGTGCGGGAATTCCAGCTTATGAGGATGAAACTCTTTAAAAACTGTTTCACAGTCTTCTGCAAAGACGTGCGAGGAATTTTGTAGTAACTTTTATTTAACTGTCTTGCACGCACAACTTTCTGAGTAGAATAACTGGTTTCGGCAATGCAACAGCCACCTTCAGATTCGACAATAGAAGTAAAAAATGCACGCTACCAGCTACTGCATCAAAAAATTTAAAACAAATTACAAATTTTATAATAAAAAACACAATACACCTCTCATTCTGCCGCACGGCAGTAAGTCATAACATACAAAAATAACACGACTCGAAAATGCGAAGTATGCTTCGACCAATGCTTTTTCCTACAGAAAGAGTCGTTAGTCGGTGCTTTGTGATTGAGTATTTTTATACAAATTGGGTCAATATGTCCATTTGCACTGCAACTGGCTATAGCCCAAGTTATGGTTGGCGTGATATCTGGTACGACTGGTCATATTCATTTTAACGGAATTTTCCTTTTGCTCTCGCACTGTAAGTTGTTGCGCTTTTAAAAAGTACTATTTATACGCCGGCCGTTGTGGCCAAGCGATTCTAGGCGCTTCAGTGCGGAACTACGCTGCTGCTACGGTCGCAAGTTCGAATCCTGCCTCGGGCATGGGTGTGTGTGATGTCCTTAGGTTAGTTAGGTTTAAGTAGTTCTAAGTCTAGGGGACTGATAATCTCAGATGTTAAGTTCCGTAGTGCTCGGAGCCACTTGAACCATTTGAACTACACTCCTGGAAATTGAAATAAGAACACCGTGAATTCATTGTCCCAGGAAGGGGAAACTTTATTGACACATTCCTGGGGTCAGATACATCACATGATCACACTGACAGAACCACAGGCACATAGACACAGGCAACAGAGCATGCACAATGTCGTCACTAGTACAGTGTATATCCACCTTTCGCAGCAATGCAGGCAGCTATTCTACCATGGAGACGATCGTAGAGATGCTGGATGTAGTCCTGTGGAACGGCTTGCCATGCCATTTCCACCTGGCACCTCAGTTGGACCAGCGTTCGTGCTGGGTGTGCAGACCGCGTGAGACGACGCTTCATCCAGTCCCAAACATGCTCAATGGGGGACAGATCCGGAGATCTTGCTGGCCAGGGTAGTTGACTTACACCTTCTAGAGCACGTTGGGTGGCACGGGATACATGCGGACGTGCATTGTCCTGTTGGAACAGCAAGGTCCCTTGCCGGTCTAGGAATGGTAGAACGATGGGTTCGATGACGGTTTGGATGTACCATGCACTATTCAGTGCCCCTCGACGATCACCAGTGGTGTACGGCCAGTGTAGGAGATCGCTCCCCACACCATGATGCCGGGTGTTGGCCCTGTGTGCCTCGGTCGTATGCAGTCCTGATTGTGGCGCTCACCTGCACGGCGCCAAACACGCATACGACCATCATTGGCACCAAGGCAGAAGCGACTCTCATCGCTGAAGACGACACGTCTCCATTCGTCCCTCCATTCACGCCTGTCGCGACACCACTGGAGGCGGGCTGCACGATGTTGGGGCGTGAGCGGAAGACGGCCTAACGGTGTGCGGGACCGTAGCCCAGCTTCATGGAGACGGTTGCGAATGGTCCTCGCCGATACCCCAGGAGCAACAGTGTCCCTAATTTGCTGGGAAGTGGCGGTGCGGTCCCCTACGGCACTGCGTAGGATCCTACGGTCTTGGCGTCCATCCGTGCGTCGCTGCGGTCCGGTCCCAGGTTGACGGGCACGAGCACCTTCTGCCGACCACTGGCGACAACATCGATGTGCTGTGGGGACCTCACGCCCCACGTGTTGAGCAATTCGGCGGTACGTCCACCCGGCCTCCCGCATGCCCACTATACGCCCTCGCTCAAAGTCCGTCAACTGCACATACGGTTCACGTCCACACTGTCGCGGCATGCTACCAGTGTTAAAGACTGCGACGGAGCTCCGTGTGCCACGGCAAACTGGCTGACACTGACGAGGGCGGTGCACAAATGCTGTGCAGCTAGCGCCATTCGATGGCCAACACCGCGGTTCCTGGTGTGTCCGCTGTGCCGTGCGTGTGATCATTGCTTGAACAGCCCTCTCGCAGTGTCCGGAGCAAGTATGGTGGGTCTGACACACCGGTGTCAATGTGTTCTTTTTTCCATTTCCAGGAGTGTATTTATACTTTCTAGGTAATTTCCTACAAAATCTTGCAGTCAGATCGCAATGCTAAAACTGATTCATAGGTCACTCACTGATTTCGTACGTCTTCAGCTGAAGCTACATACGTACTCCGCAAGCCACGGTGATGCGTGTGGCGGAGGCCACTCAGAACCACTACTAGTCACTTCCTTCCCTGTTCCACTCACAAACATAGCTAGGGAAAAACGACTATCTATACGCCTCCCTCCGAGCACTAATTTCTCTTATCTTGTCTTCTTGGTCCTTATACGAAATGTAAGTTGGTGGCCATAGAATCGTTCTGTAGTCAGGTTCAAGTGCTAGTTCTCTAAATTTTCTTAACAGTGTTCCGCGGAAAGTACGTCGTCTTCCCTCCAAGGGTTCCCAATACTTGTGTGTTGATCCAACCTACCAGTGACAAAGTCCAGCCTACCGCCTCTGAATTGCTTCGATGTCTTCCTTTTCTGACCTAGTGGGGATCCCAAAAACCCGAGCAGCACTCAAGAATGGATCGCAAGTACGCGGGCTCCTTTACGAATGAATCACAATTTCCTAAAATTCTCCCTATAAAACAAAGTCGAACAATAGCATTCCCTACTAGCGTCCTTACGTATTCATTCCATTTCGTACTCCTTTGCGACGTCAGACCTGGATATTTAATGGACTGTTTCAAGCAATGCACTGCTAATGCTGTAGTCGAAAATGACGGGATTGTTTTTTCCACTCATCTGCATTAAGTTACGTTTTTTTACATTTAGAGCAAGCTGCCATTCATCACACCAACTAGAAATTTTGTACAAATCATCTTGTTTGCTCCTACAGTCACTCAACGAGGACGCCTTCCCGTATGCCACAGCATCATCAGCAAACAGAGGACTCATTTTTCAAATCAAGAGATATTCGGATTTACTTTCACAGATAGTCCGTACCCTAAAACCTAGTAGCAATTCACACACTTGTGGAGTGTGGGATGATTTGAAATTTTCTGGTACATTGCAGCTGCAAAGCTGAATGCCGTATCAGTACTCGAACCTGGGAATTTTGCCCTTTGTGGGCAAGTGCTGTACCGACAGAACTAACCAAACACGACTCGCGACCTGTGCCCCCAGCCTTAAATCTATATTCGATGTTAACAAATTTCTCTTCTTAGAAATGCTTTCCTTGCCATAGCCAGTCTATATTTTACATCCTCTCTGCTTCGACGATCATCAGTTATTTTGCTCCCCAAATAGCAAAACTCATCTACTACTTTAAGTGTCTCATTTCCTAATCTATTTTCCTCAGCATCTGATTTAATTCAACCTCATTCCATTGTCCTCGTTTTGCTTTTGTTAACGTTCATCTTATATCGTCCTTTCAAGACACTGTCCATTACGTTCAACTGCTCTTCTAGGTCCTTTGCTGTCTCTGACAAAACTATAATGTCGTCGGCAAACCTCAAAGTTTTTATTTCTTCTCCATGGATTTTAATTCCACTCCAAATTTTTCTTTTGTTTCCTTTACTGCTTGCTCAATATACAGATTGAATAACATCGCGGATAGGCTACGATCCTGTCTCACTCTCTTCCCAGTCACTGCTTCTCTTTCTGTCCCTCGACTCTTATAACTGCCATTTGGTTTCTGTACAAACTGTAAATAGCCTTTTGCTCCCTGTATCTCACCCCTGCCACCTGCAGAATTTGAAGGAGAGTATTCCAGTCAACATTATCAAAAACTGTCTCTAAGTCTAGAAATGTTAGAAAGGTAGGTTTGCCTTTCCTTAATCTATCTTCTAAGATAGGTCGTACGGCCAGTATTACCTCGCGAATTCCAACATTTCTACAGAATCCTAATTGATCTTCCCCGAGGTCGGCTTCTACCAGTTTTTCAATTCGTCTGTAAAGAATTCGTGTTTGTATTTTGCAACCGAGACTTATTAAACTGATATTTCGGTGATTTTCACGCCAGTCAACACCCGCTTTCTTTGGGATTGGAATTATTATTTTCTTCTTGAAGTCTGATGGTATTTCTCCTACCTCATACATCTTGCTCACCAATGGAAGGGTTTTGTCGTTGCCGACTCACCCAAGGCTATCAGTAGTTCTAATAGAATGTTGTCTACTCCCGGGGCTTTTTTTCGATTTAGGTCTTTCAGTGCTCTGTCAAATTCTTCATGCAGTACCATATCTCCCATTTCTTCTTCATCTATGTCCTTATCAATATCCATAAAACTGCCCTCAAGTACCTCGCCTTGTGTAGACCCTCTACTCTTTCTTGAAACAATTATTTGATTCACGGATCCAGTTATATAGGTGCTTCCGTGTAAAGTGATTTTGCGACTATGGCGTGTGGGGTCTGAAGATGGCATCAATGTAATGCCGAAACTGGTAGCATATAAGAAGTTCATAAAATAAATTTCTAAAATACATACGGATTTTGGTAAATTATTGTATCAGGAAATACATGCCAGCCGTTGTCCCACAGTCCATAATGGGTCAACAAAGAACTCTAAATACTCCTCCTATCTTCTTTCCCTTCTTTGCTCAGGATTGGTTTTCCATCTGTGCTCTTGATATTCTTGATATTTCTCCAAAGGTCTCTCTAATTTTCCTGTAGGCAGTATCTATCTTACCCCCAGTGATATATGCTTCTACATCCTTACATTTGTCCTGTAGCCATCCCTGCTTAGCCATTTTGCACTTCCTCACCTTTGAGACGTTTGTATTCCTTTTCGCTTGCTTCATCTACTGCATCTTTAGATACTCTGCTTTCATCTATTAAACTCAATATCTCTTGCGTTACCCAAGGATTTCTAATAGCCCTCGTCCTTTTACCTACTTGTCAGAAGTGTATATTGTCTAAATAAGACTTTTATTACAATCGCAGAAGATTGTGTATATCCTACATTACACAATAGTGACGACAGATTGGTCGACGAAGGATTTATGACCATATAGAGGCAGCAAAACTTTTTTTCTTCCAGAAATACAGCCGGGAATAACCTCTGCCGAACTAACGCTGGTGGAACGCCAGCATGATCGTGCTAGCACGTAAGCGATAGACGATTCTAGCCCAAAAGAAACTTATTGCTTACTTCAGTGAATGAAACTCACTGTTTTATATTCAATATCCCGTCTGAACATGTGAAAAAAACATACAATTTGGGTCTCTACGCGATATAAAAGTACCGTATCGTGTGTTTTTGTGGTATTTAAGCAGTTACATCCTATTGTTTTTTGAATTTCCGCCTTATTTTCGATTATATTGGGGCTCTATAATGCATCGCTTCAGAGCTAAGGGTACATCTTCGACACTGTGAAACAAATCACTTCTACTGGAAGCTCTTTGCTCTCCATCTTATGGAAGGAGGTAGTACAGACCCAAACGAGAAACAGTTGTCTGTTAAACATGGGCCCCGTAATACATACTTTGAGGGCTATAAGCACTCGCTCAGTAGAAGCGATGTGTTTCACAGTGGTGAAGATGGACAAGTGCTCATAGCTCTTAAGGTATGCACTGCACAGTTCATGTTTACTGAACATTTTTTCTTATTTGGCCCATGCTACTACCTTTCAAAATATCGAAATCAAATAGCTTACAGTAGGTGAGATTTGTTTCACAGTATCAAAGATGAAGAAGTGTTCATAGTTCTTAAAGTATGCGTTTTAGAGCCTATGTTGACTAGAATTTTTTGCTTCGAGCGATTGTTCCTGTCATATCCCTGAATACTGACCATTTCTCCTCGGACAACCGCTACAACGAATGGACAGAATTTGATCTCCGTGCAGTCATGGAGGTGAGGCATCAGGGCGACTTCAATATAAATGTACGGATAGGACTTGTCGGTGACAGTGTCAAAGGACCATACACTTTATTCAGCAGATTAACAGGTGCTGTGTTTCGTTTCTGCGCGCTACTGGAGAACGTTAACCTTGCAGAAAGACAACGGCTGTGGTTTATGAGGCATGGGATACCACCCAGCTTCCCAGTTTTCTACAGATCCCGAGATTTCACCTCACCGAAAAGTTTAACGGGGTTTGGATTGATCGAGGAGGTTCGGTAGCTTGGTCTCCCCGCCTATCGAACTTGAATCCGTTGGATTTCTAGCTGTGGGGACATTTTATGGCATTGGTATATGCCCAACCCATCGACAATATGCAAACATTACAGTAGCATGTGACAAATGCATGTGACACAATCTGAATAAAGCCAGGATTATTTGAAAAAGTGCATGATTCAATGCAAAGAAGGGCTGGAGAATGTGTCAGGATCCGTGTAAACGTATGCAGCTCTGCCTACTGTGTTTACTTCTACATAACAGACCAAGGGAATGAGAGAACAGATTGATCCATAGCTCAGAAGGTGTTGGTTTCAGGGCATATCTTTACAGGAATTCTCCCTCTTGTTTTGACCAATGCTCTAAGATCTTCTGAATAATTGCGCGCAGCAGAAATGCTCGTTCTCAACAAAGTGAAATCCTCTCTTTACCATCATATATCACTACCGTCTTTTCTAAACCTTTTTTCTGTATCAGGAACCCGTCTTTTGAATAATCTTCCTCAAAAAATCAGAGGAACTTAATTCTTTCCAGACTTCAAAATAGCCATCCTTCCCATGTACACTGTGCAACAAAATTGAGGGATCACTTTTTCGAAACACCGTAACTGTCTCCCATCGCGAAGCATAAGTTAGAAATTTGGCTCAAAGGTGCTTCTGTAATGGTGTAAAAGCATGGCGCCCCTCAACGTCACCATCGGGCTCGCCTAATAGTCTTACGCGACAAACTTATTCTTGCAAAGTCCTCTATTGATGTGGATACATTTCTTTAGTGGCCATCACAATCTCTTCTTTCGCAAAGTATCTTTCAGTACACGGCCTTACTTTCTTGGCTATATGGAGAGCTGTCCTGTAGCTCAGACGGACAGACACGGTACTTCGATAGTCCTCCATATCAGTGCATTCCTTTTATTCCGGCACTACTGCGACACTTTTCTCTCCTTGATAGTTCTCATATTCATTTGCGTGCTGCACAGAATAATGACGTTGTAAATTACATTCCTTGATACTTCGTATCTCTTTGTTATATACTAAACATTTTACAAGTTCACCGCAACGCACCAACGCACTGTCGAATAGAATTAATGTGACCATCTGTCAGAAAGTTATTGAAGTGCGAGGAAAAAGTCTTGCTGGTAGATGCCATCGTGCCAAGGAAAATGAACTGCTTTTAGGGGAGAACATGATCCCCAAGGACAGATACGTACTTGTGTTGATCCATTTTTCCTTCCATAATGACGAGATTACCCAGGTAATGCCACGAAAACATAGCCCAGATTAAAACGCTCATCGGAAACGCTGCAGGAGCGTATTCATTGCTCCTGCAGTGTGTGGCCTAGAATTGGCATGAAGAAGGAACTGCTCACACAGTTGTGTTATGTGGGCTGCATGACACATGCGAAAGCTCTAACCAGGCCCTCAAACTTGGTGGGAGAAGCTATTCCCTACGCATCTTTACGTGCTCACTGTTCACTCGAAACTGAAAAGAGTGACGCAACACGATCGACGGGCATACAAGAAACCGGGCCAACACATCTGGTCAAAGTTTTAACGGATTTTCCCAGTGGTTTCCATTTTGCGACCGATCGGAGCTTACTTTCTAGACAACCCTCGTATTAAACTTTTTGTTTATTCAAAATGGTTCAAATGGCTCTGAGCACTATGGGACTCAAATTCTGAGGTCATTAGTCCCCTAGAACTTAGAACTAGTTAAACCTAACTAACCCAAGGACATCACACACATCCATGCCCGAGGCAGGATTCGAACCTGGGACCGTAGCGGTCGCGCGGTTCCAGACTGAAGCGCCTAGAACCGCTCGGTCAGAACGGCCGTCGTGGAACAATGACGATGATCACAATAATCTGACTGGGTGGTATAGAATAGTACTTTTCCGTAAAGACAGAAAAATTTGCTGCTCCGGTTTACTTGTGCTCGCCATACTATTGCCATCCAGAACACACTGGACTCGCATTTGATAGGACGACGGTTCAAACCCGCGTCCGGCAGTCCTGATTTAGGTTTTCCGTGCTTTCCCTAAATCGTTTCAGTCAAGTGCCGGGACGGTTCCTTTGAAAGGTCAGGGCCGACTTTCTTCCCCATCCTTCCCTATTCCGTCGGGCCGATGACCTCGCTGTTTGTTATCCTCTCCCAAATCAACCAGCCAACCGTCGAGAGCGTTACAGCTGACTGAAACCTTGTGTTCCGTTGCTCTAGGCAACATTGTAGTGCACAGCTCATGTCTGATGTCACACGGATTAACGGGCTGGCTCTTCGCACCGACACGTCATACCGCCTGAAGCTGTCCTCTGATTCAGACTTTAGTTCAAGTACCTCAGGGGAAGCATGCTCATCCTACAGAAGGTAGAAAGTCGCGCGAGCCACCCGACCGCAGTAGTGCTAATTAAGACCAGAGCGAACACTTCCCCACTCTCTGTTGTTGTGTGCACCCGTCAGCACTTTGCCTACGTCTGCCGAGCTCTCCCCTGCCCTCTACCCCTCCCTGCCTCCCCCCAACCTTTTCCTCTTTCCCCGCTCCGCCACCACAAAGCCAGTTCCGCTGGCAGTGAACCTGACAGTATTTTTGAAGAACGCGCCGCTATAAAACTGAGACCTATTTATTTTCGTGTGGACGACGGCGCTCGCCAAGCGGAAAGCTACACCAGTTTTAGAAGCGGCCGCCGCCGCTGACAGGCTATCGAGTTGTTTGGGAAAGCTGTGCGACTGGAATTTACGCCTCCACTAACCAGGGAAGCACCCTGAGAGTAGCGTCCGTCAACAGCGGCAGTTAGGAAGCTTCGAGCTTCTTCTGGCGCATCGTGGTGGGAAGGGGCGAGGACTAAGGGGGAGAACGGCTTAACACCAGCGTTCCGTGCAACTCCGCATTCACAGTCTGCCGAGTAATGGAATTTATTTGTTTATCCTGTCAAGATTATGGCCATCTGGGCCGCTCTTACATCTGACCAGGCTTTCTACATATTTTACCTCAAACGCGGTATCTCTTACATCTGATATGAAACCCACCTTCACTAATATTTATGACGTAAATGGTGGGAACAGTAACAGAAAAAATCCAGTTTACGTTCGTTCATGAAAATTAGAACACGAATTGCTGGCACATAGACTGAAACAACGAGCGTTGGCAGCAACTGGCGTGAGAGAAAGAGCAATGCGATAAAACACAAATAATGAAAACAGGAAAATTTATTGGCGACATTAGACTGATTGAGAAACCAAATGAGAAAGAAGTGTAACTACGAGAAATGGGATCATGTGTGTTTGAGAGAGGGATCTGTTCATGTAAGCCACTTTTTTTTTAGAAAAATTGTGACGTTAACAAAGTCTTAGTACTGAAGCTTACCGTTCGGTACGCCTATCGAAGAACAAAACTGCTGTGCGCCACGCGGCAAAACCATCCTGCAGAGAGACGCAACATACACTACTGGCCATTAAAACTGCTACACCAAGAATAAATGCAGATGATAAACGGGTATTCATTGGACAGATATATTATACTGGAACTGACATGTGATAACATTTTCACGCAATTTCGGTGCATAGATCCTAAGAAATCAGTACCCAAAACAACCGCCTCAGACCGTAATAACGGCCTTGATACGCCAGGGCATTGAGTCAAACAGTGCTTGGATGGCGTGTACAGGTACAGCTGCCCATGCAGCTTCGACACGATACCACAGTTCATCAAGAGTAGTGACTCGCGTACTGTGACGAGCCAGTTGCTCGGCCACCATTGACCAGACGTTTTCAGTTGGTGAGAGATCTGGAGAATGTGCTGGCCCGGGCAGCAGTCGAACATTTTCTGTATCCAGAAAGGCCCGTACAGGGCCTGCAACATGCGGTCGTGCATTATCCTGCTGAAATGTAGGGATTCGCAGGGATCGAATGAAGGGTAGAGCCACGGGTCGAACACATCTGAAATGTAACGTCCACTGTTCAAAGTGCCGTCAATGCGAACAAGAGGTGACCGAGACGTGTAACCAATGGCACACCTTGCCTTAACGCTGGGTGGTACGCCAGTATGGCGATGACGAATACACGCTTCCAATGTGCGTTCACCGCGATGTCGCCAAACACGGATGCGACCGTCATGATGCTGTAAACAGAGCTTGGATTCATCCGAAAAATGACGTTTTGCTATTCGTGCACCCAGGTTCGTCGTTGAGTACACCATCGCAGGCGCTCCTGTCTGTGAGGCAGCGCCAAGGGTAACCGCAGCCATGGCCTCCGAGCTGATAGTCCTTGCTGCTGCAAACGTCGTCGAACTGTTCGTGCAGATGGTTGTTATCTTGAAAACGTCCCCATCTGTTGACTCAGGGATCGAGACGTGGCTGCACGATCCGTTACAGCCATGTGGATAAGATGCCTGTCATCTCGACTGCTAGTCATACGAGGCCGTTGGGATCCAGCACGACTTTCCGTATTACCCTCCTGAATCCACCGATTCCATATTCTGCTAACAGTTGCATCTCGAGCAATGCGAGCAGCAATGTCGCGATACGATAAACCGCAATCGCGATAGGCTACAATCCGACCTTTATCAAAGTCGGAAACGTGATGGTACGCATTTCTCCTCCTTACACGAGGCATCACAACGACGTTTCACCAGGCAACGCCGGTCAACTGCTGTTTGTGTGTGAGAAATCGGTTGGAAACTTTCCTCGTGTCAGCACGTTGTAGGTGTCGCCACCGGCGCCAACCTTGTGTGAATGCTCTGAAAAGCTAATCATTTGCATATCACAGCATCTTCTTCCTGTCGGTTAAATTTCGCGTCTGTAGCACGTCATCTTCGTGGTGTAGCAATTTTAATGGCCAGTAGTGTATAAGACTCAGTCAAAAAGGTTGTGAAAGGATGTGGCAACAGAGCGTCATCGACGTCCGACTCGATTATTTTTTAAAGGCCCTTCCGGTTCTGATCAGACGCTATATGGGGCACACACATCAAGGTCTGTGTTATGCTTCCACCTTACGGCACGCAAATTGTTCCCAAGTGAACAATCATCCGCCATAAGCGGCTCCACTCCAAGTGTATCAATTTCAACAGTCATTTCGGCAGAATGAACACTGCGCTTCCAGAAAGGACCAGACGTATGAACGGTTGCTACCCAAAAAAATCCAACTGGACAGTCTGCTAGTTATGTGGTCAGTCTTCACTGGATGCGGTACTAGACCAGAGTTCAAATACTGATCATTGCAAGTGAACTTTGCACTAGGTTGCTACGCAAACGTAATGTACAATTTTTAAAACATATTATTGTAAACTGTCACTAATTTGTGTTGCGCTGAGCTTTTGCCGCAGGCTGCCGAAGCCTATTTGGTCGTATAACAAAGCTATGTAGTTGCCATATGTAACGAAGTCAGCTTGCAACAGCAACTATTTTCCGTGGTTGGTGGTTATCTTTCTTTCACTTTTATGTTCGTCGCCAAGTACATTTGGTAAATGCAGCAGGAATTATTTATGTGAGTGCCCCAGAGGACGTTATTTTTTCATTATACTAACAGTGGCCATCGTCTCCCAAAGTTGGCATTTCCTCAGTTACGAAATTTATTAAAGCGACTCCTAGGTTACAGATTCCAACATTAAGGTTTGCCGGCGATATAACCATTCGAGTTTGTTGTAAGGATGACGTGGGAGGCCCATTGATGGATATGAACAGCATACCCAGCACACAATATGTCATGAAGAGGATTAAGACTAAGTTGTAGGTGATGAAGAGTGGTAGAAAGGCGAATCAAAAACGTCTTCACCATGAAAACTGGAAACCACACAGTAATTGGAGAAACTGATGCTTTCTCCTGTCTAGTAACTAAGATTACTCCGAATGAACGAAGGAAGGAAGATATCAGCACTGGAAATGAGGAAGAAGTTCCTGTATTGCTATTTTTTTTGTCTGATAATGTGACCATACCTCGAAACATGTTGCATATTAAATAACTTAAGAAAGATTGTGCCTGGCAGCAGCCACTGATAAATATGTTTATAGTTTCAACAAAACGTCACGGTCGAATTACAACAAGTATGGCTTAAAAGAACATAACAATGGAAAAATAAAACTGGCCCAGGACGTATTTCATGCATTTTGTGAGAGGTAAAGCAGTTCACATCGTCCGCATCTGGGTGGATGATTGTAGGTTGTGTTGTATAGCATACCATGCATGAAATACGCTGTGCAACGCAATTAAAGAGTCACTTTCTCGAAATGCTGTAATTGTGTCCCCTTGCGACGCTGAAGTTTGAAATTTGGCTCTAAGGTGCCTTCGGTCTTCCTCTGTAATGGCGCAGAAGGGTGGCGCCCTCTGACGTCAACCTCTCGCTCGGCGGTGCTTCAAACAGCAAAGTGTCGACATGTGCGATAAAAAAGGGAGGGCTCAGAAATTCCTGTGACGTGACATCATTAACCCACCCGAGGGTGACGTCACAGGGCGCCAAGCTATTTTACCGTTACAAGGGAAGGTTGTATACACCTTTCAGCCAAATTTCAAACGTCTACCTCACGATCCCCCCCATGAACCATAGACATTGCCGTTGATGGAGAGGCTTGCGTGCCTCAACGACGATACAGATAGCAGTACCGTAGGTGCAACCACAACGGAGGGGTATCTGTTGAGAGGCCAGACAAACGTGTGGTTCCTGAAGAGGGGCAGCAGCCTTTTCAGTAGTTGCAGGGGCAACAGCCTGGATGATTCACTGATCTGGCCTTGTAACACTAACCAAAACGGCCTTGCTGTGCTCATACTGCGAACGGCTGAAAGCAAGGGGAAACTACAGCCGTAATTTTTCCCGAGGGCATGCAGCTTTACTGTATGGTTAAATGATGATGGCGTCTTCTTGGGTAAAATATTCCGGAGGTAAAATAGTCCCCCATTCGGATCTCCGGGTGGAGACTACTCAGGAGGACGTCGTTGTCAGGAGAAAGAAAACTGGCGTTCTACGGATCGGAGCGTGGAATGTCAGATCCCTTAATCGGGCAGGTAGGTTAGAAAATTTAAAAACGGAAATGGATACGTTAAATGGTTCATATGGCTCTGAGCACTGTGGGACTTAACAGACTTAACATCTATGGCCATCAGTACCCTAGAACTTAGAACTACTTAAACCTAACTAACCTAAGGACATCACACAACACCCAGTCATCACGAGGCAGAGAAAATCCCTGACCCCGCCGGGAATCGATCCCGGGAACCCGGGCGTGGGAAGCGAGAACGCTACCGCACGACCACGAGCAGCGGACTGATGTGTTAAAGTTAGATATAGTGGGAACTAGAGAAGTTCGGTGGAAGGAGGAACAAGACTTTTGGTAAGGTGAATAGAGGGTTATAAATACAAAATCAAATAGGGGTAATGCAGGAGTAGGTTTAATAATGAATAGAAAATAGGAGTGCGGGTGGCTACTACAAACAGCATAGTGAACGCCTAATTGTGGCCAAGATAGACATGAAGCCCACGCCTACTACAGTAGTACAACTTTATATGCCAACTAGCTCTGCAGATGATGAAGAAATTTCAGAAATGTATGACGAGATAAAAGAAATTATCCAGACTAAAATTTAATAGTCATGGGTGACTGGAATTCGATAGTAGGAAAAGGAAGATCAGGAAACGTAGTAGGCGAATATGGATTGGTGGTAAGAAATGAAAGAGGAAGTCGCCTGGTAGAGTTTTGCACAGAGCATAACTTAATCATAGCTAACACTTGGTTCAAGAATCATAAAAGAAAGGATGTTTACATGGAAGAAGCCTGGAGATACTGACAGCTTTCAGATAGATTAGATAATGGTAAGACAGAGATTTAGGAACAGGTTTTAAATGGTAAGACATTTCCAGGGGCAGATGTGGACTCTGACTACAATCTATTGGTTATGACCTGTAGATTAAAACTGAAGAAACTGCAAAAACGTGGCAATTTAAGGAGATGGGACCTGGATAAACTGACTAAACCAGAGATTGTACAGAGTTTCAGTGAGAGCATAAGGGAACAACTGACAAGAATGGGGGAAAGAAATACAGTAGAAGAAGAATGGGTAGCTTTGAGGGACGAAGTAGTGAAGGCAGCAGAGGATCAAGTAAGTAAAAAGACGAGAGCTAGTAGAAATCCTTGGCTAACAGAAGAAATATTGAATTTAATTGATGGAAGGAGAAAATATAAAAATGCAGCAAGTGAAGCAGGCAAAAAGGAATACAAACGTCTCGAAAATGAGATCGACAGGAAGTGCAAAATGGCTAAGCAGGGATGGCTAGAGGACAAATGTAAGGATGTAGAAGCTTATCTCACTAGGGGTAAGATAGATACTGCCTACATGAAAATTACAGAGACCTTTGGAGGAAAGACGACCACTTGTATGAATACCAAGAGCTGAGATGGAAACCCAGTTCTAAGCAAAGAAGGGAAAGCAGAAAGGTGGAAGGAGTATATAGAGGGTCTATTCAAGGGCGATGTACTTGAGGGCAATATAATGGAAATGGAAGAGGATGTGGATGAAGATGAAATGGGAGATATGATACAGCGTGAAGAGTTTGACAGACCACTGAAAGACCTAAGTCGAAACAAGGCCCCGGGAGTAGACTACATTCCATTAGAACTACTGATAGCCTTGGGATAGCCAGGCCTAACAAAACTCTACCATCTAGTGAGCAAGAAGTATGAGACAGGCGAAATACCTTCAAACTTCAAGAAGAATATAATAATTCCAATTCCAAAGAAAGTAGGGGTTGAGAGATGTGAAAATTACCGAACTATCAGTTTAATAAATCTCGGATGAAAAATACTAACGCAAATTCTTTACAGACGAATGGAAAACCTAGTAGAAGCCGACCTCGGGGAAGATCAGTTTGGATTCCGTAGAAATGTTGTAACACGTGAGGCAATACTGACCTTACGCCTTATCTTAGAAGAAAGATTAAGGAAAGGCAAACCTACGTTTCTAGCATTTGTAGACTTAGAGAAAGCTTTTGACAATGTTGACTGGAATACTCTCTTAAAATTTTAAAGGTGGCAGGGATAAAATACAGGGAGCAAAAGGCTATTTACAATTTGTACAGAAACCAGATGGCAGTTACAAGAGTCGAAGGGCATGAAAGGGAAGCAGTGGTGGGGAAGGGAGTGAGACAGGGCTGTAGCCTCTCCCCGATGTTATTCAATCTGCATATTGAGCAAGCAGTAAAGGAAACAAAACAAAAATTTGGAGTAGGTATTAAAATCCGTGGAGAAGAAATAAAAACTTTGAGGTTCGCCGATGACATTGTAGTTCTATCAGAGACAGCAAAGGACTTGGAAGAGTAGTTGAACGGAATGGACAGTGTCTCGAAAGGAGGATATAAGATGAAGATCAACAAAAGCAAAACGAGAATAATGGAATATAGTCGAATTAAGTCAGGTGATGCTGAGGGGATTAGATTAGGAAATGAGACACTTAAAGTAGTAAAGGAGTTTTGCTATTTGGGGAGCAAAATAACTGATGATGGTCGAAGTAGAGAGGATATAAAATGTAGACCTGCAATGGCAAGAAAAGCGTTTCTGAAGAAGAGAAATTTGTTAATATCGAGTATAGATTTAAGTGTCAGGAAGCCGTTTCTGAAAGTATTTGTATGGAGTGTAGCCATGTATGGAAGTGAAATATGGACGATAAATAGTTTGGACAAGAAGAGAATAGAAGCTATCGAAATGTGGTACTACAGAAGAATGCTGAAGATTAGATGGGTAGATCACATAACTAATGAGGAGGTATTGAATAGAATTGGGGAGAAGAGGAGTTTGTGGCACAACTTGACTAGAAGAAGAGATCGGTTGGTAGGACGTGTTCTGAGGCATCAAGGGATCACCAATTTAGTATTGGAGGGCAGCGTGGAGGGTAAAAATCGTAGAAGGAGACCAAGAGATGAATACACTAAGCAGATTCAGAAGGATGTAGGCTGCAGTAGGTACTGGGAGATGAAGCAGTTTGCGCAGGATAGAGTAGCATGGAGAGCTGCATCAAACCAGTCTCAGTACTGAAGACCACAACAACAACAACAACAATATTATTTTGTATAGTCTTTAGTAAGCATATTCCTGACATGCCAATAATGATCACAATCCACGCCCTTCTCTACAGCCTTCTAAAGAACATAAAAAGTCGATAACAAGAGACAACAACAATTTTCTAGAAGCACTTCTTCGGCGCAAAGAGTGAATTCGCATATCATTTGTTCAGAATATTTCGGAACGTTTCATGACGTCATTTATGCGATACTACTGTTCGGCTTCGTGGGAAACTGACAAAACCCGTCCCAACTGCAGCTAATGAATTCTCGGAATAACAGTACTGAAAGAAGTTAGCGAGATACTTCTGGAGAGATATCTTAAGTTTCCGAACAGAGGCGCCTCGCCTCTCAGCGAGGTGAAGGTAGAAGGGTGTTCTTTATTTACAGTGTTCCGTTGGCGCCGTGAAAACAACAGCTGAACCTTACCTTCACGTTGTAGCAAAACTGAAGCCAGAACAAATTGTGGTGATATATGGCAGACTTTCACGGACAGCATTCAATGAGCCTTGAGGTGTTATTTCGGTGACCAGCCGGTGTTGAGAAACGCTTTATTGTTGTTTGTTTCATTTCTGACTGCGGAGGATATCTCGGCAACATTTTGAATTCTTCTTCGAAAGCTTTGCAGTAGGTGTGCTCAGAAATTAAGGACGAAGACTAAAGAAATATGTATAAACATCTAAGTAAAAAAATTACTCCCTGAGCACAATGCTGAACGAATATCATAATTAGACATGAAATTCGTTGTTCGTTTCAAGATTTGTTTATATTCAGCGCTTCCTTCTAGCTAGCCACTCTGAAAGACCGTAACATAACCAAGTGTCTTCGCTGTCACTTTTCTTACAGTTTGAATTTCCTCGACTTTCATTTCTTCTTTGTTGTTATCCTCTGTGACATCCCTCAGAAACCCATTGTTCAGTTTCCAGAAGAAGAGTTCAGAACCTCGTACGCACTCACTCCATTTACTTCAGTGAAACCATGTCATTATCTCTTAAGCGTCTCTGTTAATTTCACTGTCCAGTTTAATTTGTGGAACAGATACAGCATCAGGGAGCAGTGTTCTCCATTCAAGATCGGAGTGGCACCATCTGAATATCGAACCGTCGACAGAACGCGCAAGTGGTGATCCATACTATTGCATCACAAAAGTGATGTCTGAAGGCGTAAACGAAAGATCGATAGTTTTATTCGAGTCAATTATGGAAGATTAATGACCGGAAACAGCATCAGTACATTGAAACAATAATCACTGAAAACTGAAGATGTCATTTAACCTTATTTATTGCACCTCCAGTGAAACCCTTCAACGCCCTCGCATTTTATGCTGGTGCCTCTTATAGGTTTCAATTTATAATAACTTGTAAAGTTTCCTCCAAAAAAGTAGTGTCCATCGATACTTAGTGTCTTAAGCTAGAAGGACTTTTTGCATCGCTAGATCGAATGTAGGATCAGACATGTACTTCAAAAGTAAACGTATTTCCTCCAGATCAAAAATGTGGTTTGGTGAGTAGTCTTTGTGTCAAAATTTATTTGACTACTATTATAAATTCCATCTCTCCGAGTCCGTCACTGCTCCCTCCTCATCAGCTTGATGTTGTGGAAGCCAAATCGATGCTTCAACTATTGATCCAACATTAAGTTGAATAAAAATGGTGACGGAGTGTCCTATTCTTTACCGAGACTTGCAAAGAAACTTTCAGTTTCACAATGAGAGAATAATAATAAAGTGACTAAGATCAAAAACACATGAGCATGGAAGTCAACGATGTTGGTACGTCACTAGACGCAGGCCTAGTTTGACTGAGGTGGCAACAACTGTACACTTCTGTACTGGATATCTTCACACAGACCCCATTAACATGTAGTAATGAGTACGCTTTGCAGGATCATATAGTCTTATCTCATTTCTGCAAATCTTCACTCCTAACTCCGGAAAAGAAAGAGGGAAGATAGGACAGCCAAAGAATATTAATGAGTGACGTGTTGGCCGAGTTCCTTCAGCGCAACTTCTTGATAGTAATCTTCTTCGATATCTCAGCTCTATACGACAATTTACATATTGAGATGTTATTAAAAGACTACTAAGGAAGTGTATATCATCCACGACGGAAGTCGATTACAAAATACTACTCAGACTAATTTGAATACGCCACTCTGGGAATCTTAAGAGACAGGGTAATCAAAAGTGATTAATAGCGTTCAAAGTTGAGATCCTTACGTCGCCAAAGATTTATTTGGTGAGTGCGAGTGTGCCACAGAAATGCTTAACAATGTGCTGGGAGGAAACATGTGCGTGACATAAAGTCCCACTACTAAAATTACTAGAGCGCACTTTCCATGAACAGCCACGAAATATATAACTCCCTCCTTATTCTCCCGCGACTCACATATGATCACGAAGGTAATCTAAGAGGAACTCAGCTTCCGACAGCAGGGCACAGGCAATTGTTCTTTCCGCGCGCTAGCTACGAGTGGAATAGGAAGAGGGAGAATAAGATACTGACATACTAAGTATCTCCCGGCTCACACTGTACGGTTACTAGCGAAGTTCTCCTACTATTATGTTAAGTGTATGAAGTTTTCTGACAAACTCCATGTGCGCTCACGGCACTAAATGCAATGGCCTTAGATATCCCAGTTACATTGTTATCGCAGATGGACCAATTTAGTGTGCACTGATGATTTGTCTCGTTAGAATAAGATGTTCTCGGGCTTCCAGCAGCGACATGAGATTAAAATTCAAGGAGCTACCGACCATTCACTCCTTGGCGATTGTTAAGTGGAATGACTGCTGATGGGCTGCTAGTACTCCCTTGCATACTCTAGCTGCCGGCTGCGACGTCACTGGTGCCCATAGTATCGCAATACATGTGCACACGTCCACTCCGCGTTCGATGTGCCCGCTTCAACCTCGCTATCATTGGATCTCAAGCCGCACTGAGCTCAACGCCGTCCTCTTCATTTAGTGTGCTGTCTGTAATTTTTTGTTTCTATGGCCTCTTTAATTACGAAGTTCCAGAAGCCGCCTGTCTATGGCGATGCCGTGGGTACCAGTGACGTCACAGCCGGCAGCTAGAGTGTAATATAAGGGCGTACCTGCAATCCATCAGCAGTCATTCCGCTTAACAACTCCCATGGAATGCTTGGTCGAAAGCTCATGGTATTTTAACCACTTGACATGGCTGGACGTCCTATAACATTTTACGTAATGTCACCGCCGCGAGGGACTGCGTTCTGCCTCATCAGAAATCTCTAAGGTCCAACATGATAACAGATCAAAATAAAATCACAAAGAATGACTTACTGTAGTCTCCGAACACTCCCACAGATAATGTAATAAAGGCGGAAATGTCAGTACGTTAAAGATAAGTTTAAAACCACCTCAGGAGGCACAGATTTTATACCATGGCATGCAACTCACTGTGTTCAATTCCTATAAGTCTGTATTTCTGATTATCTGTAATTTCGCAAGAGTGACTGAGTATTCAGTCTTAATCTGTCGATCTGAGAGAGACAATCCTACCATATTAAAGGTACCCTGTAAACACGTGTATGCGAAGTCATAATCATTTAGAATCAGCCAATACTTCACTAAACTGGATACATAACGTCACAGCTATATCGCGCCTGGCCTAAGGATCCGCTTCTCTTATCCATCGAATGTTTCATGTAATTTGAAGGGATGCTTGAAAATGATGTGATGAAAGGAGATATCTAATTCGGAATGGGTAACGGATGCGTTTCATTAGTTGTTTATTCGAGGCACTCTACAGTTAGAAGCTTAAGTAAATATTTACTGCGTGCAGTATGTTTTATACCTTGAATATTATCTTCAAACGAGTCACTGAAAGAGCAAGGCAACACACACGTCCACCGCGAGAAGTGTGTTCGTCTAAACAAAGCTATACCAGCAACTAACTAAGCATTCGCCGTCAAACACTTCCCTCCCATTTCGCACTGTCCGGGGTCAGAATAGAATTTTTCTTTTCATTGTTGTGGTGTGCAGGTCTTCAAATGAATTAATAAGTATTTGTCTAAAAAAATACATGTGAGTGTATGCGATTGGCAGATGCTCCCTTTTAACGAAAAAGAATTTCAAAGCTGAAGGGTTAGGGCAAGCTAAAGTTTCACTACCAAAAGGAGATATTACAATGTACTGTAAAAGAGTTTATCGCTTAATGTAAGAATGATGACGTAATGACCTGAAAAAAATGTAGGAAGGTGACGGTGCAGAACAATGGAACGTTTGAGTCAGAAAGGGCACGCCTGAGACCGTGTTCTTATATCGCTCCAGCCAAATAAATTCTAGGATGATTAAAAAATGGTTCAAAGGGCTCTGAGCACTATGGGACTTAACATCTGAGGTCATCAGTCCCCTAGAACTTAGAACTACTTAAACCTAACTAACCTAAGGACATCACACACATCCATGCCCGAGGCAGGATTCGAACCTGCGACCGTACGGTCGCGCGGTTCCATACTGAAGCGCCTAGAACCGCTCGGCCACACCGGCCGGCTTGGGATGATTACTTTAACGAGACTCATCCGTCTCTGTCGTACTCGGACGCTAAGGTTTCTTGGTTTGCGTACTAGAAGTAGCTATTGCTGACATCTAGATGATTTTCTATCCAGCACACCAGATTGCTGTGATTTTTGTAGCGACGTTGATGAAATCATCGTGTTCTTCGGGACAGGCCACAGAAAATGTGAATCTGCGGAACTGAACGGGCTCTCAAGACATTTTGAGGTTACTTCGTTCTCCCCAGTTTCATTGTATGATCCACACTGAATGACTTTCATCATTGCGTATAGTCTTAAGGCCTTACAGCACAGTTTTTCATACTTAGAACATTACTTCCTTTTGCACTTTTCAGTGTTAGTCTCTAGCTGGATATGTACATATTTTCAACGTTTTCTTGTCAATTCTTATTATGTGAAATATTGTAAACTAATATTCTTGCAAATCATTGAAAACAACATCTGTAAATTTTGTGAGTAGACATCAGTGATCTCTATAGTACCTGGATGTACATCTCTGATGTCAGAGCATGGCACTTCGACGTGCCTGCGGATTCTTGTCATCTGCATAGTCCGCCTTCTGTAATTAGTCAAAATATTTCCACCAACCTTTTCGTGATGAGGAATTCTTTATTTATTTCTGGCTTTGAACGTAATATCAATACGCGATTAGAAGGCTGATGTTAGACTAAATCGAAAAGTCTTTTTAATTTTTTGTTCTCGTGACATTTCGTGGCAGCCATGTTGTAATTAGGCAGGAAACGAAATACGAGCATCTTTGGCCAGCACTTGCAGACAGCTGGAATACCACCACAGTCTAACATAATAGTCGCGACACTCCGTCTGGTTTTTATTACCCACTGCGATTGAGCGTGCCAAGCCGCCAGGAGTTCAGCGAGATCTTGTGAAAGCGACAGCGAATCATAAATGTATCTATTAGTTTGTAGAATTTTGATTTTCTTGTAATCTAAAGATATTTACTGGAGAACGTCGTGTTCTTTAAGAACAAAAAATTGCTAGCAAACAGCCGAAGACCTAACCTTGAACAGAGAGGAGTTGGATATCTACTCAAAAACTTGAAGCTTCCTTCACTACACATCCAGTCAAATCGGTGAATATGGAACATAAGGCTCGGGTTTGGAAAGTAATACCTACATTATTTAACGTAGCAGACGAGAAGTCACAACTGTAGCTGAAGCAAAAACCACACAGACGTGATAATAAAAGAACAAAAGCAATGAAACTGTTTCCCAGCACAGAAGAAACCAGTTCCACAATTGTTGTTGCATCTGAGCGACAAACGGCAAGACTCTTCAACCCATCAGCTTTTGAAACAAAAGCAATTACATTTTTGTATTATAAAATCGATGTGTGTAAGGCTGTACGAAACATGTCAAGGAAAGTGCCTGACATAACAACAACAGACAACAAAAGAAATATATTCTTCTCATGAATGAAAAATGTGTTTGTATTCTCTTGTTTTCAGTGGAGCAAGCTGCAGTTATACATACACTCATCAAAAAAAGTTTTGCATCACCCCGGTTCCCAGAACTCCGGAAGACAGACGTTGACTGTGGATATTGTATCACAGACACAGTCTCTTTGACTGTTCAGAGATGTTACTAAACCCGGCCAAAGATGTAAACAATCATATATGAGCAGCGTCTATTAGACGGAGGGGATCCGACAGTCGATCAGTTCCAGTCAATCTACCAATCGCATCCGCATTGTTACTTTGTGCCAGGAAGGACTCTCAACAAGGGAAGTGTCCATGCGTCTCGGAGTGAACCAAAGCGATGTTTTTCGGACATGGAGGAGTTACAGAGAGACAGGAACTGTCGATGACATGCCTCGCTTAGACCGCCCAAGGGCTACTAGTGCAGTGGATGACCGCTGCCTACGGATTATGGCTCGGAGGAACCCTGACAGCAACGCCACCTTGTTGAATAACGCTTTTCGGCAGCCACAGGACGTCGTGTTACGACTCAAACTGTGCACAATAAAGCCGTCGGCACACGCACCGTGATGTCGAACGTCAACGTTGAGCGCGCTAAGTTCAACGTGCTGCTGAACGCTCAGGAACGATGCGACTTGTGCATACGGTACGTGGGCCCCAACGTCGTATACGCGATCACAACGCACTCCAGCGGCAGTTACGGGATGTTTATAGTTCGTAAATCACACTGTTTACTCAACGGGCGCGCGTAAAATTCCCACTTTAGCTCTATTAAAACGCACATTTCCTCCATCGTCCACGATAAGGAAAGTACCATGCCCAATCAATAAGGACACAAGCTTATGAAACTTCCATTACAAACAGTGCGATACAAATTTGCAATACTTCTCCACATAAGATATACATTATTTCATCATTCCCACATTTTAGTAAAACCCCAAGGTCAGTCTTACTTGATCACTGTTCCAACCCAGTGGCAGAATCTTTGCAACATGTGAATTACGAAGCGAAAAAAAGGAGCAAATATATTTATACAAGTAGCACTAGCTGTCCTGTAGATTAAACTAATCGAACAAACTCAGCCCTCGAAAAGAGGTGATCTTATATTTACATAACATCAAATATTATAATATACACGTATATTAAACTAGTAAGAAAGTAGCAGAACCTAATAAAAACTCAAATGTTAGGGAAAAAATGTTCTAAAGTTCCGGGACGCGAACCACCGCACTAGGTTATACGGATCAGTGACCCCGCTCACTATGCTAAACCGCCAACACACTACCAATAAGCAATCGTAGCATGTTACGACATTCTGAAAACTTTAATCGTAGATATGTTACTGATTGAAATTTAATTGTAACAAATTGTACCAAGAACAATCGGTTTTGGGTGGATCTTCAGTGTGTCGCTGCCTTCAAATAGCATACTCTCATAATACGCAAGTTACAATAATTCTTTTGCCACGAATATGATGTTTCTCATTATTTTATTGGAACGAATCACACAGTTAACATTGGTTTTCCGGTGATTCTCACTTTGCTGGTGCTCAGAAACTGCATATATACGTATAGGCCTGAAATGAATGCCAATATGGCGCTCACAACTATGTGCTGAAGGGAAATGGCGTGCATGTGACGTAGGTGGCGTTATGCCATCTCATTGGTCAACGCACAGACGCACGCTCAGAATATCTGACATGCTAGATATTGCTCTGCGCGTTCGGAAAGACTCCCGAACGTGCTATTCCACGCTATGACGTCAGAAACTCGGCACGCTCAACGTTCTGATGCACGGTCGGTGTGCCGACGGCTTAAGGCTGCGTGAGGCGCTACTTCACTCCCGACGTCCATGGCGAGGTCCATGTTTTCAACCACGACACCATGCAGTGCGGTACAGATGGGCTCAGCAACATGCCGAATGGATCGCTCAGGATTGGCATCACGTTCTCTTTACCGATGAGTGTCGCATATGCCTTCAACCAGAAAATCGTTGGAGACGTGTTTGGAGGCAACCCGGTGAGGCTGAGCGCTTTAGACACACTGTCCAGCGAGTGCAGCAAGATGAAAGTTCCCTGCAGTTTTGGGGTGGCATTATACGGGGCCGACATACGCCGCTGGTGGTCATAGAAGGAGCCGTAACGGCTGTGCGATGAGTGAATGCCACCCTCCGACCGATTGTGCAACCATATCGGCAGCACATTGGCGAGGCATGTAACGGCTGTGCGATGAGTGAATGCCATCCTCCGACCGATTGTGCAACCATATCGGCAGCATATTGGCGAGGCATTCGTCTTTATGGACCACAATTCGTACCACCATCGTGCACATCTTGTGAATGACTTCCTTCAGGATAACGACATCTCTCGACTAGAGAGGCCAGCATGTTCTCCAGACATGAACCATATCGACCATGCCTGGGATAGACTGAAGAGGGCTGTTTATGGACGACGTGACCCACCAACCACTCTGAGGTTCAAATTGTTCAAATGGCTCTGAGCACTATGGGACTTAACTGCTGTGGTCATCAGTCCCCTAGAACTTAGAACTACTTAAACCTAACTCACCTAAGGACATCACACACATCCATGCCCGAGGCATGATTCGAACCGGCGACCGTAGCGGTCGCGCAGTTCCGGACTGTAGCGCCTAGAACCTCTCGGCCACTCCAGCCGGCCCACTCTGAGGGATCTAAGCCGAATCGCCGTTGAGGAGTGGGACAATCTGGACCAACAATGCCTTGATGACTTGTGGATAGTATGCCACGACGAATATAGCCATGCGTGAATGCAAGAGGACGTGCTGCTGTGTATTAGAGCTACCGGTGTGTACAGCAGTCTGGACTACCATCTCTGAAGGTCTCGCTGGATGATGGTACAACGTGCAATGTGTGGTTTTTTAATGAGCTATAGATAGGGCGGAAATGATATTTATGTTGATCTCTATTCCAAATTTCTGTACAGGTTCCGGAATTCTCGGAACCGAGGTGATGCCAAACTTTTTTTTGATGTGTATATTCGATAGTAGTCCTTCATCATTCACTTGTAGCTTATGTCACTGAATCAAGGAGATTCGGCTGCATTTGCATGTATTTCATGATCGCTCATGTCTCTTCACAATTTAATAATCTTTGGAACGCAAAAATTTAACAACTATTTCGCTAATTAAACATAAAAATGGTTAAAAAGAAACTTTAATGTTCCGGTTGCTTTCTTGCCACTTGGGGCGCTTGTGTCGCACCAACTGTCAGATGGTAGTCTAACAATTTTCACAGCCGTGAGTGTCACTACTGCGTATGTTAGAATGTGGTACTACAATGAAGCACCAAAGAAAGTAGTATAGGCTTGCGTATTCAAATACAGAGATATGTAAACAGACAGAATACGGCGCTGCGGTCGGCAACGGCTATATAAGACAAGTGTCTGGCGCAGTTGTTAGATCCGTTACTGCTGCTATAATGGCAGGTTATCAAGATTTAAGAGAGTTTGAACGTGGTATTACAGTCGGCCATCGAGCGATGGGACACAGAATCTCAGAGGTAGCGATTAAGGGATTTTCCCGTGCTACCATTTCACTAGTGTACCGTGAACATCGGGGGGAATCCAGTAAAACATCAAATCTCTGACATCGCTGCGGCAGGGAAAAGACCCTGCAAGAACGGGACCAACGACGACTGAAGAGAATCGTTCAACGTGTCAGAAGTGAAACCCTTCCGCAAATTGTTGCAGATTTAAATGCTGGGCCACCAACAAGTGTCAGCGTGCGAATTATTCAACGAAACATCATCGATATGGGCTTTCGGAGCAGATGGCCCATCGTGTACGCTGGATGACCGCATGACACAAAGCTTTACGCCTCGCCTGGGCCCACAACACCGACATTGGACTCTTGAAGACTGGAAACATTTCGTCTGGTCTGACGAGTCTCGTTTCAAATTGCATCGAGCGGATGTGGAGACAACCTCATGAATGCATGGACCCTGCATGTCAGCAGGGGACTGTTCAAGCTGGTGAAGGCTCTGTAATGGTGTGGGGTGTGTACAGTTGGAGTGATATGGGACCCCTGATACGCCTAGATAGGACTCTGATGAGTGGCACGTACGTAAGCATCCTGTTTGACTGCCAGCATCCATTCATGTCCATTGTGCGTTCTGACGGACTTGTAAAATTCCAGCAGGAGACTGCGGCACCCCACACCTTCAAAATTGCTACAGAGTGGCTTCAGGAATACTCTTCTGAGTTAAACACTTCCGCTGGTCACCACACTCCCCAGATATTAACATTTTTGAGCATATGTGGGATGCCTTGCAACGTGCTGTTCACAAGAGATCTCCACGCCCTCTTGCCCTTACCGATTTGTGGACAGTCCTGCAGGATTCATGGTGTCAGTTCCCTCCAGCACTACTTCAGACTTTAGTCGAGTTCCTGCCACGTCGTGTTGCGGCACTTCAGCGTGCTCCCAGGCGCACTACACGATATTACGCAAGTGTACCAGTTTCTTTGGCTCTTCAGTGTACATCCAGATAGTACAAAGATCACTCGCAACACGCTGGAAATGTCAAGGACTTTGCAATGTATGTAGCATCCAAGGATATAGTCTGATTAGTTCTAGTATCTGTGATACGCGAGAGCGCGAATGAAGAGCCGCAAGTTAACAGATTGAGGTCGTTCGCAAAGTGACTGCAGTAGCGTACGCAAGTAAGTGTACGTGAGCGGTGTGGTGGTAGAACGTATAGCAAGACTTCGTGGAGGTGCTGACGATGGAGCAGTATGGGCCACAGCACAATGTTCTTACAAAAACCGATATCAAGGATTATGAAAGGAAGAATACTGGGAATTTTGCCCGTAAATGGAAGAAGCGCCTTTGCATAAATTATTGTTGGCACAAAACCATTATGTCGCGCCAACATCAGCTTCAGCTCAAAGAAGACTGTACCATTTCAGACGCTTCGACATGTGGAAGACTTGCCAGCGTCGAAGAATCAGTTTGTCGAACAATATACAGTGCTTGTGTAAATTTAATCCTTATGCTGTGTTAATGATTTTGCCGTGTCATTATTATCCGCACTAGGATCTTTTTCCTATCACGATAACTACGGAGAGTCGATTAATTAAGAGATAAGAAGATAAATTTTGCTTTTCCAGTACAAAGATCAATTTTACTAGTTAACTGATTGTATTAGTTCAGTTGTGTAAGTTAACTGCTTTCGTTGTCTTTTTCAGATGGAAGCTCCATTAATAACAAAAGCATTTATTCCGGCAAATCAAAAATTGTGTAAAGTGTTATTTGATTTTAGGCGTTGGTTGATATGTAATGCCGCTGTAGTCCTTTCCATTTTCGGCGTTGACTTCTAATTGTTGCTAATTGTGATGTATTTTGTGCTTAACTATTATATTTCCTGGTAATGACTTCTGTTTTTAGGAAGAAATGGTTAGTAAAATATACTAACAGTGAACATTATTCTAACTTCGCGTTTCTCAGTGATTACTGCGATCACATGTTGCAGTCTGTTTGGATTTAGATGGATTCTGAAACGTTCATTGTAATGGTAATTAGCTATCCAAAATCTTACAATCATTTGCATTTTCTATTGAGTTCTCACTCGTGTCATGACCATTGTCACCCACGTGGTATGTTTCAGTAATTGTTACGTAATTCCAGTTTCAACTCAAGATAGTTTCATAAATTTTGTCCTTAAACATAATGGTGACTATATAATTTCATTTAAGAATTACAGTGTTAATAAGTTCCTATTTCATAAGTAACAACAAACACTGCAAACTAAGAAAAATTAGTGACCCAAATTACACAGTTTTGTTTCTGGTCGTTGTTAGTGCAGCATATTTCTGTCATAGTAACGAACAGTAGTATATTTGTCTGCATTCTTTCGGTTCATATTATTCGGAAGAGATGTTTTATCCGAACGGAAGGATGTAGGCACTTTACATCCCGTTGACCCTGTTGACTGACGTGTCAACATCAGCACTGTGTACAGGTACGCAAATGGAAATGGAAATGAGTGTTTGGCGTCATTGGCCGGGAGGCCCCTTGCGGGGCAGGTCCGGCCGCCTTGGTGCAGGTCTTATTACATTCGACGCCACATTGGGCGACCTGCCGGATGGGGATAAAATGATGATGAAGACAGCACAACACCCAGTCCCTGAGTGGAGAAAATCGCCGACCCAGCCGGGAATCGAACCCGGGCCCGTAGCAGGGCAATACGTCACGCTGACCACTCAGATATCGGGGCGGACAGGGACGCAAGTTCTATAGGGTGATGGCAGTCACAAGGCCTTATATAGGTCCAAATGCGGGGTTCATAGAAGGGCTTCCCACGAATGGGGAGACAATGATGGCGATGAAAGTCTATATTTACATTTCAGCAGTAAGAACTGAGGAAACGACAAGATGGAGAAACTGGAAGAAGGTAACCCACCTTAATTCTGGTAAGTCAGAAGAGAAGAAAAAAGCACATGAAGAAATTTGGAAGACAGGAGATGTGGCGGTGAAACTGGAACAAGCAGTTCTGTCTTAAACATGGGAAGTCAGAAGAAGAAGAAGAAGAACACAGAAAGACTCGGAACAAGGTGGTGAAACTGGGATAGGCTGAATGCTCAATCCGATCAGCTAGAAGAAAAAGAGGAAGAAGAACAAGAACTTAGGAAGAACGGTGATAAGGCGAGGACAGGCTGTTCTAGCCTAAATCTGAAGGTTCATAAGAGAAAGATTTTGTATCCCGCCTGGAAGGCGGCGTGTGGGTCTGCTCCTGTAAACTGAAGGGTAGGCCGAATGTAGGAAGCTAGAAGGAGCAGGTGAGGTAGAACACTCGGTACTGCAGCGTGAATTTGAATCACCTTTACTTTAGCATGAAGATGAATACATAACTTTGAACTGGGAGCACGTAGGTGCGAAGCCGGGTGTCTCAAGCTCACAGAAGTTACACAGGCAAAATCTGTAGTGGCTGGTGTGGTGTCACCGCCAGACACCACACTTGCTAGGTGGTAGCTTAAATCGGCCGCGGTCCATTTAGTACATGTCGGACCCGCGTGTCGCCACTGTGTGATCGCAGACCGAGCACCACCACAAGGCAGGTCTCGAGATACGGACTAGCACTCGCCCCAGTTGTATGACGACTTTGCTAGCGACTACACTGACGAAGCCTTTCTCTCATTTGCCGAGAGACAGTTAGAATAGCCTTCAGCTAAGTCCATGGCTACGACCTAGCAAGGCGCCATTAGCCTTACATAGTTTGATAGTTATTGTATGAAATGTCTCATCAAGGACGTTGTAAACCAAAGGACTATATAAAAGTTAAGTATTCCCAAAGCAACGTACTTTTCTTGCTACCATTCACTACTTATCCTGTTCCAGAATTCACGCCCGTCTGCGTTAGATAGCGTGCATTTCGGCCTCCTCTATTTACAAGGTTTTGGCACATTCGCCAACACATCATTGGCGACGAGGGCAACGTGTTCTTTCTAATTGCTTACATTTACTTGTGTCATGGCTTCGCCAGATGTACTGTCAAAATTTTATCGCTTGCAGAATCAGCAGACGCAGGCGTTATTGGATGCCCTTGGACAGCTCGTCCAGGGTCAACGTGCCATTCAAACCGATGCGGCCGCCGCCGCTTCACCGCTACCGCAGCCACAACATGCAGTTGCACCGCCGTTTCGCAATTTTGATGCACAGCAAGAGAACTGGACGGAGTGGTCACGCCAGTTTGGATTTCATCTCGCCGCCTACAGAATTCAAGGTAACGAGCGGCAGTCTCATTTATTGGCGTGTGTAGGGGTGCAAACGTACCGTGTGATAGTGAAATTGTTTCCCCGACGCGACGTAGCAACTCTGTCCTACGAAGAAATTTTGTCGGCATTGGACGCCTATTTCAAAGAAACAGTTAATGTAGTTGCAAAAAGGTATACGTTCTTTCGTACAAAACGTACGGCCGGTCAAACTAATAGGGAGTGGGTTGCAACATTGCAAGGCCTTACAAGGGATTGTGCATTTGAATGTGACTGTGGCCTTCCTTATTCTGATACTATGGTACGTGACACAATAGCACAGAACGTTTCTGATGTTCGCATATGGGAACAGATTTTGAAACTAGTTAATCCTTCCCTTCAACAAGTGATAGACATATTAGATAGACAAGACACGCTTGACTTTGCTCAGGAATCGTTTGAAACTTTGCCAGCCGTGTGTAACATTAACTGGCCCGCCGGGCGCGCTGCGCGGCCCAGTAAACTGCCCTCATGCACGTCTACGCAGCTGCCGCCACGCTCTAAACCAGGTGTGCTGCGCCAGCATACAAATGCAGTGAAATCATGCCCGCGGTGTGCTACTAGACATTCGCGTGACAATTGCCCGTCACGCCAAGCTATTTGCTTTTTCTGTAATAAGAAAGGACATGTTCAAAGTGTTTGCCAGAAAAAGCTCAGATCAGACAATCACAACCATTCCCGACCTTTCGCTTCGCGCCGGAATCGAACCAAGGACACTCAGGCTCGTGGACCTTCCCCCATGGACATTCATGTAGTTAATTCCACTTCGTCCAGTGCCACTGTCTCTACCTGTGACTGTGTTCGTCCCACGAAAAGTGTGCGTCGACGTCGCCGGAAATCACGTCAATTAGCAAGTGATTCTGTACCAGTGTCTGTTCAAATTGCACAAAACAGTCGCTCTTGTCGTCAGCAGAACAATAAACTTTTTGTAGATTTGGACTTTAATGGCAAAGTGACCCCATTCCAGCTCGATACTGGAGCTGCAGTTTCATTGATCAATCATGACACGTACAAACAACTGGGCAAACCTCCGTTGAGTGCCGCAAATGTTCAGTTAAAAAGTTATTCAGGACAGAACATTCCTGTGTTAGGACAGTGCACTCTTCTTGCAACATACAAGGGACAAACAAAACTTGTGTCATTTTACGTTCTTTGTTCTTCTACTGGAGTGAACTTGTTTGGTTTAGATTTATTTCAATTGTTTAACATGTCTATAGTAAATCAGGTCCTATCAGTGAATCAGACTGTGCCTTCAGACAGTGTTTCTCGTCTGTGTGAAGAATTTGCAGACATTTTTGCACCCGGCCTTGGTTGCGCTAAGAACTATGAAGCACATTTGGAACTGAAAGTCAACGCGCAACCAAAATTTTTCAGAGCGCGCAATGTTCCTCACGCATTGCGTGATGAGGTCGCAAGAACATTAAATGATTTAGAATCACAAGGTGTAATTGAACGTGTGCAAGCTTCTCTCTGGGCCTCACCCTTAGTAATTTTGCCAAAACCTTCCGGAAAACTGAGACTTTGTGTGGACTTCAAGGCAACAGCGAATCCACAACTCGTGATTGCAACTTTTCCCTTACCCCGCCCGGAAGATCTTTTTGATAAACTGTGCCCGGGTCAATACTTTTCCAAGTTGGACCTAGCAGATGCGTACTTGCAAATCCCAGTGGACGCTGAATCCCAGCGCGTCTTGGTGGTTAACACGCATCTTGGTTTGTACCGCTTCAAAAGACTGCCATTCGGGTGTGCATCCGCCCATGCATTGTTTCAGCAATATTTACAAACTATTTGTGCGTCGGTCCCTACTGCTGCGAACTATCTGGACGATATTGTGATTTCCGGAAAGACGGCAGACGAGCATTTAGCACACCTACGAGCATTATTTCAGGTATTGCGCCAACATGGTCTTCGCTTGCGGAAGGACAAATGTGTGTTTTTTGCTCGTGA